>NC_068937.1:46391659-46762176 GCF_016801865.2 Culex pipiens pallens | reverse complement strand
CTTGTTCAGCACACCAGCTTTCAAATGCACTAGGAACAATCAAAATCGAAAATAGGGGAGCCGAGGATTACGCGACACAAAATTTGGCAAAAAATTTACCACACACGGACATCACTCGAACTCCACGGAATTTATTTTCTCAAAATTCGAGGGTTGGAGATAGGCGAGTTCTGTCAAGATGAATCGATAGAGCGTCTAAAATCGATGCAGTGTGATTTTTTGACGATTTTTCCGAAGAAAATTCATGCTGAATCGACATATTTACGAAGATGAAAATGACGTCCAGCCTTAAAGTAAAACCTATACCTTTCTTTAGTAAGAAAGGCAAAAAGTAGATCGCTCTAAAAATTGATCCGGATTGCCGATCGATGTCGAATTTGTTTCAGATGCTCACTCATGGTCTGTACTATGAATGTAGAAAGAAATTTCGGATAAAATCGGAAATGAAAAGTGTTGGGAAAGGACACCAGGTGGGCTTTTACCTTTTTTTAGGGATTTTTTTTCTTTTGGTAGGTTAATCAAACGGCTCTAACTCCAGAACCAGATTATGGATCTGGATGAAAATTTGGGAGGTTGTAGAGCTCGAAAAATGAAATTTTTGAGATAAATAAAAGATATGAAAATGAAAAATTTTGACCATATTTTCATTTGAAAACTGTGTATTTTGTTGAAAAGTCTGGCCGCATCCGAAAACAGATGGATATTTCGAAATTCGGTCTCAAAATGACCCTTGTTCAGCACACCAGCTTTCAAATGCACTAGGAACAATCAAAATCGAAAATAGGGGAGCCGAGGATTACGCGACACAAAATTTGGCAAAAAATTTACCACACACGGACATCACTCGAACTCCACGGAATTTATTTTCTCAAAATTCGAGGGTTGGAGATAGGCGAGTTCTGTCAAGACGAATCGATAGAGCGTCTAAAATCGATGCAGTGTGATTTTTTGACGATTTTTCCGAAGAAAATTCATGCTGAATCGACATATTTACGAAGATGAAAATGACGTCCAGCCTTAAAGTAAAACCTATACCTTTCTTTAGTAAGAAAGGCAAAAAGGATAGGTCAGAAAGATAAACATTTATGAACAATCTTATGTTGTAACTGTCAGGCATAAAATCTCTACAAATAGTAAATAAATAGAATTGAGAAGAACAAAAAATGCTGGATAAAAACTAGGCTTAGTGATTTTTCACGCTCAAAAATTGCTAATTTCACGGGGACCTTAATTTCAAAACACCGAATTTCACGGAAATTTCGCGGAACGTGAAAAATATTAAAATATCTATGAAAATCTTAAGTTAAACTTACAGAAATTACTTTTCTGCTTAATTAAATATTAGTTTTCATTAATCTTAAAAAATCTTAACTTAATTTTAACGTGACACAAAACTTTTACTAATTTCATAAAATCCACTTGGTTTATGGATGGGCTTGATATATATTTTGAAACCAATATGTAGGGCAAGCGTATTGTCATTCATTGAGCTGTTTTTTAAATGTTGAACTTATATTTTTTACATTTTATTGAATATCAAAGCCAAATTAAACAAAACAATCTAACAATTAAAATAACTTTTTTGTGACATTTTGCCCAGTAATAATAGTTTTAGGTTTTCATCTCACTTTTCAAATACTAAATTTTAAATTAATACGCAAAAATAATTTAATCTGTAATAAAATCTTTAAAATTTATTCAAAATCAGAACAGAAAGCAAAAAAATGTTTTTTCAGCTTCCACGGGAACCATCCACCCAATTCTTTAATTATTTTAAATATCGTGAAAATTTAATAGTACTCAGAAAAAAATCTGAAATGTTCTTAAAACGTGTTTTTAAAAGAAACAAAAGCAATTTATTTAATCTTGAATAAACCAATTTCCTTAAAAATATATTTTCCAAATTTCAAATTTAATAATTGTAAAATTGTTGTTACGGTGAATGAAAATATTGCTAAAATCAGTTTGTTTCCAAAGAAAAATTGATAAACTATCATTTATAGTATCTAGATAAAAGCAATATAATTTCTCAATATTTTTCTTGACTCAGATGGAATTAAATTTTTCAATCTATTTTTTTTTGTTCCTCCGGTTATATCATTCACTGAATGTTTGCTTTTTATTGATTTTTAAAAATAAATCAAAACAATTTTAAAAAAATATATCACAACATACTTGTTCAGTCAATTTTAACTAATTTTGGTTGAAAAAGACAAATTTGAAAAAAATAAATACCGAGAATATTTTTTCTTCTATGACTGATTTTTGTAAACATCATTTAAGTATTAGTAGCATTCACTTCTCAGTAAATGTTTTATCAACTTCATGTTAATGTATGTTTGGCTGACAATGCTTCAAATGGTTCACATCACGGTTTTCTATTAAAAACTAATAAAATTTAATTTAGAAGTTTTTATGAATGAAATATTTTTCACATTGTTATTTTAAAGGATTGATTTGAGAAAATTGGAAAATTTCACGGGATTTCACGGAAATCTTCAAATTTCACGAATTTCACGCTGTCCGCGAAATCGTGAAAATTTACTAACCCTAATAATAACTGGCAACGCAAAAAAGAGTGTAGCGTCTTTATTTTAAATCTGTGGTTCACTAAAACCAAACACAATGCATCAATAGCGACTTGACGACCTGTCGATCTTTCGATTTTGAAGAAAATAGGAGAGTTTTTGCTTTGCCCTCAAAATGCAACGCTGTTGAAACTCATTTCGGACGAATAGTTTTGAAAATAATTTTTCAACAAAACAAAGAACTCACCCACAAATCCCACACTTAAACAAATATATCACACAAAAACGATTTTTTTTATATGTTGTAGTGGACAAATGTGCCAATTTTTTAGCTGTAGAGTATGACAGACTCTTTTTTTTGCGCTAAATTATGAATTTAAAAAATAGGGACTTGGGGGGGGGGGGGGGGTGTAGGGATAAGCGTGGTTGCCTCTCACCCAGTCGGCCTGGGTTCGATCCCAGACGGTCCCAGTGGCACACTTTGAGACGAGGTTTGTCTGATCACGCCTTCCGTCGGACAGAGAAGTAAATGGTGTAGGAGTCGTCTCCCTGGGCCCTGTCCCAGTGGAATCGCTGGTAGGCAGTAGGACTCACATTCCAAAGGTCGTCAGTTCGAATCCCGTGTGGAAGCTTAGGTGTGAAAAGAGGTTTGCAATTGTCTCAACAATCAAGCCTTCGGACACAGCCCGGGAGCATGTTGACAGCTCCCATACAAACTGAGCGTACCTCTTTTTGTGGGCCCAGTGGGCCTAAGATGGCGGTTGTTGATATTATCTAGCCAATTTTTTGAAAATGACGAGTATTTTAAATTAATATAGTTTTTGCCTTGTTTCGGTTTAAAACGACAAAATAAGCAGTTTGGAATTATGTTTGTAAAAAACTTGTTTAGAGATACGCCTTGTCCAAATATTAGTCTAGAACAGTTGAAAGAAGCGTGCCGGGAAAGCCGTCACGAAAAAAAACTTTCCCATGCAAATTTTGAGTTGCGTAATTAATGGGCGGATCCGACGAGGCCCACTGGTCATCTGTCGGTGAATACGCGCAACTCACGAAAACTGTCATCTTAGGGTCCGGCTGTTCGGACACCTAGTTTCGAGTAGGAATCTCGCAATCGAGAACGCCAAGGCAATGCTGCAGAGCGAATAATTTAGATTTTTTTTTGTGATTTTGAAAATGTATCGCAAATTCCCCGAAAAGCTTCCACAAACCATTTTTGGATGTAAAATGAATTTGGATTCAAAAGCATTTTTTTGTGATATTTTTCAACAAATGCACCGTTTTCGTGTTTAAGCCTTTTGGACGCTCCCTTGCAAAGTTATTCATAAATGGTTGATTTTGGGGTTTTAAAGTAAATTATGGCTGAAAATTACATTTTCGCTCATAGGCTGCCATTAATACAAAAACTAATATTTCTCCAAACTTTCGTCATTTCATAGGGCATGAGTTGGGCTACAATTGCCTTTCATTAGATTTGACCAAAATTAAGAATATACCCAGAATCCAGGGCTGTCTCATTGTTCCCCACTTCTTTCAGCCCATGGGGAACAATGAGACACTTTGATTTTTCTTCATTAAACTTTTCAAAAACTAGGGAAATTCTTGAAAACATGAATTGGAAGTGATTTTTGGCATATTTATTGAGTTTTAACTTCATTTAACCAAAAATATATTAAGGTCATTGGAATAAATAAATTGGTTTTACTAAATTTAAATACTTTTTAGTATAACTTTTGTAAATTAAAGTTTCAAGCTGGCAAAATTGCTTTAAAATGTTCATGGCAAGTCGCCTGCAATGGAACAATACAAAAATATGATGTTTTACTAGAAAAGTATTGAATTTCGTAGAGAGTCTCATTGTTCCCCACCTGACTCATTGTTCCTGCCAAGTGCGTCTGCAATGAGACAGTTGAATAGCTCTGGCTGTAGAGGTCGGATCCATCTCATATTTTGGTCAATGTTAGAACACATTAAAAGAAAAAAATGCTACAAAAAGCTCATTAAAACATGCTGATGAAAAAAATATAAAAATCGTTGAAAGTTAAAAACCAAAAGTGTCTCGTTGATGACTACTCTACCCTATATCTGGGTCAAGTTCCAGAAGGTTTGCTGATGTAGTTACAGCCATTTTAAAATGTTGTTTCCGACTTTTTCTATGGAAATCAAATAACGAAAATAATATTTTAAAATGGTTGTATCTCGAGAACTACATAAGAAAATTTTCTGAAACATGGCCCAGAGATACTCGACAATCATATGAATCAAAATTCATCATTATCTCGAAATGCATATTCTTTAAAGTGCTGAAATTGTATTTATTTTATAGATTTTCTTAGAAAAAGTCGGAAATAACATTTTAAAATGGCTCTATCTCGAGAACTACATCAGCAAACCTTCTGAAACTTTTGCCCAGAGATACTTGACAGTCATCTGAAGCAAAATTCATCATTATCTCAAAATGCATATTCTTTAAAATGTCAAAATTGTAAGACAATTATTGATTTTCTTAGAAAAAGTCGGAAATAACATTTTAAAATCGCTGCACAGTGGGCGAAATGGAACCCAAAATCGGACTTAATTGAACGCGGCTGGTTCCCTGGTATGAAAAATAGTGTTTCTTATGTAAAAAAATCCGGGAAATCGATTGGTGATGGTTTCATCCACCGCACAAAACGGCAAAGGGTCCATTTTGCCCCAATTCCCCATTTTTTTACATTTTTTCTTGAAAATCGGTCTGTATTTAGAGCGGATGCTTTATGCGGCCATCAAAAATGCACTTAACTTATGTGAAAATGTCCCAGGAATCCAGTAAAAATAACCACTTGCTCCGCAAAAATCATCTTGGGTCCATTTGACCCCAATTCCGCTATAAAAGCATTTTTGGCCATTTTCAAATGTTAGGTCAGATTTTACAAATCTGAACATATTTTTATAGTAAAGATCAGACAATTTTACATAAGAATGACGATTTGCACTTGCTTGTTTGACTCATTTATGTTGATATAGAAATTAAACTAAATAAAAAGATTGAAGAATCAGTTTTGGGCCAATTTTCCCAAACGCAGAATAAACTACCTTTTACATATTTTTTATTTTTATCAATATAAATGTGTTTAACTATCAAGTGCAAATCGTCATTCTTATGTAAAATTGTCTGATCTTTACTATAAAAATATTTTCAGATTTGTAAAATCTGACCTAACATTTGAAAATGGCCAAAAATGCTTTTATAGCGGAATTGGGGTCAAATGGACCCAAGATGATTTTTGCGGTGCAAGTGGTTATTTTTACTGAATTCCTGGGACATTTTCACATAAGTTAAGTGCATTTTTGATGGCCGCATAAAGCTTCCGCTCTAAATACAGACTGATTTTCAAGAAAAAATGTAAAAAAATGGGGAATTGGGGCAAAATGGACCCTTTGCCGTTTTGTGCGGTGGATGAAACCATCACCAATCGATTACCCGGATTTTTTTACATAAGAAACACTATTTTTCATACCAGGGAACCAGCCGCGTTCAATTAAGTCCGATTTTGGGTTCCATTTCGCCCACTGTGCGCTGTTTGTCGAAAATAACATCAGCAAACTTTCTTAAACTAATGATGCAAAAAACAATTGCATATTCTTTAAGATTGCTAAAATTGTATACTTAGATTGTTTTTGTTTTCTTATTGAAAATCGGATGAAACATCTTAAAAGGGCTGTATCTCGAAAACTACATCAGCGATATTTTTATTTTTTGCATAGAGGTGCGCTATAATGTAAGGAATCGATAGACCCCGAAATCTCGGATTGCATTTTTTTTTCTCATAATAACGGTATTTTGAGCACCGTGAAGGATCAAAGAAAATAAAAATAAAATCAGAAAATGGACGGTAGAGGTTTGATGGATATAAACGATGATCAACCAAAGTGATTTTAATCAATATCGGTAAAGTGCCAAGCTTTTGAATGTTCGTAATTTGTGAGATGTCTTTATTTTCTTATTCAAAAAATATTTACGTACAATTTCTTAAAACTCGAGATCTATTTAAATTTATGTGTTTATCATTCAATCCGATGATGATTTCTTGAAATCGCAGTCATTCTTCAAAACTGTCATAGTCTAAAGATAACCTGTAAAATTTCTCACGACTAATGACGTTAACAAAGCCAGTCGGCATCAACTGGTTACGTGTTCTCGCATCTAGTATCTGCTCTGATTAACGACCAAACCGTGACGTCAAGTCTGATCTACTACCATATGCCAGCAACATACAGCAAATGGTCCTCAACGACTTGGCAGTCTTCATCTTTTCTAGCGAACGAACGAACGAACGATCTTACTCCGGCAAAGATGAATGAGAAAACGTCGTCATTTTCTTGAAGCGCCACAATTTTGACGTATTTTTCCCCCGTTGGAAAACTTGATGAAAATCATAAGAATATGTTTGCGTCCTCCGCAGTGTTCAACCTTAGTCAGTTGGCAAACAACACTTAAACCGCCGCGCGGCTTCTATAAATAAACTGACCGATTTGAATGCTCTCGCTCTCTCTCTCTCCGTTGGCGGTATCGCTTTGTGGCCAGAGCGACCGTTCCGGCGGATGATGTGGTCGGTGGTGGCCGGCCACAATCTGGGTCATCCAATGTCCAGAGGAGGCCTCTTGCGAAGAGAATCCGCGGTTGATGTTGCGTTGACATACGGCCTGGTTCGCGTCGATATAAATAAATTGGACCGTGGGAAGATTTCAGGTGACGGATGCAGGTCCCGCGGTGCCAAACGGAATGTGGCGGCATTCGGCGGACAGTGGATTCAGTGGACGATGTGATTTGGGTTTTATTTTGTTTTATTATTGGGATTTCAGATGCGATGAAAATGCACGCACGGTTGGTTTTAATTTGCCGATTGTTATATAGAGCAGATAAATTCGTGGTCACTTTTGATCAATTGGAATGTGCCTGTTTATTTGATTTACCTGGATTTTTTACTTCTGCTTGGAATCCTTTTTTTCAATCATGATTATAATAAGAGAAGAAAAACTTTTAATGACTCATTTAGTAAACATTCAAAACGTACTTTTTGCAATTCCGCCTTGAAACTACTTAGGCTTCATCCATAAAGTACGTCACGCTAAAATCAGCCAAAATTTACCCCCCTCCCCTCCTTTGTCACACTTTTCCTATACTTATAAAACGCAATGTTACACTTGCTCAGACCCCCCCTCCCCCCCTAGAGCGTGACATACTTTATGGATGACGCCTTACTTTTTTGTTAATCTAGAACGATGAAACAACCTACTTTTCTCTACCAAAAATCACAGAATCGAACTTTTCAAAATTAATGCTGAAAAGTTCTGCTTTCAGTACTGAAATGGATGCTGAAAAGTTCAACAAGTGCTGAGAAGTGTTTTGAAAATTAATACCTTTCTACATTTTTTTTGATTAAAAAAAGATTCATTGACTAAATACATAGACATTTGACTTATAATTCTGTTCAAAAGGTGTTTTTCGGAATTACACAAAAATGTTGTATGGAACTCGTAACAATACTTGATTCATCACTCTTCGTATATACAACGATAACAGTACAGTACATAACAGTAGTTCATGCAACAAGTTGTAAAAGGAGATATTTCAGCACGAGTCGTACATTTATCTAACGAGGTTTATCGAGTTGGATAAATACGACAAGTGCTGAAAAAATCATGTTTTGCAACTCGTTGCTCGCAACATTTTTTGCAACTCCGAAAAATGCTTTTTGAGTGAAATTTTTTGTCAATCATCCATGTGTTAAGTAAATTCACCATCCAAGAAAAAAAGGCATTGAAAGGTTTTATTTTCCATTCTGTTCACAGAAAAAAAAGTTGAATTTTGGAATGTTGAAAATTTGGTAGGTTGAATATTACCTCTTTTTTTGAGTAATATTACATAAAAATGTGTAAAAATGTGAACCTGATGAATATTCATCAAAAACTGATGAAAATTCATTATTTTCTGGGGTAAAATATATCATTTATTTTGCAACAAATTCTGTCACCATTTCCTGATGAATATTACCATCATTTTTTTTCTGTGTTTTTTTTTTGAGGGAAAAGTAGGTTTTTTCAATTAAATATACTTTAGAGGAATAAGAAGGTCGTTTTCAGGGTTAGTGATTTTTCACGGTAAAAAATCGAAATTTTGCGGCATGCCAATTACAAAACATTGGAATTTCACGGCAATTCCACGGTACTCTAAAAACTGCTCAAAATAAATGTTAAAATGAGCTCTTTTAGCGTAATTATGAACAGAAAATTGTTTTAAAAGTAAGTAACAGATAGAATCTTCTGACACAAATGATTATTTTGAAAAAAAATGTATTTGATTTATTTTGAATTTTTTTTGGAGAATTTCCGTCAGTTAAATTAATGATTCAGCAAATTTAATTTAATTTCATTGAGATAAGAAGTAGTAAAAGAATTGTATAAAACTAACAATATATAAAACATTATTTGTTTTCCTAGGTTCAACAATAGATGAATTCGAGTATTTGAATAAATTTTAGGCAAAACTCATAAAAGCAGTTGATAATTGCAGAAAATTATAATACATTGCAAATGCTCAACAAATAACTTTTTTGTGTTTTCTTTCATTGTAGAAGCGATTTATCAATGAAATATTAAAAATTTCGCGGCATTTCACGGTGCATACACAATTTCACAGCCAGGGGCAAATTTCACAGATTACGCGGCTTAGGCGAAATCGCGAAAAAAAAACTACTTTTTTACAATTCCGTCGTGAAACTACTTACTTTTCCTGTCATTCTTGAACGACGAAATAGCCTACTTTTCTGTACCAAAAATAACAGAATCGAATAGCAACACTTGTAACGTTCTGCGTTGATTTGGGAATTTATAGTTTATTTTTTATTTCATTGGTAGAAATAATGCACATCTTTACCCTACTCATATTCTAAGGTTCGTTTCCAATAAGCGAAAGCTTGTTTCTTGGCTGCAGGGTTATAGTATTAGTAAATCTTAAATACCAAGGGTACGTTCTTGAGTACGTTGGTCGTATTTTTAGTTTGCTATAAAGTATTGCAAGTTTTGCGTGCGGGGTCGTATCTGTAAATACCAAGAGTGTGCATGTGGGTGGTTAGAAAATTTGCAGTTCAAAATATAGGTGGCAGTAAATACTTAGTTTAAAAAAAAATTAATTATTCTTAACTATTTGATTCCATTGGGTAACACAAATGTCAAAAATCCTCTGAGTCATGACGAAGAGGGTTGCTGGCTAGAAAAGTTTTCCAACTCGTCCATTTCGATTACGGAGCGGCTGGAATAAAGAAGTGCGCGTCGCGAGCAATCTTTATAAAGTTTAATTTTTTCCTTTTTACGTTCAATTTTTCTAAGGTAAAAGTGTATATGGTGCGAGTGCTTTGAAGTGAATTAACTTAAATATTTTCCTATCCATTTTTTTGTAGTTCTTTCGAATTATTGAAACTTAAATAAATTTCGCGTCGAACTTCTTTAGTGAAATAATCTTTCGTAAAATAAAAGGTAAAGTAATTGAATTATATTAGGAGTTGTGGGAACTAATTAGTTGCATTGGACAGCAGCGTCGTCCCACGGCGCTTTTTATTACGGGCTGGATTTTTCTTCGCGGGATCTGCGGATTTCGTGCGTCGAGGCGATCAGCTACAAGCGTCGCCATCTTGTCGTTTGGAGGTTAAAGTTCGGATTTTGGGCAAGCTGCCTGGCAGCGCCGCCATCTTGTGCTAGGAGCAATTAAAGGGTCGCAAGCTCGTGTGCCACGTTACGGCCCGCCCATTGGGGTAGCTAAACAGAGGCGAGTGGCAAGTTCGTTAAATTAACCGTAACGAAATTAACGCAGTGGTCGTCAATTGCCACCGTCGTTTAAAGTCACCAAAGAGGTGACAGCCGAGAGCCGGTATTCGCTGTGCGCGCCAATTACGTTCAGTGTTTGCCAGTCCAAGGGGAGGGTTCCCGTGGCCTTTATCGGTTGTGTAGACGGAAACAGTAGTACGTGAAGGCCGGTATTGATACCCCAGCGTCCCTTCCTGCGGAAATAATCCGGATTAGCTCGATTCGTCGTGCGTAGTGCTCTCTGGCCCCGAAACCGGAAGTCTTCCGCCAGCCGCGCCACCCTCTGCACCTTTAATTCGGCCAATTTGCACACGAGCGACCCCCGCGTGTCACCACACCGAACACGCCGGTTATCGGAGCAAACCCAGACGCCATCTTGCGGCCCAAGGCCGAACCGAACGAGTTCGTCGTTTACCAAGCAGCGGACCACTGGGAGGACTACTAAACGCGCCTGTTGCAGCGCGCTGAAGGAACACCACGAAGCGTCGCACACCCCTGGTCGTGCGACATCCACACTGCCAGCAGCGTGTTCATCGGAGCGGCGCCGGCATCGGAGCAACGTGTTCATCGGCGGCGGATTCGCCGCGCTCACGCACACCACCGTAAGCCCGAAAAACCTGCGCAGGTATGTGGGAAAATTTTATCATGGCCATGAGGTTTTTCCCCGGGGGGCTGTCCAATGCTAGGGAGATTGTAGGGGATAGGTTTGTGAGGGATTAAAGAAAGTGAAATGAAAAATCTTTAGTTTTTCTTTGTTTCGACGGAGTAAAAAGTTTGGTGGTTCTTGGAACCAGAAATAAATTCATGCCTTAAATCACTCACACTGTTTTATTATTTACGTTCTTTACGTTCGGTTTTGAATATCCATTCCTTATCTTCCGATTCTCTTTAGAGTTTTGAATGGTTGAAAAGTGTTTCGCTGTGAACTTTCTGGATTCAAATAGTCGATTAAGGCTTTGTTTGCCACACTGTTTATTATCTACCTGATTTCGAGCAACTCTTGGTATTGAACAGATCTGACGTTTCGCGCATTTAAACCGTATTAACGACCCTGAAAGAATTAAACCTCATGCTTAGTCGGGCAATTAAAACATGACCAGTGGTCTCTCAACTTGAGAGTGGCGCATAAGCCACTGTGTTACAGGCTTTCCCTAGCTCGGTTTGGTGAACGGTTACACACTTTTCAAAATAAATGCTGAAAAGTTCTACTTTTCAGCACTGAAATGGGTGCTGAAAAGTTGAACTTTTCAGCACTTGTTTCGAAAAGTAACACTTTTCAACATTTTTTTTTTGATTTAAACGATTTATTGACAAAATACGTGAAAATTTGACTTAAAATTTCACTCAATGGGTGTTTTTCGGAATTGCAAAAAATGTTGTATGGAACTCGTTGCAAAACTTGATTTTTTCAGCACTCTTCGTATTTATCCAACTCGGTGAACCTCGTTGGATAAATGTACGACTCGTGCTGAAAAAATCCTCTTTTTGCAACTTGTTGCATAAACTACTACTTTAGCATCCATTTGAGTGCTGAAAAGATCATCTGTTCTGCTCTTGTTTCGAAAAGTAATATGTACCGTCATCAGGGGGGACATTGGGTCTGGGCGTGAAATTCGAGAATGATAGGAAAAGTAGGTAGTTTTACAACGGAATTGAAAAAAAAAATACTTTGACTTTATTTTAAATATTTGTATTGTTGTAGAGAATGGTAACTTGCTTTTTCAGAATTTGTAGGCTTTGACTCTTTTGACCTACTCCAACTTCAAATTTTCATGGAAATTCCCCATTTACTCGAGCTTGGATGTTAAGGCGTTAAAATATTTTATTTTGCATTTAAAACTGAGCCATCAGTTTTATCTTTATCGATTTCAATTCTGAAATATTCAATATAACCCAAAAAAAAAAAACCTTGAGAATTTTTGTCATTCTTCTTATGAAAGAAGTTTCAATTTTTCGTGCTATCTTGACACACCCTTAAAATGCTACAACTGGTCAAAGGGATTCCATGTCAGAACGCGTTTGACACACCTGCATGCCCGACTACCGTAAACATTTCGATGCCTCTAAGCTCTCTTATGCTAACTAGATAAGAAAACCAGCAAGCTTAGCACAAGAGAGCACAGAGCCATCGATTTGTAATCATAACTTGGGTTTCCGAAAACCAAACCAAACTATACTTGTTTGACGAGATGACGCCCTTTTAAAACAACTCTTACATAGATATCAATGATTTTTTTCTGAAAATATTCACTTTTTTTTAGATTTGGCAATAATTTTTAATTGATAGCCTGAAATTCAATTGAAAACGACTGAATTTAATACCCCAACAAGCTGTCAAAAGTTTTAATTCCTTGAAGCCACTTCTTCCTCCTTTCCTAAAACAGTTCACAACCGCAAAACCCCCAGAAAAACCCCGAAGAAAATGTCTGAAACGTGACCATGAAAGTAATTTGCAGCTTTTCTCCGGAGGGGTAGCATATTAATTCAGTGGTTGGACAACCAGACATAAAAGGGGGGGGGGGGGGAGCAATGTTTTGGGGCGTCCCTGCTCTTCCCCGTAAATCCTGATGCTTATTGCTGGCTCGTAATTAAATTTTACCGAAAAAGGCTGCGTTTTAATTTTTTGGGAGCCTCATTGGGGAAGAATTCCTTGGCGAAACGTGCTTCAAAGTTGCAGGGAAATGTTGTCCCGAAAAATGATCGTAACTTTTTAATAGTCACTTCACTGCTGTGTTTGCATCTTTAAACAAACCCGAAAATGTCATCCAAAGTGACGCTAATTGCCTGTCCGTCAGTTGTTTTCGTTTGATTTAGTTCGGAGAGGAGTGGGAATCTTTTTGAGAGCACCAAAGCAGTGCACTCCCCTGTGATGTTTTTTTGTGAACACTGAAGATTTTTTAACATCCATTTGAGCGCTGAAAAGTTTTACATTTCAGTACTTGTAGCGAAAAGTAAGACTTTTCAATACTGTTTCGAAGTCAAATATAACAAACATTGCATTAATTACTGTTGTTATGAACTTATGATGCATAAATTGAACAATATTGGGTTGTTATGTCTGGTAGGTTTCCAACAGTAGAAAAATTATGTAAATTACGGTGATTTATAACTTCAAATGCCATAATTAACATCAACTTGTTTTCAGTAGCATCAGATCCTTCTGGTTCTAAAAGACAAAAGAAACCTCTCAAGTGATTCCCGGTGACATAATGGCTAATCTAGCAGCATTAACTAACAAACCAACTGCCCATAGTTCTCACTGGCAAGTTCTACCCGGCCGTGGGAAAATATACGACCGGCCCGGTGCCATCCCCGGTTTCTGGCATCGGTTCAAGAATTTCCACGCTCGGTGAAACGTTAACGAGTACGCTAAATAGGGCCCTCAGAAGTGGTCGCACGACGACGCAAATTTTGCCAATAAAACCCGTTTTTGCATGCGTAACGCAACGCGTGTAAAATTACACGCTCAAATTGCTCGAAAATGACAACGAAGTTTGATTTTCCAGCTGCACCAGGGGTAAATTTACAACCTCATCGAAATGATAATTGCCACGCTCGCTCGGTAGGACTAATTCGTGGGCGATAATGACGCGCGAGCAGTATGATTACCACCACAAATCATCCTGGAGGGGTTGGCCATCATCGCGGGTTGTGACCGGGCTTTTGTTGACCAACCGAGGCAGGGCCCCCCCGGATGGCATAATTACAGTGATGCCAAACCCGCGGTGACATACGTTACACCGGTTGACGAAAATTGTTTGAAGTTACGCTAGAACTGTCAAATTTTAGCGTATTGAATGCGAGCAACTCTCAACGAGAGCGCACGCACACTTTTAAAACAATGCGATGGACGCCGCTGCATCACCAATACAGTTGAAACTGCTCGAATTTGCTCACTTCTTGACGTTGCACGGAGAGAAAAAAGATTTTTTGCGCACACTTCCAGAAATTAACTAAATTTGCAAACCAGTGCATCCCACCATCCTAGAATCCAGCGCAAACATTAGAGCTGCAATTCCTGATACAACAACGTCAACAAATCGATTGCAATTCCTGCAGCAGCAGCAGCTGGCAAACTTCGTCAACCTCCCCGGCTTTCTCTCTGTCTGCACTATTTTGGATCCAGCCGGCAGCATTTTGTTATTGTACATAATGACGCGCACTTTTAACAACTGTCATTAGCCAGATGGCGTTGAAAATGGTCCGGGAGGACAAATTTAACCCTAGAATAAAGTTTTAAATTTTTGTTTTTATTTTTGACTTTTCACAATCAGTTAAATTTGACAATCTAGTCAAACAAAACTTTATTCTGTCTTGTGGTTTTTGCTCCAGCAATCGGACCTGCTGATGGTGGGTAGCACACACACGCCCCCGGATGTTTGGAAATTTAAGGTTATAGTCACGTGACCGCACCGAAAATCCGGCGTGAGCCGGCTGGCCTGTGGTCGCGCTGCAATTTTATGAAATCGAGTTGCCGCTGTTGGCGGGAAATGTTTGTGCTAATTATGTGTGACAGTGACACGCACACGATGGAGTGTATTTCTGTTCGATGTGTGTCTCATATTTTGAGGTAAAATAACAGTTTATTATCGAATTATTTGATTTTAGAAAATGATACTTGGGTCATTAGGGTGTAATATGGTTGTATGGAAAAAAATAAAGTTGCCCAAATTTAGTGAGCACAGCAACTTTTCAGTTCCTTATGGGGTCCTAAACAACTCCCCAAAGTTTGGGAATGATTGGTTTAGTCCTCACTTTGCGCAAAGCGATTCAATTTTCCATATAAATTTGTATGGGAAAATCTATTTTTTTTCTTTTGATTTTTATAAAATCCATGTTTCACGCTGTACTAAAACCGGATTGGGGTGCTCTACAATTTTCCCGAAGAGAGTATGGTGCTAGCTTGCTCCTAAAAAAAGATACAGCGTGTTCAAAACTCGTCTAAATCGTGTTTTTTGCTCGAAAATCACGTTTTAGACGAGTTTGTGGACGCTGTATCTTCTTTCAGGGACAAGCTAGCACCATACTCTTTTCGGAAAAGTTGTAGAGCACCTTTCAGAGCATCCGAATATGAAACCGGTTTTAGTACAGCGTGAAACGTGGATTTTATAAATATCAAAATAAAAAAAAGGTTTTCCCCATACAAATTTTTATGTAAAACAAGCTGAACCCGAAAAACTTCGTCTTTTCCTTTTTTCGTTTGTTGACGTTTTTAGCTTTTTCCTTGTTCAGCCTCCTATGATCAAAATTTGATTTTACTCAACTTTTTCCATACAATCTGCAGATTTTCCGGAATCGGTTCCAGAGTGGCCAAAGTTGCCACTTTTTGGCGTAAGAACCTTCCTTGGGCTTATACGAACCCAACGCAACAAAGAGCACCTCGATCCGACGCTCCGTATTGAACTGATTCGCGTTCGAACAAAACCATCGAAATTTTTCATATATATATAGATTGAATCGCTTTGCGCAAAGTGAGGACTTAACCAATCTTTCTCAAACTTTGGGGAGTTGTTTAGGACCCCATAAGAAACTGAAAAATTGCTGTGCTGGAAAATCGATTTTCATATTACACCCTATTGGGTCATTCTCTGCCAACCTCACACGAAATCGGATAAAGTTGCCCCGACCCCTCTTCGGTTTGTGTGAAACTTTGTCATACGGGGTAATTTTGGTCGCTGATCAAGAATCTTAAGTCCGTTTTTTTGATATCTCGTGACGGAAAAGCGGTACGACCCCTTCCATTTTTGAACATGCGAAAAAATACATGTTTTTCAAACATTTGCAGTCTGTAATGGTGATGATGTGGAAATTTGGAGTCAAAAGGACTTTTATGTAAAATTGGACACCCGATTAGATGGCGTACTAAGAATTCCAAAAAAACGTATTTTAATTTTTTATTTTGAACAAAATTGTTCATTTAAAATTTCGAGTATTTTGTAACTCCGCAGGGTTATTTTTATAGTGTAACAATATTCTACAGAAATGTACACTGAAAATACGCCACACGTTTTATTCAAGTGCCCAAACACTTGAATGATTGAATAATGCCACATCATAGATTTAATTGGTTTGTGTTTCAACATCATTCCAAACCATTATCAAATGCAAGTGTTTGGGCGATTTAATGTTTGGTATATTTTACATGTTATTGTAATTCGGGTGGCTCAAGCTTTTCAAGTGATTTGCTCATGAATTTGTCCCACTACCTTTAACTATTCAAAGTGAAGAGCAAAACACTTAAAATTGATCTTAAGATCTACCCAAAACAGGCACTATTCAAAGTCAACGTGAAGTCCACATGAATTTAATGTGAAACACTGATTGATTTTAGAGCGACTTTCATCGAAGGCTAGAAGCTAGGCTAGAACGAATAGCGCAAAAAACTCACCCGTCTTCAACTGGCCAGCCGGCGCAGTGGTAGCGAGCACGACTAGCAATCGAGAACCTGTATATCGCTTGTACGTACTTTTAGTTTTCAACCCCATTTAAAATTCAAGTGTTTAGCTATTGACATTATTTCATGGCCAATCACCGAAATTTTCAAGTGTTTTGCGATTGATATTTGAGTGCTCTGTACAGCAGGGCCAGATCATGTGTAGAACACTTCGTTGAGCTGTGAAAGTTTTGCTCAGTGCATATTCTTTTGGAAATTTTATTAGTTATTCCACTGTAAATATTTTGTATTTTAGTCTAATGAACTAGAAACAGTGTGTTATACATATTTCTGCGAAGAAAAACATGTTTGCTTAAGCTTTTTAAATTAATTTTTATTTAACTATTTAAAAAAAAAACAAGCGATAGCAAGATGAAAGTACTGATGTGCTCAACATATTAAAAGTCTGTTTTATTCAAAATTTATTTATTTAAGCTAAAATAAAGCTATGAAAATATTTTACAATTTTCTTTTTTTACAGCCTCAGCTTAAGTTTGAATTGAGTATTTTTCTCAGTGTCACCCAATTTTCCCTCATTTTTAAATTCGCGGTATCTTAAAAACTATTTGTGCAAATTCCAATGCTAAAAAAGGTGAAATTTTGCTCTTTTCTAGAAAAAAAAACTATTTTTTTAGAGTCAAGAGTAATGTTTTGAAAGGGCTAAAAAACTTGTTTTGAACATTATTGAAATATTTCTCCTGATTTTAAAATATTTAAGTTTCACTATTTAACATTGACCCAACAGTTTCTGAGAGATTATGATAGAAAAATAAGAAGAACTTGGCTGATCCATTTTTTATTCAAATGTCAAGCCTAAAATCAAGTGTTTCAAACAAAAAGTGTCACCAAAATTTCAAGGTATTTTGAAAAACAATAATTAAAAAGCCGTAGGTGCTTTGTTTGATCCAAATTCAAAAATAAACAATATTCACTATATCGTGAATAATTTACAATCGATTCCCGCATAAAAAAGTACCATATAAAAACTTTTTTTCATATGGTAATTGAACTTTAAACTATATTGTTACTACCATTTCCAAAAATGTTTGACTACTATTTTAAAAATGGTAATTATATGGTTGGCATGAATTTTTACTATCTCACAAATGGTTTAACCATCTGGCATAAGGGTGGTTAGCAATGGTAACCTTAAAAAACTCAGTACTATTTTCGTCAAAAAACTGTTTGTTGTATGGTAAATAAATGGTTTAAGTACTATTTGGCAAAAAGTAACCTTAAATCAAACAGTTCACAAATAGTTTAATATAGTTAAATTTTAATTTTGGGAAATTGAAAAAACGATTTCACAAATAATTACCATTTCTCAAAGTGTCATTGTATGATCCAATATGGTCATCAAATGGTAATTTTTTATCCGGGTTGTACATGTTTTTTCAATCAAAATTTAAATTTTTAGCAATATTTTTTTAAAAACATGCAATAATTTTTTTATGACCTTATCACTTGAACTTCATTTTCAAATACCTTATTTCATTATTTTTAGTTTAATAAAGATTTTTTTTTATAAAATAATTTTTGGAACGATCTAAACGTTAAAGTTAAGGAAAAAAATATTTTCGCTGATTTATTGATATTTTGACATTTTTGAACAGTAATGTAAAAATGTTTAAAAAAAAATTAATACTCATTGTTTAATTTTTTTGAAAATAAGGTTTTTTTTTCGCTCAACCATGTCTTTTGGTGCTCAACCTCGACTCGCCGAGAGACATTAAACACATTCAAAAATTCAAATTGTTCGCTCTACAGCATTGCCTTGGCGTTCTCGATTGCGAGATTCCTACTTGAAACTAGGTGTTCGAAGGTTTGATTGATGAGTCAATTGTAAACCTCTTTTTACACTTTAGCTTCCATCCACTCCGGGATTTAAACTGACGACTTTTGGATTGTTAGTCCAACAGCCTACCAGCGAATCCACCGAGACAGAACCCAGGGAGACGACTCCTGCACCTGGACTGAGCTTACGTCAAGTCAAATTTATAAAAAAAAAAACAAGCAAAAAGTATCACATAATCGTCACAAATTTGCAAAGTATCTAAGAATTTACAAAAATATAATTTTTCCTAGCTTGGTTTTGCTTCTTTTCCAATCTTTGATTCCAAAATATTTTTTTTTAAAAAGATCAAAACTCGGATTAGTTTTCAAAAAGACGTAAGAGCCATTGGTAAACAAAGCTCTTTTTGCAACGGTACTCGACCTACTAACGAAAAAACAATTTCAAAAATGCTTGAGATTGTTCATCTACACGTCCTTCAAGTGCTCTAAATTAAAGATAAATGAAATTTTGTTTCAATTTGGAGAAAAATTAAAATTAGTGTCGGAGGTCACGGTGGCTCTTACGGCTTTTTGAAAACTCACCCGAGAAAAGGCCTTTAATTATTTAAAATGCATGAATCAACGTTAAAAATGTAATCAAACTTGTTAAAAATCGAGTTTACAAGTTATTTCGATAAAAAAAATATTTTTTTTTTGATAATGATCGATTTTTCCCTCATATTTGAGGAAACTTTTTGAAGGGGTGAGCTAACAAAAAAATGCACTGCCCCTAATCACAACCTACAATTCAGTTGCAAAGTAACCGCCGACAATACAAGTCGCATTCTCAACACCAGTCCGCAGTTTGTGTGCGCGTCGCCGCTTTTTCAAAATGTGCACCGTAGACAAAAACAGTGTGGTTCTGGATTTTTGTCAACTCCAAAACCAACCAAGCCCAAAGCTTGTAAAAAAACTTCTCGCTGACCTTCAAATAAACCAAGAAAACTTGCGAGAATTGCAATTATGCAATAGAAGAAGAATAGCCGTGCTGCAGTTCGCCGATTCAGCAATGGCCTCGTCCATCATCGACAAACCTCTGGTACACAGAAAAAAATAATGTAAATTTGGAAGCTTTAATTTTGGAAGGTTGAATATTACCTCTTTTATGATGTAATATTACCTCAATTTAGACTGAAAAAGTGACATTACACCAGAAAAGTGGTAAAATTACACATTTCCAGAGGTAAAATTACACCTTTTTTTCTGACATAAAAGATGTACCCCTTCCCAGATGTAATATTACCATGATTTTTTTTTCTGTGTATATCAGGGTTGCAAAATCCCGATTTACCTGGACAACAACGCTACGGAAGTTCGTGTGCTTGACCTACCTCTAGGCATAAGCAATGATGACGTAGTCAAAGTGATGAGTAAATACGGCGAAATTTTAACCATCACCAACGACCGCTGGATTAACTTCTTCCCAGGGATCCCAAATGGAGTTCGGACCCTGCGGATGTTGCTGAAACAGCCAACGCCGAAATCAATCACTGTAAACAACGCTGCTGCAGCAGTGACGATTATAGGCAAAAAATCGCTTTGCAAACTCAAAGCAAAGAACAAAAAATGTGGGGATTCGAGTAAAAAGGTGAACCAAAAAAGCAGTACACCACCGACTGAACCTGAGCCAAGCAGCAGCAGCAGCAGAAAAAGCAACAACAGTAAACCAGACCAAAATGCAATGGAAACAAGTGAAATTGCCGAAGAATCTAACGATGGATTCGAGACCGTGCTTTCTAAGCACACTCGCAAATCCCGGAAGCGCTTACAAGCATATTTGGACGCGGATTACGACTTAAGAACAAAACGAAGAGAGATGGCTGAAGAAGAAACAACAGATGAAGAAGATGAAGATGCCATACAAGCAAAATATTATTACAATAAGTGTTATGAGTTAACGGTTAAATCCTCGAAGGAAGAGGACGAAGAAAAAAGTAAAGAACTTGATAATTTAAGATCCAAATTTGCCCGTAAATATTTGAAACTAAGACAGAAATCGTTAGGCATGGTATCAATTATTGAAATATAGCCAGACAAGTGATCAAAAACTTTGTAAACTTTCCTCTTCTACTATCCACCTTGAAGAGACGAATGCACAATGGTGTAAAATCTCTATAATAAATCAAAAAAAAAACAACCTACAATTTAACTAAAGATACTAAAAGTTGATCATAGGGTGCATGGAGAAAAATTCATCTAAATAAAAAAAAAAAACAAAAAAAAGTCATATTGCAAAACACTGAGAGAATTACACTCCTGGCATAACTTCTTGAAGGATAACTTTAAATATCAACACTTTCGGGCTCTAAGAATGCTAAATTTTCTAGAAAACTGATTTCCACGATTTGCGTTACAGACCACTGTGCATTGATATTAAGCTAATCTTTTATACAGCAATTCCCCACGAAAACAGCATGACTCGAAAAAAAAGTTCTCCGATCGGGCTCAAAATTTTTCTGGGGGTTCCTTGGCCGAAATAATTAGACCCGTATTTTTTGTACCAAAATTTTCGTAATTAAAAGACGCAACTTTTGGTACCATAACATGTATAGGTCATTGCTGAAATTTTAAAGTTATCGCAGTTTTAGTGAAAAAAGTCGATTTTTTCCCGTTTTCGTCATTTTCCCATTTTTGCGCGTGGCGCGTCGAAAAACCCAGTTTTTATTTTCAAAAAATCGTATCTCAGAGTATTGAAAACATAACTTCACCATTTTTTGATATGTTTTGTGAAATTTTCCGAGGAATCCGATAAAAATATTTTCAGACATAGGCTCTTTGGTCCCGAGACCTTCAAAACAGCATTTTAAGTTTTCATACGACTTTTTCAAATGTTAAGCTAGATTTTTGAAACTTCTTACTATTTTTCCCAAATAGCCAAACTAATCACCTTTCTTTTGCGTCTAGGACAGCTAAAATCGGATGAAATGGCGCGGAGATATGACTTTTTGAAAAAAGTGGTTTTTGCGAAAATCGACGAAAATTGCCATTTTTCGGACCACCCTAACACGGCGTAGGTCACCCTAATGGCCAAACAAAAAAATACGGGTCTAATTATTTCGGCCAAGGAACCCCCAGAAAAAATTTGAGCCCGATCGGAGAACTTTTTTTCGAATCATGCTGTTTTCGTGGGGAATTGCTGTATAAGAAGAAAGAATTTTTTTTATTTAATAAGTATTATTTTAATTAATCAAATGTCTATTTTAAATACAACTGAGGGATTTTTGTCAGAATTGTTGCTTTCTACGAAACCTGACATTTTAAGCATCAAATTGAAAATAATTGCAATTAAATTATTTTCCCATCACATTTTAATCGAATTCATTCCCACACTCACACACGTTGCCATAAAAGGCATCAATCACAATGACCATAATTTCATGCCTCTCGCTGACACTTGGTTCCGTTGGCATGTGTCACACACGTTCGTTCGTGATATATTTATTTTCCGTCGCCAAAAATAATCTTCTCCCAAAACACAAAAAAAAGAAAGGCATAAAAAGTGGGTTTCGCGAAATTAAATAAATTTCAATGCCACTGTCAGACGAGCTTACCTTAAATAATAGGACATATCGTCGCCGTTTGCGGCCTCGGCGGCGGCAGCACCGATGTCACCGACTTGCTGGTGATTGTTCCGATTGGCAAAGCCGTGGTGGTGACCGCGGCCACAATTATCGTCCGCCTGAAATATTATAAAAATAAAAAAGAATTAAAACACATACACGAATGCACGGGATATGGTGCACTCAATTGCGGAAAATATGAAATTTTCAGATATTTATGGATTTTCAGCTTTATTTAGTACTTTATTATTGCACTTTATTTAGGCTGATCAAATATTCCTAAATCCAAGTAATTTGATTTAAATCCATCATGAGAAATGGTTTTTTAAGACAAAATATATTCCATTTTTTTTATGCACCTGAGTACAAGTTGTTGAGAAAAGCGCGCCAAAAATCGAATTGATTGCAATATGTCGGTGTTGATGTGTGCGTGACTTTTTTTCTGTCGGTGAAATGACCAATAATTCGATTTAATTCCCACATAATTTTGCGTATTTGCTCTCCAATTGAATTTGATGCTTCGGTATTATTTTTCTATAATCTGTAAAGAATGGTACAAATACTGTGCGGAAATATTGTTTGAATTGGAAGGGTAATTCCTTTGCCGATGGTGATCTTGTTTAATTTGAAAATGGCAAACCACGGACATTTAATTTTTTAAGTTGT
Source organism: Culex pipiens pallens (assembly GCF_016801865.2). NCBI lineage: Eukaryota > Metazoa > Arthropoda > Insecta > Diptera > Culicidae > Culex > Culex pipiens. Next base: position 46,739,314 of record NC_068937.1, on the reverse strand, counting down.
TGATAATTTTTTAAATGATAATTCAGGAATGGTAAAGCTTGAACCAAATTTAAATACCTTTTATCAATCAAACACAGATTTTCAATCATTAACCATTGAAATGTTGACTTATTCCAAAGCGATCAGCTTGACTGGCATTCTTTTCCTTTTTTTTCTTTTCCGTTTTGTTATTGTTTATAACATTGTATTGCCCATAATCTTCCACAATCTTCTTTCTTTCGCTTGTATGCGTTATCACAGATTTTTTTTCGTTTCGTCAAATCAACTTTCTCTCAACACACCCACACACCCAAAACGCGCGAAACAAAAATAAAAAAAAACTGTTTTCAAAAAAATCCAATTATTTCCATCGGGCTAGAAGTGGTCACGCGAACCGAACGATTCAAACTGAGCATCATCACACGGCCAAGAGGTGAGAATGGTCGGCTGGCCAACAAGATACAACCATGAGTGTGTGTGTGTGTGTTTGAAAAGATCCAAACGAAACGAACATTTTCGGGAGAAACATGAAAAAATAGTGAGATGAGAAGCAACCGGGGTGGGAAAAAAGAATACACAAATTGCCGTGCGGTGAAGATCAGAGTGTGGGAAAAACGAGGGAAAATGCGAAACCTTGAGATTTTTCTTGTTTTTCTGTTGTATCCGTGAGCTGAGAGCGAGTAAGGAATGCGTGCGTGATCGACTAGACAAGTGTGAAGTTGACTGAAAGAGCATTTCAAACATCGATATCGATATCAGGTGAAATCATAGGTTGAAAATATTAGGGCTATCTCACTGAGGAAAAAAGTTTGAAATCGCTTGACGATTAAACTTCAAAATATTTAAATCTTGCTTAAAAATTGTATGATAAACACTTAAGTACTCATAACTGTTGATACGGTTGTCAAAACTTTCACCTCTAAGGGTCATTGGAATGTTATTTCAAACCCCTTTCGAGAAATTTATAACTTATTGGTTTTCTTTCAAAAACCCGCCCTAAAGCTAAAATAGCTTATAAAGCATAACTTAAGAAGTTTAATAATAGTTTAGTATAATAATTATTTGAAGCAGGGACTTGTGGAATCCCAAGACAGATCAAATAAAATCGGTACACTACCCCTATTCGCATAAATGTACCATATGCATTTTCATCACTTTTGAGTTATTCTTACAGTTTGGTTCAAAATCGAGTGCTCTTTCAGAAAAATAAAGCCAATAATTTCCAGTATTTTGTTTTGGAAATCTGGAGGAAATACTTTTTTTTCGTGAAAATTAACACACACACCCACATACATAGAGACAGATAACTGGAAAATGCAAACTTATGGAAGTGCAAAAATTCACCAAAAATGGTCGATACACCTGCTTTTATCAACATTTTTATGTTAAAACCGCTGTTTCTTCACAAGGATTGGACAAAGGATACTGGTCAATATGGAGACTTTTATGTAAAATTGTGGGGAGAATTGATTTCCGCGATCAGTTTTTTAAAATGCAGACCTTTAGACCACTTTTAAAAATACGGTTTCAATAAATGATTTTTGTATTTTTAAGGAGAGACATACCATCCTGCTTTTTTACTTAGGTTTTTTGCAACATCCTAGAATGATTCCACGAAAAAATTGAGTAAAAAAAGTCTTGCGCTACTATTCAAATTTGACATTTAAACCTTTTAAAAAAATCGCATATAAATAGCGTATATTTTTATTTCAGTGTAGCTCGTCAAATTGTTTCCAAGTTTGTGTTTGAACACAAAAAAAAAAATTTAAGGAGCATTAGTTGCAATAAAACCTTCAAAATAGAGGTGGGCAAAAAACAAGCGAACCGCTCAAAAAGCCGGTTCACTGAAAAGAGCGAACGATCCATGGATCACAAACATAAGAGTCGCAGTTCTTTTTGAAACTACGGTCTTTTGAAAAAACGGTTCCAACATGTAAATATTTTTATAAATGTGTCTTTTTATGTTTTATGTTTTTTTTTAATTTTCAACAAATTTTAGTATTAAACAATTTTTTTTGAGGATTGAAAATAAAATTTCATATGTTTTAATGCTAATAAATTAATGACAATTTTGTCAAAAATGTCCCACGGTGTACTTTTGCAAGAGTTCTTTAAGCTTAACGGCAAGGGCCTATTTATCAAATTTTTTAAAGCTGAATTGACATATTTCGTTAAAGGGGTCTGTAACAACTTTCGCATCAATTTTCTAGTTTTCTTTGAAATTACTCCAAAAAGAATAATGAATGATTTTCTTAACAACAAAAACTGTTCACTGCACAACTCATCGTAAAGATCCATTAAAAGTTACTCGAACATAAATTAGAGCATATTAAAATGCCCAACTAGAAAAATTTCACCAAATTAAAAAAAAAACTACTAGGGCTATTTACCTGGAGAATATGGAAAAAACATCTAACCCGAATAAACTATGGCATTTATAGACTTTATCGATAAGATCAGAATGTAGAAAATGTTCGCTCCGCACGCCGGGTCCGGTGGTTTAGTGGTTAGCGTGGTAGCCTCTGAACCCCAGTATGGCCTGGGTTCAATCCCAGACGGACCCGGTGGCATTTTTCGATACGAGATTTGCCTGACCATGCCTTCTATCGGATGGGGAAGTAAAACGTCGGTCCATTTGCGTAAAAGAGGTTTTGGGTGACTCACCAAACATAACCTTCGGACGCCTAGAAATGAGCAGAAACTTGCAACAGAGACCAAAAAAGACCCGGGGGTCGTTAAAGTGGATTACTTTGCTTTTTTTGTAGAAAATGTTCGCAAATATTTTCTCAAAATAAAATATTAGAATTTGTTTATTTTTTTTCGTGTTATGCAATTTTGTAAAATTAATAGCAACCTTCTCCAAAATCCAAAATTTATGTTTGGGAGCTCCCATCCAAGACTTCAACTGTTTAGGTTTAAATTTAAATTATAACATAGAGATCACCAAGATTTCTGGTTTAAAAGCAAAAATTTTCGATTTAGCTTTTTTAAAATAATTAATTACAATCCAATGAAAAACATAAAAATCACACTATGCTTCAAACGAGCCTTTTCATCAAAATTTTGAAAAAGACTGAAAGAGTCGTCGCCTCTCTTTTTGATGAATGAACGAAAATGAGCGGCTCCGTGTAAAGAGCGGTTTTGCCCACCTCTAACTTCGAACTATGTTTATTATGTTTACATTTATTAAATGGTGAAAAATCTATTATTTATGACAGCCTTAGGCCGTTGCAAATATTTTGCAAAGTTCGCTCCCCCCCCCCCTCAAAATTGGTCTGAAAAATCAGGGGGCAAAAAAAAATGTTTCCAAAAAACTTCAAAATTTTCATGAAAATAGAAGTCGAATCAACTGGAAACATTCTAAAATGCATTTTTCTGCATTGATAGTAATATTTAGCATGTTTGGGCTTGTTTGAAAATGTTTTGAATTTTTATAAAATTCCAATATACAGCACCGCAAAAAAAATATTTTTCGCAAAAAATAGAATTTTCGTCAATACTTGGATATTTTGGAAATAAATGATGGCAAAACAACTGAACAGGTGTATAATGCATTTTTAAACACTTTTTTCATTAAAATATTGAAACCATTGCTCGTAATTTGAATACTTTTTTATTTTTTTTGAATACTTTTTTATTTAGATCCTGACAGCGCTAGGTCAGGACTGCACGAAAAGTGGGAGGAAAAGAAAATGGGGTTTTTCCCTCCCAAAATGAGGAGGTGATGTTGACCTCAGCCGCCGACGACAAGAATCGGCTCTTTTAATATCAGGCGTCCGTGCGGTGTAGTCGAGGATCCAGGTGCCAGTACCGCAACTTTGTGCTGGACACGTCTTGGCCTTCTGGAGGAAGTGCCCGCGGTAGTTACTCTCCCGCTCCGGAACTCGACCCCGTACGGGTTTGGTCAACCTAGCCCTGTAAGCAAGCAGTGCCTTTGGCTACGTTTTCCGTCAAGAACCACCACAATCTCTGGCGCGGGGCGCCATCACCGTCAAGGAGATTTTCCCCTCTCGGCACGACCGGATTGGCAGTAGCCAGGTCCGCCGATTCCGACAACGAGGGAAGACGCCTGCCGCAGGAAGGATTGGCAACGCCCGCTCGACCTTGCCTCGCGGTTTCCAGCGCAGCAACAACAACAGCCGTCAACCGTTATTCGGCTGCAACAAAGACGACCTCCCCCCCCCCCTCCCCCTACGGGACTTCCGGCGGCACAGTCGAGGGCGCTCCTGTGACCGGCCAACGCAGAGAAGAACGCCGAAGGCGTTCAATCCCGGAGAGCTGCTGCTGGTAAAAACGGTACGTTTAGTCCCTGAAGTGCTCACCTCAAAAACACACACACACTTTACACGATACAGAAAAATACACGATTTAAAGTTGAAAAGTGTGGTTCTTGATTTTTATTTCCTTTCGAGTCTCTCTTGAATCGCTTAGTAGTAATGCCGACCCTGAGATGATGAGTAGTCAGTAGCTCAGGTCTACGACTACCTTTTAATAAATGATCTCTGCCCTGAAAAAATGGAATGAGTTAGCCCTCCTTGACAACTGATCAAGCCATTAGTTTCAACATGAAAAAATAAGTTTTTATGATCGCAAACCTTTAGTGCAATTTTTTTCATGAATTCTTAGGTATGATTTAAATTTTTGCATCATCATGTAATTATGTCAAACAACTTCCTCGACCTTGACCGGTGAAGCAATTTTGAATGGCATTGATAGAAAACATAGAAAATTTGTAGTCAAACTTTTTGGTAACTTGCTCTACCCTTGTTTGCATTTTCATAAAAATTAGAGAGAAATAAAAATATCATTAAACCATAGCAAGCAGACAAACATTTGAACTTAATTCATAGTGTATCAGTTCAATATAGTGTTATGTCGTTTTTTAAAACATTTTTGACATAATTTCTAGATTACTTTTTCAAAACCAGCAATGCGCCATGGGTTCCCTATGTACATTAGGGTGTAATATGGTTGTATGGGAAAAAATAAAGTTGTCCAAATTTAGCGAGCACAGCAATTTTTCAGTTCCTTTTGGGGTCCTAAACAACTCCCCAAAGTTTGGGAACGATTAGTTTAGTCCTCACTTTGCGCAAAGCGATTCAATTTTCCATATAAATTTGTATGGAAAAACCATTTTTTTGGATTTTGATATTTATAAAATCCACGTTTCACGCTGTACTAAAACAAGATTCATATTCGGATGCTCTGGAAGGTGCTCTACAACTTTCCCGAAGAGAGTATGGTGCTAACTTATTCCTAAAAAAAGATACAGCGTGTTCAAAACTCGTCTAAAACGTGTTTTTTGCTCGAAAATCGACGCTGAGCAATTCTCTACGAAATCGGTCTTTTTTCTTTAATTTTAATTTTTGTATTTTTTAATCCGGCTGAAACTTTTTTGGTGCCTTTGGTATGCCCAAAGAAGCCATTTTGCATCATTAGTTTGTCCATATAATTTTCCATACAAATTTGGCAGCTGTCCATACAAAAATGATATGTGAAAATTCAAAAATCTGTATCTTTCACAGGAATTTTTTGATCGATTTGGTGTCTTCGGCAAAGTTGTAGGTATGGATACGGACTACACTGGAAAAAAATGGCACACAGGAAAAAATTTTTTGGTGATTTTTTATTTACCTTTTTGTCACTAAAATTTGATTTGCAAAAAAACACTATTTTTATTTTTTTTTTCATATTTTTATATGTTTTTGAGGACATTAAATGCCAACTTTTCAGAAATTTCCAGGTTGTGCAAAAATTTTTTGACTGAGTTATGATTTTGTTAATCAATACTGATTTTTTCAAAAAATCGAAATATTGGTCGCAAAAATTTTTCAACTTCTTTTTTCGATGTAAAATCAAATTTGCAATCAAAAAGAACTCTACCCGAGCATGGGTAAATAACAAGGGAAATGCGTAATAATACGTAATAATGTGGTATCATACCAAATTATGGTATTGTTTTGATATTGCAAAATTGCAGAATTTGTCAATGGTCGAACACCACATTTTGGTATTCTTTTGGTATTATAGTATTTTATCAAATTCCACTGAAACTATGGGAAAATTTTGACCAATTTTGACAAAATAATTCATTTTGTGCTAAAATGATGTCTCAAAGCGAATGCCTTCATTGAAAACCGGAAATTTCAAACTTGATTTTAAACATTTTTGATATACCCCCTGAAGAAATGACTTGAAATTGTGCACATGTTTGCCCACTTTTGAAAAAAATATTTTTGAAAAGCTGAGAAAATTCTCTATATTTTGCTCTTTTGAACTTTGTTCATACGACCCTTACATGCTGAGATATTGCAATGCAAAGGTTTAAAAACAGGAAAATTGATGTTTTCTAAGTCTCACCCAAACAACCCACCATTTTCTAATGTCGATATCTCAGCAACTAATGGTCCGATTTACAATGTTAAAATATGAAACAATCGTGAAATTTTCCGATCTTTTCGAAAAAATATTTTAAATTTTTTTAAACCAAGACTTACATTTTAAAAGGCACTTTATATTTAATGTTTGATCCTTTTCAAATGTTAGTCTTGATTTAATTTTTTTGAAAATATTGTATTCGAAAAGATCGGAAAATTTCAGGAATGTTTCAGCTTTTCAACTTTTCAAAAATATTTTTTTCAAAGGTGAGCAAACATGTGCACTAATTTAAAAAAATGCAAAACTGCGACTATTTTCAAAAAAGTCACCTAAAAATGTATTAAACTTGAAAACGGTGCACTTTATCAAAATTTCACTATGGTACTTTTTGATTGCAAATTTGATTTTACACCGAAAAATGAAATTGAAAAATTTTTGCAATCAATATTTCGATTTTTTGAAAAAATCAGTATTGATTCAAAATTTCATTACTCGGTCAAAGATTTTTTGCACAACCTGGAAATTTCTGAAAAGTTGGCATTTGATGTCCTCTTAAACATATCAAAAAATGAAAAAAAATAAAAAAAGTGTTTTTTTGCAAATCAAGTTTTAGTGACAAAAAGTTAAATAAAAAATTACCAAAATTTTTTTTACCGTGTATCATTTTTTTCAGTGTAGTCCATATCCATACCTACAACTTTGCCTAAGACACCAAATCGATCAAAAAATTCCTTCGAAAGATACAATTTTTTGAATTTTCATACATCATGTTTGTATGGACAGCTGCCAAATTTGTATGGAAAATTATATGGACAAACTAATGATGCATAATGGCTTCTTTGGGCATACCGAAGGCACCAAAAAAGTTTCAGCCGGATTAAAAAATACAAAAAAATCGAATGACCGAAATTTGAGAGAACTGCGCTGTATCTTCTTTCAGCGACAAGCTAGCAGCTCTCTTCAGGAAAGTTGTAGAGCACCTTCCAGAGCATTCGAATATGAATCCGGTTTTAGTACAGCGTGAAACGTGGATTTTATAAATATCAAAATCCAAAAAAAGGTTTTTCCTATACAAATTTATATGGAAAATTGAATCGCTTTACGCAAAGTGAGGACTAAACCAATCGTTCCCAAACTTTGAGGAGTTGTTTAGGACCCCAAAAGGAACTGAAAAATTGAATTTTTGAACATTTAAAAATTATAGTGCTTTTTGTGATTTTATAAAGAAAATATTTAAAATCTAAAAAAAGTACGCGTTAAATAAATGACATGAAATTTAGAAGAATTCAAAAGAAAAAAAACGGTGACGTAAACAAAACGACGCCAAAGAGAGAAAAACAAACTTAGAAAAAACGACACAATTTTGGTCTGTGTTTATTTTTAATTCAAAGCATCGGCCAGTCTAGTTACTAAAGAATATCGACTGGCGGGATAGGGAAAAAACAAGATGAGTGTACACAAAAATTGGCAGAAACTCCACGGGATCTCGGGCCAATTCGACCAAATCAGCGCACTTGAGTCACTCGCACGGAGGACGTGTGCCCTGATTTATCGCGGACATAACTGTCAGCGACTCTGGGAACGGGCGCGCCGTTATGCTTGCTAATTTTTATGTTTCGTGTTGATTTATAAATATTTGTTCGACAGAGCAATTTTTCAATATCGTTCGCCAAATTTAAATATTTTCAGAACATAAAACAATTTTAAAAGTTCAACATCCTCACAGAACACTCCAACAACGTTCGACCCAAAGCCAGAATTTAATTTCCTCAAGGAGCAAATCTCATTTCCTGCCTGCCCCCTCCCCACCCATCGAATTACAAATGTGACACAATCACATGTGGAAATGGTTTTAAAGTATGCTTCAACTTATGTGTTTGGTTAAGGGTTCAGCTCGGAAAGAAGGAGGGCGTGTCATACATGAAAAATCGATCCCCCAGACACGAGTAAGGGTGTGATGATAGTAGGGGTAATAAAAAGGGTCAACTTGTGACAAAGCTTTTTACCCTTTTTGTGGAACTCTGTTAAAAGTGTCAACTTGGTTGATGGTGTTGTTGTGGGTTTGTGGATTTGATCCCCAGGAAGGGATCAAACGTTTGAGCGTTCAATCACCTGTTGGTTGAGGTGGGAAAATCTATGAGAGAAATCTTGAAAATTGAGAAAATAAAATTAAAAAAAATTAGACATTTAAAAAAGCGATTTGAGAATGAAAGAATGAAAAGAATGAAAAGAATGAAAAGAATGAAAGAATGAAAACATAAAAGAATTGTTAAAGAGTTGTTAAAGAACTGTTAAAGAATTGTTAAAGAATTGTTAAAGAATTGTTAAAGAATTGTTAAAGAATTGTAAAAGGATTATTAAAAAATTGTTAAAGAATTGTTAAAGAATTGTTAAAAAATTGTTAAAGAATTGTTAAAGAATTGTTAAATAATTGTTAAAGAATTGTTAAAGAATTGTTAAAGAATTGTTACAGAATTGTTAAAGAATTGTTAAAGAATTGTTAAAGAATTGTTAAAGAATTGTTAAAGAATTGTTAAAGAATTGTTAAAGAATTGTTAAAGAATTGTTAAAGAATTGTTAAAGAATTGTTAAAGAATTGTTAAAGAATTGTTAAAGAATTGTTAAAGAATTGTTAAAGAATTGTTAAAGAATTGTTAAAAAAATGTTAAAGAATTGTTAAAGAATTGTTAAAGAATTTTAAAAGAATTGTTAAAGAATTGTTGAAGAATTGTTAAAGAATTGTAAAAGGATTATTCAAAAATTGTTAAAGAATTGTTAAAGAATTGTTAAAGAATTGTTAAAGAATTGTTAAAGAATTGTTAAAGAATTGTAAAATAATTGTTAAAGAATTGTTAAAGAATTGTTAAAGAATTGTTGAAGAATTGCTAAAGAATTGTTAAAGAATCGTTAAAGAATTTTCAAAGAATTGTTAAAGAATTGTTAAAGAATTGTTAAAGAATTATTAATGAATTGTTAAAGAATTGTTACAGAATTGTTAAAGAATTGTTAAAGGATTGTTAAAGAATTGTTAAAAAAATGTTAAAGATTTGTTAAATAATTGTTAAAGAATTGTTAAAGAATTGTTGAAGAATTGTTAAAGAATTGTTAAAGAATTGTTAAAGAATTGTTAAAGAATTGTTAAATAATCGTGAAAGAATTGTTAAGGAATTGTTAAGGAATTGATAAAGAATTGTTAAGGAATTGTTAAGGAATTGATAAAGAATTGTTAAAGAATTGTTAAAATGTTAAAGTGTTAAAATGTTAAAATGTTAAAATGTTACAATGTTAAAATGTTACAATGTTAAAATGTTAAAATGTTAAAATTTTAAAATGTTAAAATGTTAAAATGTTAAAATGTTAAAATGTTAAAATGTTAAAATGTTAAAATGTTAGAATGTTAGAATGTTAAAATGTTAAAATGTTAGAATGTTAGAATGTTAGAATGTTAGAATGTTAAAATGTTAAAATGTTAAAATATTAAAATGTTAAAATGTTAAAATGTTAAAATATTAAAATGTTAAAATGTTAAAATGTTAAAGTGTTAAAATGTTAAAATGTTAAAATGTTAAAATGTTAAAATGTTAAAATGTTAAAATGTTAAAATGTTAAAATGTTAAAATGTTAAAATGTTAAAATGTTAAAATGTTAAAATGTTAAAATGTTAAAATGTTAAAATGTTAAAATGTTAAAATGTTAAAATGTTAAAATGTTAAAATGTTAAAATGTTAAAATGTTAAAATGTTAAAATGTTAAAATGTTAAAATGTTAAAATGTTAAAATGTTAAAATGTTAAAATGTTAAAATGTTAAAATGTTAAAATGTTAAAATGTTAAAATGTTAAAATGTTAAAATGTTAAAATGTTAAAATGTTAAAATGATAAAATGTTAAAATGTTAAAATGTTAAAATGTTAAAATGTTAAAATGTTAAAATGTTAAAATGTTAAAATGTTAAAATGTTAAAATGTTAAAATGTTAAAATGTTAAAATGTTAAAATGTTAAAATGTTAAAATGTTAAAATGTTAAAATGTTAAAATGTTAAAATGTTAAAATGTTAAAATGTTAAAATGTTAAAATGTTAAAATGTTAAAATGTTAAAATGTTAAAATGTTAAAATTGTAACATTTTGAGCTGTCGATAATTTTCCAATAATTTATGGACTACCCGCTAATTAGAAAAAAACCTCCAACACTTCTCACAACCTTCATCTTTCCGAGGGGAAAATCTCTCCAAAGTGGTCGGCCAGCTGTTTGACGTTGTTTAACCAACTCGGTTTTGGTTCGCACTTGGCCCGGGCGCCATAAGAACTCCCCCCTCCACCTTCAAACCGCCACCAATGACCACTTTTCTTTGGACTTGCGGTGCGGACAGACAGACCGATAGATCGTGTGTGGAATCGGTGTTGGTACAAAAATAGATCTTCACAGAATCAACGACGGCTCAAGAGCATGCAAAATGTGTTTATTTGGCTGGTTCAAAGTGGCACGCGGCGGCCTCAGCCGGCCAAAGATCGATTCCAGGCATTCCGGATGGGTGGAAGTTGCACTTTTCAACGGGTTTTATGAAGATGTTACGTTTTGTGGAGGGGGCAAAGCAATTTCCTGAGATTTGATAGGAAAGGGGAGGTTGAGGAATATTAAAAAATAAATTTAAATTCTAATCAAAACTAAATTAACAAAATTAACAAAATTAACAAAATTAACAAAATTAACAAAATTAGCAAAATTAACAAAATTAACAAAATTAACAAAATTAACAAAATTAACAAAATTAACAAAATTAACAAAATTAACAAAATTAACAAAATTAACAAAAATTAACAAAATTAACAAAATTTAAATAAATTACAAAATTTACATAATTTAAAAAATTTACAAAATTTACAAAATCGTTAATTTTAACAGTTGAAAACATTTAAACGAACCAAATGAAAAAAAAATCACAAAAAATCCTAAACAAAACACAGTTGACACCACATGAAAAGCAACCGGAAAAGTCCGTCCCATCGCTGGGAATTGCTGCATTGTAGCAAACAAAACGACCTCTCTCCTCTTTTGCAAAACAAGTGCATCGAATTGTTGCAAATCCCAGACTCCCAAAAGTAGTTAAAAAAGATTGTCGATATGAGGCACGGAATTTCACAGAAAACTGATCAGATCAGATCAGAGCAGGAAGCAGATGGAACGAATTGAAATTTACGACCATTTCTCATTAAATCAATTTCTCTCCATCACACAGTTTGGCAGCCCGGCGAGCGTTTATTTGTTTGTTTATTTGATGTTCGTTGCGCGGTGTGGAAAGCGTTTTATTGATTTGTAAAGAGATTAAAGGCCAATCTGGCGCGGACCACCGCGGATTCTCGGGAAAGATTTATCGCGCTTCTCGGTTGTTGTTGATGTTGCTGTGGTGATGGTTTTGGAGGCGATGATTAGCCACTGCCGTGAGCAATTAACGACTTGTTGACTCATCCATCAACAACGAGTGCAGCTCTCCTCTACCATCCCTGTGGTTGGTATGTGGATTAATTAATAGAGATAATTTATGGTTTACCAGAAACATAAGTACGAGTTTCACTTTTGGTTGAAAATGTTCGAGGCAGAGCAAGTCTTATGTATAAGAGATCTCATTGTTTTTCTAATTGACCATTATAAAAAAAAGTGAGACTGAATTTAAAATATATTTCAAATGTTAAGCTTAGCAAAAAATAGTAAAAAAAATTACAGGCCGTGGTTTTAAAATATTAAGGGTTTATTCAATTCAATTCAATTAGTGTTTATTAGTAAATAATCAATTTACAATTTTGTGTTTCTTATAACCTAATAGAGTTTTGGAGTTCCTTTCAACTATGGTTTACACTATAATTCATTTAGATGTAATTGGATATTCTAACAATGGATTTGGCAAGAGAAGGAAAAATTAAAAAAAAAAACCTTCGAGATTTGCTAAGGAAAAGGATAGAAATAGAAAAAGCTTAAAACTAAATCACAGTTTGTGTTGTCTGTTGACGTCGAAAAACTTCGCTGCACAATACAGCTTATCCGTTGTAGATGTACTTCATCATCAGCTCACTGAGAGCTTGGAATTGTTCTGCCTTGTTTCGGCAGGCACGAAAGCGCGTGAGCATCTCTCCAGCAAGGGCGAAAAACTCAGGAAGCGTGAAGAGATCATCACCGGTAACATCAGCTTGTCCCGGGGGAGTACCCCCAAGTAACATTTTTTTCCAGGAGTTCTACAAGAGCTCTTCAAGATAGCTACAGCATAGCAGTTTGGACCGCGGTAGGATAAAATTCTCTACAAAACTTCTTCAGGAGTTTGGAAGAGTACTTGAAGAGAATTTTATCCTGCCGCGGTCCAAACTGCTATGCTGTAGCTATCTTGAAGAGCTCTTGTAGAACTCCTGGGAAAAAATGTTACTTGGGCCGATGCCAGATGCGGCTACTCTAGCGTACGAACCTCCCCAACCGGGAGGGAACGCTGGTTTGGTTGATAGAACCGCTCCGCCGCCAGCTGCTGCAGCGTTCGAGCTCGAAGTCTTCGGAGGTTGGCGGGACGCTGGCGCTTTCTTCTTCTTGTCCTGCTCCTCGAGGTATTTTTTCCGCGCGGCACAGCCACGGAAATTCGCCGTGTGGTTTCCACCACAGTTCGCGCACTTGACGCGCGCTTTGTGCTGCTGGGCGTTTTCCCCCAGCTGGTCTTTCCGCGGAAGATTGCACCTTTCGGTGAAGTGGGTCTCACCGCACTTTACGCACCGGGGCGGAAGATTGCAATTTCTTGAACCGTGTCCGAACTTTTGACAGCGGTGGCATTGGGCTGCGTCGGCGGGATTCTTCATGTAGAATCGCCACGTCACAAAGAAGCCGTCCAGTGCTTTGATCCGCCGTAGGTCCTGGATTTTGATGGAACCGCGATCGAAGTACAGGAGGTACAAGGTGTACGTACCTGTCACCGTAGTCGATTTTGAGAGCACCTTTATCTCTCGAGGCTTTACCTTGACGCCCGTCAGGTGTTCTTCCAGGTCGGAGGTCGGGCGGTCCGGATATCCCTGAAGGACGATCTTCACTGGGACCTTCTCCGCAGGGTCAAATGTGAAGAATTTGAAGTTTCGCAACTTCAACTTCTTCACCACCAAGTCGAAATTCAGTTTCTTGTGTGTAATCACTTGCACAGAAGTTTTGCCAATTTTGAGACAATATTGGAGTCCCTCAAGCAACTCGTCAACATCGTCAGCCAACGTATCCAAAACAAAAATTGGAGGTGGTCGTCGTTCCTTCGGAGAGTTACACTTTTTCTGCTTTCCTTGCTTGCGCGCAAGTTCATCATCATCATCGTCGTCGCCAGTACTGCTGCTGTCACTGGCGGTGTTGTTTTCTTCTCCACTCAGCATCTCAAATTCGTTGCTGGTGGGAACGTTGGACGTGGTTGTTGTCGTAGTGCTGGTGGACTGCTGCTGCTGCTGCTGCTGGCCGGAAGTGCTTCCGGATGCTCGGGTTGATTGTCTCGTCCGTACTGGGGACTCACGTGGACGGTATGACACGTGTAAAAATGAAGGATCGGTGACGTCACCGGGCACGCTCCCGTGCGCGATGGCGGTCGATGCGGCGTTGTTGTGTTTACCTTTCTGCACTCTGCCGGTAGATGGGCTTCGCGGGTTTTTCGAGGCCGCACTCGAACTGCCACGGCCACGGCCGGCCCTTGGCATGCTGGAGCAGCAAACTCGCGGGTAATCACGGTAAATTACGGCGAAAAAATCGAAAAGTTTGAAGAGCTCCGAACACTTGACTGTTGCTGGCTGGTGTTGCCAGTCCCGATGATTAAGGGTTTACATCGATGTAAGAAATCACAAAATTTCATAATACAATAAAATATTGAATTCACTAAAAAGATGATTTTCAACCACTCCTGAAAGTTTCATGAAGATATTTCATGAATAAACTGAGTTAGAGACGATTTAAACTAAAAACCCGCATAAAAAAGTACCATATAAAAACTTTTTTTCATATGGTAATTGAACTTTAAACTATATTGTTACTACCATTTCCAAAAATGTTTGACTACTATTTTAAAAATGGTATTTATATGGTTGGCATGAATTTTTACTATCTCACAAATGGTTTAACCATCTGGCATAAGGGTGGTTAGCAATGGTAACCTTAAAAAACTCAGTACTATTTTCGTCAAAAAACTGTTTGTTGTATGGTAAATAAATGGTTTAAGTACTATTTGGCAAAAAGTAACCTTAAATCAAACAGTTCACAAATAGTTAAATATAGTTAAATTTTAATTTTGGGAAATTGAAAAACGATTTCACAAAAAGTTACCATTTCTCAAAGTGTCATTGTATGATCCAATATGGTAATCAAATGGTAATTTTTTATCCGGGAATTTTGCCATGCAAAAAGCGGACTGTCAAACTTTCTGAGCGTTTTGCCTTCCTCACTGAGGTAAGGCTATAATCCTGCTCTAAAAATGAACTTTTTATGAAAAGCTCGGAGACCCACCTTCATGTGTACATATCGACTCAGAATCGAAAACTGAACAAATGTCTGTGTGTATGTGTGTGTATATGTGTGTGTGTATGTGTGTGTGTATGTATGTATGTGACCAACAAACTAGCTCATGTTTCTCGGCACTGGCTGAACCGATTTGACCGAACCTGTTGCATTCGACTTGGTTTAGGGTCCCATAGATCGAGTTTTATGCAGATTTAAGTTTCGATAAGTAGTTCAAAAGTTATGTATAAAAATGTGTTTTCACATATATCCGGATCTCACTTAAATGTATGTAAACTATGTCCGAATACACCATTCGACCCATCGTTGGTTAGGTTATCAAAAGACCTTTCTAACGAGTCCAAAACATTGAAGATCTGGCAACCCTGTCTCGAGGTATGGCCTCTTAAGTGATATTGATGTACTTTTTTATTCCGGATCTAAAAAATACATGAAATTTGTGTACAACATCATCATATCAGCCATTGTTGGTAATGTGTGAGGAAGGCTCCAACCACAAAGGTGGATTAAGTTAGTTTTTTCAAATTAGTTTCAGTTTTGGGGGACCAAAACAGGAACTTTCCTAACAAATAAAAAGTTTGAAATTTTGTTACCAAAATTATACAAAAATATAGATAAGCTTTAAATTATTTTAAAAAAATACAGAGCAACTCTCTAAGAAATCGGCCGATTTCGACCATTTTTATTTTTTGTATTTTTTGATTTGACTCAAACTTTGTGGGGGCCTTCCCTATGACCAAATAAGCTATTTTGTGTCATTGGATCACCCATACAAGTCTCCATACAATTTTGGCTGCTGTCCATACAAAAATGGTATGTAAATATTCAAACAGCTGTAACTTTTGAGTGAATTTTCTGATCAATTTGGTGTCTTCGGCAAAGTTGTAGGTATTGTTGAGGACAATTGAGAAAAAAATAGGTACACGGAAAAAAAATTGCAGATTTTTTTATCAACTTTTTTTTCACTAGAACTCAATTTCCCAAAATACGTATTTTTTTATTTTCGAGATTTTTTGATATGTTTTAGGGGACTAAAATCCGCAACTTTTGAGCTATAGAGAAACATGGTCAAAAAATCTGCCGCCGAGTTATGAATTTTTGAAAAAATCGAAATTTCATGCAAAAACAAATTTGAAGTTATTTTTTAATGCAAAATTGAATTTGCAATCGAAAACTACTTTACAATTTTTTTGATAAAGGGCTTCGTTTTCAAGATATAGCCACCGAAAGTTTGATTTTAGCAAAATATTTGCAGTTTTTCGATTTTTAAAAATAGTGACCATGAGCGAAAATTTCTAAAAATATTTTTTTTTGAAAAGTTCAGAAAATTTGCTATAAAATTGTCCAAGAGACATTGAAGATTGGACCTCGGGTTGCTGAGATACTTTCGACTCGGTCACATGCTCTCAGGCAAAATTCGAGCAGAAGATTGGGCTATATGATCGGTAACGATCTCTAGATGGGTCAAAAATAAACGAGGTTTCCCCTCAATCTCACTCATTTCCACGTCCTCGCATCGGTCTCTCGTGCTCGTGTGGCATGGCATTGGGGGATTGGTCTGGGGAATGACAGGGGGCAACTGCTCGAATAATTCGTCAAATACTGTCTCGCTCAAACAATAGCGCTACGGCAGACGATCGTTCGGCAGGCTGTAAACAGCAGCAAAACGGAAAACCTGAGAACAGATCATACTACAATAGATACGCAAGTGTCGCAGTGGTAAGTGTCTGTTCACAGTAAAAAAAAATCACGAGGATGATATCTTCAATCATTTGATTGCAGTTATTCTCAAAGTTTTTTTTTTTTTACAAATTTTGGCTTTTACAACCAAAACTTGTTAAAATTTACTGAACAAGTATATTGAAAGAAGTTTTTGAAAGATTTCACAGGTTTTTTTCAATTGAATTGATTTATTTTTTAAAATCAATTTAACGCAAACATTCATGTGAAAGTAACAGAAACAGTCGCCTTTCCCTGAGTCAATATATCGTTAACCGGAGGAACAAGCAATCAGAATATAAAAAAAATGAATTTAATTAGACTAAACATAAATATTGAGAAAATAGATTGCGGTTCAAAATATCGATTATAGTTTATAAGTTTTTCTTTCGATTTGATTTGATTTGATGTGATAACCAACAGGGCCACAAGGATGACCTATGTAGCGGTTGCCTAGAATTACAGTGGCTCAGACTTAAAGGGAGCATCTTCAAATTACTGCTGTATGAAGGGCCAAAAGGGGGTGGTTGGACGCGAACAAGCAAAATCACTCACGATGTCTTCAGGGGAAGAGAATCTCCTTCCGACAGTAACATCCAATTACTCTGAAAAAATGTGCAGTAATTGGACAATCCTTAAGAATTGTACAATTACTAAACCATTTCTCCTTGTTTTTCTTACACTCAAAAAAATGAGTTCGCGTAAACTCGCGGACCCAGGAAGAAAACTGTTCACTATCATGATGCAATGCACTATAAAAGTTGAACAGTTTTCTTCCTGGTTCCCGGTGGCATTAACTCTGTTCACGTTTACGCAAACTCATTTTTTAGTGTAGGAAACTAACTAAATAAAGTAATTTTTGATTCGCTGTAATAACAATTTGACAACTATTTCATTTAAAAGGTATAATTTTAAAAGAAATTAAAAGATTCAAGCATGGTTTCTCAAGATTTAACTTAAAATATTTAAGATATTTAAATCACCTTTTAAGAACATTGCAGAGTTTTTTGAATCCTGTTTAATTTTCACGATATTTGATTATTTGGGGTGATAGTTCCCATTGAACCACTCGGAAACTTTTTTTGGTAATCAGGAAAAGTTTTTTATTGTGTCGCGTTCAAACAAGAACTGAGCCTATTGAGGTACACTTTTATCTTTCATGAAATTTTAATACAAATTATAAAAAAGAAAGGTTTTTAGTTTTTTCCAGTTCTTGGAGATTTTTCTTTCTTTTAAAAGATTTAAAGATAAACAAAAGGGTATTATTTTATGTGAACTACGGACTTCATTAAGATTATCCTTTTTTTATTACTAGTTTATAATAAATTAAACAAAGCAAATTTAATTAACAATGTATGTCTGAACTCGCCTTCGATTGCTTTCTCATAAAGAAATGTTTTACAAAAATAAATCATAAAACTAACCAAAGTTTAACAAAATAAAATCAAATTGACTGAAAATTTTAACAAAGCTGGCTTCGGCTTGAATAAAATTTAGAACATAAACTTTGGGACACTACAGACAAAAGCCAAATGAAGTGTGACAACCCGAAACCAGAAAAAGGACTTTCATAGAGTGAGTGGGTGGGTAAAGAAGCTAACACCAGGAAGTTTGACTTTGGTTTTGCCTCTCACTCTACAGTAAAAGTCTGGAAGGTCTTTCGAACAGTCTCGCCATATGGAAAATATTGAAGAATTATTGAAGCCTAAATGGCACTGTGAAAAATAGTTCAATGTTTTTTCTCAAAATTCATTAGTGAGATTATTTTTACTTGAATATTTAGAAAAATAAGAATTTGATTTGTTTTTCAGAAAAAAAATCTGTGCACTTTAGTCCTCAAAAATAGGTGCCTGGGAAGCGCTTTCAAAGTTTATTATGCTCGGAAAAAGGACGACCCTTGGAAGCGGGCTTGCTTCGAAAGGCTTACGGTAAAAGATCATTTTGAACTTTGCCCAACCCTTTACCCTCCGTTGCAGACTAGAGCTGGCAACATGTGTGTTCGTTCACTTTCGCCGACTAAGTTTGGACATTATAAAAATGCTTCTTTGGCAGTGGATGAAATATGTCTTCATAAGCAAAATATGCAGCAGAAGAAAGGGAGAATTGGTGCACATTTGCTATCGATTCCCGAGCAGGGATAAATAACACGGGAATACCAAATTTTGGTATTACTTGAGCAAATAACAGCGACCACAATGTGCCCTTGGTTGCCCAGTAATAGATGGTAAAATACCATGAAATCATACCAAAGTCTTGTATGTGGAAGGATACAACAATACCAAACCATGTTATTCCAAGGGTAAAATAATACCTCAAAATAGAACCATTTCAATACCAGGTTGAGGTCTTCTGGATTTTTGAACATTGCTTGAATACCAAAACTTGGTATTGCCATGGTTTTAATTTTAGGTATTTCCGCGCCCTTGGAAAATCATATTTTGGTATTCCTGTGGCCTTCCACATACATGATTTTTATATGATTTCATGGTATTTTACCATCTATTACTGGGCAACCAAGATCACATTTTGGTCGCTGATATTTGCACAAGTAATACCAAAATTTTGTATTTTGATACCATTTTTAGTGCAGCAGTTGCAGTTAGTGAAAAAACGGAAATGATCCATATGCAACAGCCAAATCTACTCACCTGATGATTCCATGTTGTTCTTAGTGATATTCTTCACCACACCGAATGCATTTGTCATTGATGAACGGCCTGTGCATGAAGTTCTTGAAGATTCTGAAAAATAACAAGATTGAAAAATAAGTGTTATTAAAATAAAACTGGATTGAAATTCACCAAAATTCAATAATCTTTCGATTGACTCGTTTTTCAAAGTATTTGGTTTTTTTTTCAAGTCATTTTAGCGCAAAATTTATTATCTTGTCCAAATTGGTAAAAAAAATCCCATAGTTTCAGAGAAAATTGATGAAACACTTTAATACCAAAATAATACCAAAATGTGCCATCCTGACTTAGAAAATGTTCAACAATTTCAAGTCATTTCTTTAGGGGGTATATCAAAAATGTTTAAAATCAAGTTTGAAATTTCCGGTTTTCAATGAAAGCATTCGCTTTGAGACATCATTTTAGTGGTAAATCTTTCCCAGGCGCCCCGGAAGAGCCGAGGGGTTGTCCCTGTTCCACGCCTCCAAAGACTTGTGGTCAGGGGGGCCCCGGGACTTCCGGGCGCGACAGTGGTACTAGATTTCCGTTAGCAGCTTGGTGTTCCGAAGATATCGGAGGAGCGCCTTCTCCGCCTCCGGGTCATTACACAGTGCTCCATACACGCTTTGGGCTCCATCATCACGAAGCCCGTCGAACTTCCTGCAGGTGCACAAGATGTGCTCAACGGTCAGTGGCACTCCACATGTATCGCACGTGACCCGTTCGCCCCTGAAGAGACCCTCATGGGTAAGGCGGGTGTGTCCGATGCGGAGGCGGGTTAGCGCGCGTTGTTCTTCTTGGCTGTCTCGGTCGGTTCCTGGCAGGGTGTTTGGTTTGACCCGGCGAAGAAAGAGATCCCGTTCGCCATGCCATTCCCTCTCCCATGCTAGGCGGATGAGGTTTTTGGCCCATAACAGAAAGTCCTGGGCCGGGACTGGTAGATTAATGCGGTCAAGCCGTTTGGCCGATCTCGCCGTTTCGTCAGCGCGTTCGTTTCCGATAATGCCACAGTGGCCGGGAACCCAGCACACCTGTGCGTCTCATTTCCCTTTCAATGGCCTGTACCCATTTACCAGTCAAGAAGAACCCACGGGAAATCCGGGAGACTCGGGGCCCCCCTAACCACAAGTCTTTGGAGGAGTGGAATAGGGAACACCCCCGGGCTCCCGGTTTACCGCTGGAAGAGGACGCAAAAAGGGGTTTAACCCCCTGTTCCCTGGGAAGAAACTAGGAGACGGCCCAGTAGGCCCAGCGTTGGAGGTGCTGCTACGACAACAAGCGGCGGTTACATCAATCGGCAATTTCTACGACGATCAGTACGGACATCGAGCACAACGGAACGAACATCACCACAAAACATAATCGTGTTAAATAGGCTTAGAATAACAAATTTATTTAATTTTTACCAACGGGAGCGAATGACCCATAGGGTTAAAGTTCCCCTAATAAAATCAACAACAACAACAACAACATCATTTTAGTGCAAAATTAATTATTTTGTCAAAAATGGTCAAAATTTTCCCATAGTTTCAGAGGAATTTGATAAAACACTTTAATACCAAAATAATACCAAGATGTGCCATCCTGACTTAGAAAATTTTCAAAAATTTCAAGTCATTTCTTTAGGGGGTATATCAAAAATGTTTAAAATCAAGTTTGAAATTTCCGGTTTTCAATGAAAGCATTCGCTTTGAGACATCATTTTAGTGCAAAATTAATTATTTTGTCAAAAATGGTCAAAATTTTCCCATAGTTTCAGAAGAATTTGATAAAACACTTTAATACCAAAATAATACCAAAATGTGCCATCCTGACTTAGAAAATTTTCCACAATTTCAAGTCATTTCTTTAGGGGGTATATCAAAAATGTTTAAAATCAAGTTTGAAATTTCCGGTTTTCAATTAAAGCATTCGCTTTGAGACATAATTTTAGCGCAAAATTAATTATTTTGTCAAAATTGGTCAAAATTATCCCCTAGTTTCAGAGGAATTTGATAAAACACTGTAATACCAAAAGAATACCAATATGTGGTGTTCGACCATTGACAAATTCTGCAATTTTTCAATATCAAAACAATACCTTAAATTGGTATGATACCACATTTTGCTCTTGCATAATCCTCAAGACAAATTTTAAAGGGTCCAGGAATACCAAAATTTGGTATTGATACCAGAGAAAGGTATTATTACGCATTTCCCTTGTTATTTACCCATGCTCGGGTTTTGATAGTTAAGGAATATTATCATTTTGGTATATGGTTTTAAAGGGTAAATTTATAAAACGAAACATTACATGCCAATTCAAAATGCCAACACTTAACGTCATCGAAATAACTACCATGACACGTAATTGATTAAACATTCCCGCAAATTGCACTTCAAAGCGAACCCATTCAGGGCTGCAATTAAAAATTCTGTAAAACAATTTCGCGTGATTACGAAATGAACCGATTGCAGCAAAGATTTATTTCATTGCAACCACACCACCACCATTCCCCCTTCCCACCCCGTTTCAAGTGAATATTTCATAAAATTGAGTGGTAAACAGCGAAGAAATAATCACCGGTACACATGTGAGATTGGTCATTAAAAGTGAATGAACGTGGCAGAAATGCAAATTTGCAGCCCCGCCAGCTCAGTGGAAAATCATGTGTCACACCGTTAACTCGTTTTCCCCACTCCTGCCCACGATTTCAACCGGTTTTATGTTGAGCAATTGTAACGGTTATGTGGCAATATGGTTAAAATTTATGAACCCATGAGCCGCAACGTGGAATGCCGTCACTCCTCGGGGAAGGGGCGAAATGATTGATGTGTGTATTATATTCGATTGTGGATGGCCATTTGTTGAATGTTATTTTTAAAATCAAAATATGGCATGATTAAAATTGAGCCAAAATTTAAAACAATTGAAACATTGTCAAATCTAAATTAAATTTATACCAAAGACATTTTAAAATAGAAATATAAAAATTATTCTGTTTTTTGAAGAATAAAACGTAGAAAATAAAACGTTAGAAGGATTACAAATAAAATAAGCAATAAAAATAAATAAGAAAAAATCCAACTAAAATTTAAAAACTATTACAAAAAAAATTCAAAGAAAATTCAGAAAAAAATTTGGAAGAAAATTCGAAAAAAATAATTTAAATTCAAAACAATAATCAAAAGAAAATTCAGAAGAAAATTACGAAGTACAATTCAGAAGAAAATTCAGAAAAAAAAAAATCAAAAGAATAATCACAAAAAATAACTCAGGAGAAAATTCAGAAGAAAATCAAGAAAAAAAAATTCAGAAGAAAATACAAAAGAAAATTCAGAAGAAAATTCGGAAGGAGGAGAAAATTAAACAAAACCGATTAAAATTCAGAAGAAAATAAAAAAAGGGAATAAAATTCATACGAAAATTCAATAGAATATTCAAAATAAAATCAAAAGGAAATAGCGATAATAAAACAATCAAAATAAAATTCAAAAGTGAAAATCAAAAGATGATTTTATAAAAATAATAAATAATTTCAAAAGAAATTTTTAAAGAAAATTCATAAGAAAATTCGAGAGAAAATCAAAAAAAAAATTAATTGAAAACATAATAGAAAACTTAATAAAAAATTCAATTGAAGATTCAATAGAAATTTTTATAGAGAATTTTATAGAAAATTTTATAAAGTTTTAAAGAAAATGTTAAAGAAAGTTTTGTAGAAAATTTAATATAAAATTAAATTGAAAATTCAATAGAAAAGATAAAAGAAATTTTAATTAAAAAATTTAATAGATAATTTGATAGAAAATTGAATAGAAAATTTAAAAGAAAATTTATTTGAAAATTTAATAGAAAATTTTATAGAAAATTTAATAGAAAATTTAAAAGAAAATTTTTTAGAAAATTTAAAAGAAAATTTTATAGAAAATTTTATAGAAAATTTTATAGAAAATTTTATGGAAAATTTAATAGGAAATTCAAAAGAAATTTTAAAAGAAAATTTAATAGATAATTTAATAGAAAATTTAAAAGAAAATTTAATAGAAAATTTAATAGAAAATTTAACAGAAAGTTTAATAGAAAATTCAATAGAAAATTAAATAGAAAATTTAATAAAAATTTAATAGGAAATTTAATAGAAAATGTAAAAGAAAATTTAGTAGAAAATTTAATAGAAAATTCAATAGAAAATTTAATAGAAAATTTAATAGAAAATTTTATAGAAAATTTAACAGAAAATTTTATAGAGTACTTAAAAGAATGTTTAATAGAAAATTTTTTAGAAAATTTATTAGAAAATTTATTAGAAAATTTAACAGTAAATTTTATAGAAAATTTAATAGAAAATTTAATAGAAAATTTAATAGAAAATTTAATAGAAAATTTAATAGAAAATTTAATAGAAAATTTAATAGAAAATTTAATAGAAAATTTAATAGAAAATTTCATAGAAAGTTTAATAGAAAATTTAATAGAAAATTTAAAAGAAAATTTTATAGAAAATTTAATAGAAAATTTCATAGAAATTTTAATAGAAAATTAAATAGAAAATTTAAAGGTAAATTTAATAAAAAATTACATAGAAAATTTAATAGAAAATTTAATAGAAAATTTAATAGAAAATTTAATAGAAAATTTAAAAGAAAATTTAAAAGAAAATTTAAAAGAAAATTTAAAAGAAAATTTAAAAGAAAATTTAAAAGAAAATTTAAAAGAAAATTTAAAAGAAAATTTAAAAGAAAATTTAAAAGAAAATTTAAAAGAAAATTTAAAAGAAAATTTAAAAGAAAATTTAAAAGAAAATTTAAAAGAAAATTTAAAAGAAAATTTAAAAGAAAATTTAAAAGAAAATTTAAAAGAAAATTTAAAAGAAAATTTAAAAGAAAATTTAAAAGAAAATTTAAAAGAAAATTTAAAAGAAAATTTAAAAGAAAATTTAAAAGAAAATTTAAAAGAAAATTTAAAAGAAAATTTAAAAGAAAATTTAAAAGAAAATTTAAAAGAAAATTTAAAAGAAAATTTAAAAGAAAATTTAATAAAAAATTTAATAGAAAATTTAATAGAAAGTTTAATAGAAAATTTAATAGTAAATTTAATAAAAAATTTAATAGAAAATTTTATAGAAAATTTTATAGAAAATTTGATAGCAAATTTAATAGAAAATTTTATAGAAAATTTAATACAAAATTTAATAGAAAATTTGATAGAAAATTTGATAAAAAATTTTGTAGAAAATTTAATGGAAAATTTTATAAAAAATTTATTAGACAACTTTATAGAAAATTTATAAGATAATTTAAAATAAAATTTAATGAAAAATTTAATAGAAAATTGAAAAGAAAATTTAATAGAAAATTTAATAGAAAATTTAATAGAAAATTTAATAGAAAATTTAATAGAAAATTTAATAGAAAATTTAATAGAAAATTTAATAGAAAATTTAATAGAAAATTTAATAGAAAATTTAATAGAAAATTTAATAGAAAATTTAATAGAAAATTTAATAGAAAATTTAATAGAAAATTTAATAGAAAATTTAATAGAAAATTTAATAGAAAATTTAATAGAAAATTTAATAGAAAATTTAATAGAAAATTTAATAGAAAATTTAATAGAAAATTTAATAGAAAATTTAGAAGAAAATTTAATAATAAATGTAATGGTCAATTTAATGGAAAGGCAAAGGCTTATGAATTGATCTCAGTTGACAGGTTCTCCAAATCTCTGAATTGCAAATGTAACATCCTGGAACAGAACTGCTAAATTCTAATAAAACACAAATTGAAAAAAAATTACAATTTATTGGAACGTTTACTAGAAAATTGAAGTGAAAAAATATTTAAAATTTAACTTTAAATTTAATAGAAAATCGAATATTAAATTCAATTTAAAAAACCATTAAAAGCAAATAAGTAAGGAAGTTAGAGACATTGTTCAAACAATCTAAAAAAAATCTTTTAAGTTTTTCAGAAAAAAAAGAACAAAAAAGAAGAAGAAAGGGAGGAAGAAAGAATTAAGAATTAAGGAATGGAATCACGATTGAAAAATATGTTATTTGATACAAAAGAAAAGAACAGAACAGAACAGAAAAGAAAAGAAAAGAAAAGAAAAGAAGAGAAAAGAAAAGAAAAGAAAAGAAAAGAAAAGAAAAAAAATGAAAAGAAAAGAAAAGAAAAGAAAGGAAAATAAAAGAAAAGAAAAGAAAAAAAAAAGAAAAAAAAAGAAAAGAAAAGAAAAGAAAAGAAAAGAAAAGAAAAGAAAAGAAAAGAAAAGAAAAGAAAAGAAAAGAAAAGAAAAGAAAAGAAAAGAAAAGAAAAGAAAAGAAAAGAAAAGAAAAGAAAAGAAAAGAAAAGAAAAGAAAAGAAAAGAAAAGAAAAGAAAAGAAAAGAAAAGAAAAGAAAAGAAAAGAAAAGAAAAGAAAAGAAAAGAAAAGAAAAGAAAAGAAAAGAAATCAACAAAATTTAAAACAACATTAAAAACAAACTTCAAGATAGGCCTTAATGAGTTTAACCAAACCGGGAAGCCCACACTTACCAAACAGTTATAACTTGGCCAATTTAGACTGAAACTCACAAAAGCACACTAGAAAAGTGCAGCGTCGCCCATCAGAACAAACAGTCCCGGGGCAAGAAAGTTCCCACTTCATGCTTCATAATTATAGCGTGTTTATGATCTCCGGAATTATAAATCTAGTTGCAAAAGTTTGCTTTCGTTCTGTTCTACTGCTGCTGCTGGCGGCAAAATCATGTTAAGGGGCAATATAATAAAACACGGCAGCGAAACACATCGCACAAGAAAAGTTAAACAAATAATGAGAACAAACTGGGTTTTATGAATTGCATTTGCCCTCGCCGCGTTGCAATAACTCGAGAAGGTGCTGAAGGAAAAGTTTTGCTCTCCCTTCCTTGTGATTTTGGGAGGGGGTGGTGTTTGCATATGTTTATTTCTGTAGATTTACACGGAAAGTTTTAATCGTAATTTTGGGATTTTGCTAAAACATTCATTTTTATCAAAAGAATCAAAAGAACCAAGATCCTAAAATTTTGAATGTTTGAATTTTTGAAGCAAGCAGTGTTCCAAAGTCACAATTTCCAAAGCTATTCTTCCAAAAAAGGCCATTCCGCAGACTTCACGGCCGACGTGGCAAAAGTCACACCAACCTAGAAGAGCCCAGGATATAGGACCAACCCAGACCCATCGGAAAGTGTGTAGCCTCAGTCAAGCAGATCCAGCAGCCTCCACCGGAATTTGGTTTTGAATTTGTTCCGGAGTTTTCCCCTTTCCCCCTTACGCGGTGATGCAAGGCTGTGGAGTCCAAAGGCGGCACCGTCTGGTGCTATTTAAATAAATTTATAACGTTCCTCTTGAATAGACACGAGCTGTCCGATACAGGCAAATTATGCACCGGCGAGGTCAACCAGTCCAGTACGGTGGATTCCCCTTTTTCGAAGGGTTGTGATCATGGTTTGGATTTTTGGAATTGTGGTGATTTTTGGGAGTCGGAGATGTGAAAGACTCACTTAGAAATATATTTTTTTCAGTTGCTTTCAAAATTTATTCTTTTTTTAAATAATTTATTTGTTAATTTCGATCATCAGTTATTCAGAAAAACAGGCAACACTGCACCTCAAAATAAATTCATGTTCCAATACGTTCAACAGCCAATTCTTCCCGTACGGTGTGGGAACAATTTCCCTTCAGCCTGAAAATTTGTACTGTCAAGCCTGCAATAACAACCCGAACACGAGATTGGCCAAGGGATGCTGCGCGTTGGTCAATTGTGCCGCACACTGTTGTGGCAACATTCTGTACAAACTGAATGGGGACAGCAGTGCCCGGAAAGGTGGATTTTGCTATTCATAACACTCTGTACCGACACAATGGATATGGAAAACAGGCGACTTTTTGAAGGAGTGAGGAAAGTTGTGGAAAACCTGGAAAAGGCACTACATATTGCAAATATCTGGACTGAGTGGAAGCATGGTTTGTGTTTTGTTTGGGGATCATGGTGATTTTTGTTGAAAATAAACATGGTTTGCACTTAATAAATTAAGGGGTAAAAAACTTATGTTTGAGAGTATCAAAGATATTTATAACATGCATGTTTCATTAAATATTTACAAAAGCCTCTTTCACAGAATTCTTTTTGCATTTCATCGTTGTAGTGCTATCTTGACGTATGTCAATTTTGGGCCAAATTGAGTTAAAAACAACCATTTTATGCTGCTCTGTATGCCACACATGTTGCCCTTCACAGATCCCCAAAATTCTATTTCAATCTTGAGATATTTAATTAAAACCGAAAAAACTCCGTGCATTGTTGTCACTCTTCATATGCAAGAAGTTTCAATCATGCCGTGCTAACTTGACACACAATGTGAGTGTGAGTGCGACAACTTTTCAAAGGGATTTCAGATCAGAAAGCGTTTGACACACGTACAAGCCCGACTAGCGTGGTCATTTGTAATTATAACTCGAGACTCCGGCAACCAAATTTAACCAAACTTTGGGACACTGTACAAATTATTAAACCGAACAAAACGTGTTTGTTATTGTTTACATTGCGTGCTCTTGTTTTTATTTTTCAAGGTCAAACACTAGAACGCGTCAAAAAGCAACGTGTGTCAAGATAGCAAGACAACGTCGACTTACTTAAACAAATCTCGACAAAACTTAGTTTTTGCCTTCCTCACGTTACTGAGGAAAGGCTATAAAATCACTCAAAAAATGAACTTTTCAATTAGACCTCCTAGACCCACCTTCACGTATACCTATCGACTCAGAATCAAATTCTGAGCAAATGTCTGTGTGTGGTGGGATGTTGATCAAAAAATTGTCACTCGATTATCTCTACATTGGCTGAACCGATTTTGTCCGTCATTCGATCCGTCTTGGAGTCCCATAAGTCGCTATTAAAAATTATGCAGTTTAGATACGTACTTCAAAAGTTATGCTAAAAAAACGATTTTAACAAAAGTCCGGAAGATTGTAAAAAGGGTGGTTTTTGTAAGAAAACCCGTCATGCTATACATTTTCAGAAAGGTATTTAAAAGACCTTTCCAACGCGTCCAAGACATTGAAGATTTGACAAATCTATCAAAAGTTATAAGCACTTAAGTGTTATTTATACGCTTTTTGGAGGCCGGATCTCAGATATGTTGATGAAAACGTTGTCCGGATCTCTCATGCGACCTATCGTTGAATAGGTACTTGAAATACCTTTCCAACGCGTCCAAAACATTGAAGATCTGACAACCCTTACCCTATCAAAAGTTATAAGCACTTAAGTGTTATTTACGCACTTTTTGCAGTTTGGATAGCACCCTTTAAATGTGAGGAAGGCGCCAACCACCTAAGGGTGGATCAAGTAACGTTTTTTTAATGAATTATTTTTTTTATAAATAATCATTCAAACTTCAAAAAATTACGGTGTTCTGAATTCAAGATGATTCAGTTATCCATTGCAATTACAATTACATGTAAATTTTCACTTAAATACGTATTTTTTCCTGTATTTTCAAAATACTCAAATTTCAGTTAGTCAGCAATTTCATTTGAAAAGAGCGTATCTGAAAAATAAAGTTCTCCTATCGGGCTCATTTTTTTCTAGGAGTTCCCTGGCCAAAATAATTAGACCCGTTTTTTTGCAATTTTCGTAATTTTTTACAGAAACTACGTTTTTTTTAAATCAGTAGCTTAGCTTAGCCGTTTCAACCTACTTCAAGCTCTCTTTGAAGCAAATGAAAGGTTATTAGTTGGGCTTTTAAGGTAAAATAATTTAATGTAAACAAAATCTGACCTTAAATTTGAAAACGTAGTATGAAAACTTTAAATGGCGTTTTGAAGGTGTCTTAACCAAAGAGCCTATAACTGAAAATATTGTTATCTTTTTTTTTTCGAGGTATAATTTTTTTTAATGATAACTGGGAAAATTTTCATAATTTAAAGAAACGAAACTTTGGTAGCAAGAAAAGTATAGGTCCTCGCCTAAATGTTTGATTTATCACAGTTTTAGTGAAACAAATTAATCCCGTTTTGGGCATGATTTTTTATTTTTTATTTTTTATTTTATTATTCAAAAAATCAAGAAAATTTCCATTTTTGGGACCGATCTAGCACGAAAAAAAAACGAAACTATTGGCACTACGCCCCCCGGGGCATGGCCTTCCTCTAACGTGGGATTTCTGCTCCAGCGCCTCTGACGAGACAGGAGAAACCGGGACCGACGTTTTACTTCACCATCCGATAGAAGCTCAGTGGATAAGGCGGGAATCGAACCCGCGTCTCATAGCATCATCGGGATCGGCAGCCGAAGCCGCTACCCCTGCGCCACGAGACCCGATCTAGCACGGCGTAGGTTATTCTAATGGCCAAGCAAAATATACGGGTCTCATTATTTTGGCCAAGTAACTCCCCGATTTGTTTGGCCTGATCAAATATCTGTTTGTGCTCTTTTCATCTGAAATTTCCTGATAAGATTCATATGATTGGAAATTTTTCATAAATTTTGATAGTAATATTTTTGAAAAATTACTCAATATTTTATTTGTTTTATGAAAATTACTCCAAATTATAGAATTTTTCATAAAGATTAGGTTTTAATTTCACAGATTTGTTTGCAAATACTCAAAATTAGGCACAAATTAAGTTAAAATAAATCACAGTCCAGTCTCGATTATCCGAAGTTTATTTGAAGGTTAGTATGAGACTTCGGATAATCGAATCATGAAAAAAAAATTCTGCGACCCCATTTTAGTCCAGTTTGAATTATTGATCGCAGAAATAGACTATTCAATACTCGATTATGCATAGTGAAATTTATCCATTGCCTTCGGATAATGGAGTCTGGACTGTACTCAAAAGTTTAATGTTTTCAAGTTGTTGAAAATTTGTCTTACATTGCGATAAAAATAATATTTTTTCAAAAATACTTAAAATTTGGATGCACGTTTTTTGGCAAAAAAAAAAATCAATCCTTAGATATTTTGAAAAATAATTATGGCAAAACAACGAAACAGGTGTATAATGCATTATAAAACACTTTTTTCAAAACATTGGTAAAAGCTGCAGCAAGTCATCTCCAATTATACACTGTAAAAATTTAATAATTCATTTACAAATCGTAATGTTCTTTTCGAATCTGAAATAACCCAGAAGGGAAACTTTATCATTTGGAACAATTATTTTGATTTTTAAATTACGTGTTTTTCTAACTTTGCAGGGTTATTTTTTGTAATAATCGAAAAGTTCAGCAAATTTTGCATAAGAATTACCCTTTGAACAATTGTTGTGGCCCCTATGTTTAATGTCTAAAATAAAAAAAAAATGTCTGCGCTACAACTTTGTACATCATTGTTACACTCTAAAAAATAAACTTGCAAAGTGTAAAAAACACGTAATTTTTAAATGAAAATTATTGTTCTTAATGAAAAAAAAATACCCTTCTGGGGTTTTCAGATTCGAGAAGAACATTAAATTTCCCATAAAATAACATATCTCACAATTTCTGACAGTTGAGTAACGGGAAATGGCAGCGGTTTTGAAACCATTTTTTAACTTTTTTTATGAAAATATTTAAATTGGAAGATTTTACATAAAAGTCCCTAAGACATCAAATTTCTATTACTTCGTGGTTTCTAGCTACAAATTACTGAAAAACGTGTCTTAGTAAAAATCCAGAAAAATGAAAGAGGTTGTACCGCTCCATCGTCACGAGATATCGAAAAATGGACCTCGAGTTCGTGATCAGGGATCATAGTTACCCCTTAGAGCAAAGTTTCACGAAAATCGAAGAGGGGTCGGGTCAACTTTTTCCGATTTCGTGAGAGTTGGCGGAGAATTCCTCTTTTCTCATAAATTAATACCTGGTATCATTTTTTTTAATTTATAAGAAGATTTTAAATTTTAACTTTTAAATTAGATTCAATGACATTTTTCCTATTTCTAGACATAAACTATCCAACAATACAAGGTTGCTCGAAAGTGACACTAATTAAATATTTTTAAACAATCCTTATCTCAGCATGGCTTTCCACTCCCATTATGTTTCCATGCTGTGGCTTAATGCTTCTCCCAGTTCATTCAAAGTTTTCCACTATTTCCCGTTTGAATAAAAAAAAAATATCCAGCTGACACAGCTGCTAATCCTGGTCCGGTCAGCGTGGTTGCTTTTTTCCAACCAACTTGTTTCACGTTCCGCCAGGAGAACAATTCAGATCAACTAGCTTTTCCGTTCGCAATTGTTTCTGGGTTGGAAACTGTCTCATCCGATGTCCCTGATTCGAACCCCAGTTGCACAATCCGTTGGAAAGCGGCTGTTTATGCCTTTTTCAATCGAGTTTTTCCTTGCCATCCATAAACTATAAACACCAACTTTTGCGGCGTACATCCATTCTGGGCAGCACAAAAGTGCACGCCATATCCCGGGATGATCCCAGGAGCTGCCGCCGTAGAATTCCTTTTGGTTCATTAAATCGAAATGGGGACAACTCGCTCGGATTTCTCGCGGATTCGCTCGCTGCCCACCGCCGAGTTATTACGTCCAATAATTCCGTCCAAACAGCCATAATTCCAACTTCGTTAACGCGAAAATGTACCACGAGATGTATATTCTGTACGTACATCATTGCTGGGAAATTTCGCGGGGCCACGTCACGGCTGACACGAGACGCGCGGATCTGTGACTACGGTCATTGTTTGGGCGCTTGGCGTATGGACCTGGGTTTCAGTCAGCCGGTTGGGGCAGGGGCGTAGTTGAGTTTTCTTTGCAACTCAAAACCTGGTTATTTGAATAATCGATAAATTTAAAAATGGGAGGTAGAATAAATACAAAAAAAACAATCTTTCTCAGTTTTGAAAATCATTTATGAAATTAATATTTTTTATTCAAGTTTTGATTCATCTTGTATTTTTTCGACGCTAAATGAACCTCAATTTTCTTTTTTTCTTTTATTTTATACGCTGTATTTCAGCAACCAATTGTCCTAGCTTTAATATCTTAGGGAATTTTACTGGAAATTTTCTAAACTTTTCGAAAAAACTATTTAAAAAACTGAAATTTGTCAGTTGAGGTGGCTGTAACTTGACAATGGGGCACTTTATCAAAAAAATCTGTGAAATACTTTTCACCATCTCCATGCGAATGCGAATCTGTAAAGTACCGTAAACCGGGGTGACTTTGATAGGATTTTGTTTTGTTTTTAGAATATTTTCCAACTGCTAAGGTTTTTCTCAAAATGATTATTTTTCCAAAAAACTTCTTAATTTCCATGAAAATAGCAGTCTAATCAACTGAAAACAATCTTAAATGCATTTTTCTGCATTGATAATCATATTTAGCATGTTTGGGCTTGTTTAAAAATGTTTTGAATTTTTATGAAATTCCTATGTACAGCAAAGCATAAAAATTATTTTTCGCAAAAAAAAAATCATCAATACTTAGATATTTTGGAAACTAATGATGGCAAAACAACTGGACAGGTGTATAATGCATTTTTAAACACTTTTTTCATTAAAATGTTGAAACCATGGCTCGTAATTTCAATTTTTATTACTTTTAAACATAAACTTCAAAAAATATTTGCAACGGCCTAGCTAAGTTTATAAGCTTTTTAACAAAATACATATCATACATCAATTCAATTCAATTTATTTCATTAGTAAATAATCATTTTTCAATTTCGTATTTCTCAAGACCTTATAGTGTTTTAGAGTTCCTTTTATGGCCATTGCAAATATTTTTCAAAGTTTATGTCACCCCCCCCCCCCCCTCCCCCTTCTTTAAAAATGGTCCGAAAAATCAGGGGGCACAAATTTTTTTTTTTTTCAAAAAACAACAAAATTTCAATGGAAATAGAAGTTCAATCAACTGAGAAACAATCTAAAAATCTTTTTTTGCATCGATAATCATATTAAGAATGTTTAGGCTTGTGTAAAAAAATATGTTAAACTTTTATTAAATTACAATGTACAGCAACGCAAAACCTTTTTTTTTCTCGAAAATAAATTATTCGTCAATACTTAGAAATTTTGGAAACGTATGATTGCAAAACAACTGGACAGGTGTATAATACACTTTTTTCATTCAAATGTTGACACTGTGGCCTGTAATTGATTTTTTAAAAATATTTCTAAAGTTTGAGCAAAATCAAAACATACAAAAAATAAAAATGGTAGAAATCGGCCGATTTCGTAGCACATTTTGCAAAAATGTGAAATATATGAAAAAACTTGGATTGTTGGCTTAAAATGTACAGAAAGACAAAACATTTAAATTAACGAAAACTTAATTTGAAGCAAATCTTTTTTGAGTTTCCTGAATAAAATTGATATTTTTTTATAAATGAGTCAGCAAAAAAAAAAAAAAAAAAACAAATTCAGTACAATTATTTCGTCATAAAGTTTTGTTTTGCCGAAAAAGTAAATAATCAAACTGAAAATAAAGATTGCCGTATTTTTTTAAAATAAAAAAAATCCTCAAAATAGGTAAATAAATCATAGAGCATAAATATAATTTTTCAAAAACTTCAATAGTTCACAGAAATTAGAAAATAACTAATTGAAAAATATTCAAATGTCATACATCACCTACACTGTTTAAATGTTGTGTGTTTTTGGAATCATATTAAAATATTTTAATTACAACGCAAAATGTGTGAAGGTTTTAATCCAAATTTGGTTTCAATAAATTAAAATATTGTTGTGTTTTGGAAATAAAAATAAACTAAATAATGGTCCAACCACAGTCAAAACGGAATTAAAAAATTTCATGCGACCTTTTCAGATGTTAACCTAGATTATCACAACTTCTAACTGTTTTTCAAAGGCCAACTTATCACCTTCCATTAACGTCAAAGAAAGCTCAAATCAGTTATAATTACGGGGATATATTATTTTTTGAAAAATGTGGTTTTTGTGAATATCGACGAAAATGGCATATTTTCGGACCACCCTAACACGGCGTAGGTCACCCTAATGGTCTAACGAAAAAAATACTATTTCGACCAGGAAAATTCCAGAAAAATTTTGAGCCCAACCCGTGCACTTTTGTTTTTTTCATGCTGTTTTCGTGGGGAATTGCGGTATTAGGAGTTTGAAGGAATTTGTTCAAACATATTGGAACTTTCTTGATGATAAGATGTAGTTTCAATTAATAAAAAAAAAACATTTTTATTCTTTAACCTTAGAGAGAGAAAGAAGGAAAGACTGATAAGACTTTAATTCGGTTTATAAACACTCTTTTTAACCATTTCAAGAAAACATACACCTCTGTCATCTCACCATATTCCCATAAAACTCCCATCGGAAAAGGCAAACTTTTCCTGCCTGCCTGTCCTGCGAGGCGCACCCGCGCACCACTTTTTCAATGGCCAAAAGTTTGGACATTCCCAATCCCACTCGTTGACAAATGAATGGAGCAGGAACCCCGCGTGCGTTGCCGCCCAGTTCCCTCCTCAGCCCGAGTGTCACTTTATTCGCTGGGTTGCCATTCCAGTGTTTAGTTGTAGTCAATTCGGGCTGCCACGGTTTGAGGATTTTGCGAATTTCGCGAATCGAACCGATTCTAATCATGTTTGATGTGCTCATCAGCAGCAGCAGTTTATGTTTGTTTGGTGAATCGTGCCGAAATTTTGGAAGCTATTTGCTCAATCCTGTAGAGCGGATTTGGATTTGCTCAATCGATGACAGTGATTTGTGGAGCGTTTCAAATGTTTTAGAGAAATTTATTGAAATTGTGACACATTTTTGCTGGATTTCCCCTGTTTTGCATATGATATTGTGGCAAACCATAAAACTGGAATTAAAAAGGGTAAAAGGAAGGGGTGGTGGAACCCTCCCTTGTTCCTTTTTACGACAATGTCACAATGCATCGCGCTGAGAGCGTTTTGTAGTTTTCCAACCGCGGCCGAGGGGAAACTCAACTCCCATATTTCCTTCCATTATCCCGTCATATAAGCGCGCCCACAAGTCACGGGATAATAATCCGCAACGCCGGGGCCGGCCGGGTTTCCGTTTGCTGCGGCAAAGCGGCCGTTTTGTAGCCGACTCCTGGTTCTAATTAGCAGGTGGTCACCACCATCGCCACAGGTTCAGGTTGACGTCGGTCGGCTGCTTTATGACTTGGCGCGGACGGGTCCTTTTGAAGGGGATTTCACGGCGTAATTTTTAAGCTTTTTTCCTTCGTGGTCTGGCGCTGATCCGATGGCGGACCGAAACTTGAAGAAAGCAAGGTGGGTTTAAAGTTTTAGAAGTTCTTAGATAAATTAAATTGATGAAAAAATATTCAATTTTTAAATGCTGCTTTTTATGTCTAGGGACAAACAATGCTTTTTCCGCCGGTACTTTTGTAATTTAGTAAGTTTTTACTTTTTAATAATAACAAGGCATCAAAATTAAGTTTTTGTCGCCATTTGTAAGGATTTGCTATTAATTCAGAATAAAAAAGTGTGTACACGTCATTCCAACATGGAACTGTTCTTGTTTAGAAGCTTTTTTGTGCTGTTTATCGATTATTTTTTGAGCGAAAATAGACAAAAGTTAATTGCTTGTTTATTTTCGCCAGATCTAATCGATATACAACTTGCGAATTCAAACCCTGAGAATGAAAAAAAATAGTTAAGAAGCATGACTCTTGAATAATTCATCTATGGTTTCCAAATTTATGAACTTAATTCATGATTTGAGGAAATGATTTATTTATGCATGTACTACGTTTAAAACATTTGCTAATGATAGGGCAAACTTCAGAAATAAACTAAAAATATCCTGAACTCTAGAGGAAATCCACGAAAACTTAACACGTAGGCTTATGTGTGAGACAAAACTTGTCTTTCTTAGAATAATAATAAAATAATAAAATAATCACTAAAGTTAAATAAAATACGATTTCTAAAAAATTCTTGATATTTGTGGCAATATATCCAAATTAAGTTTCACTATCATCTTTAACCCTCTACATCCCAACCCTATATATGTTACCCTTTATTGAATACAAAAATAAGTATCAATTCAATCTTTTTTACAATTTCTGAATTTTGAGACCACAGACCGAAAATGACGTGAAACTTATGTAAAAAATATGATCGTAAATTATGAGAGCCAAAATCTTAAAACAAATGTGTACCGAAAATAATAACGAAACCACAAAAAAAAATGATTTTAATATTTATAAAACTTTTTCAAAAGGTAAAATCAAATTTAGAAGAAAAATTTAATTATGCGCTGTAATTTGTAAAATGTCGTTAATTATATAAATAGTGCGTCCAAATTCCAGAGGTTACAAAATTCCCGGGAAACTTAAAATGTTCAATAAATTTCCAGGAAATCCCTAGAATTTCCAAGAAATTTGAAATTTATTGAAATTTTTTCTGATCCTGCTTCTGGTTAATATTTTGCAACAAAATTGTACACAACAGTAACTTTTAAGGTCAAAATGAGTGTGAGGATCAATTAATTACTTGACTGCTGTTGAAAAATCTTGAAAAAATCATAGAACCTTAAGAAAATATATATATTTTTTCAATTTTATATGCTATCTTTAAAATCATATCAAATCACAAAATTATCATTCGTATTTTTTGTTGATTTAATCTCCGGTATTATTTTGAATTTGCAAAATTACAGATTTTGTCAATGGTCGAACACCACAATTTAATATTCTTTTGGTATTACAGTGTTTTATCAAATTCCTCAGAAACTATGGGAAATTTTTTACCAATTTTGACAAAATAATTAATTTTGCGCTAAAATGTTGTCTCAAAGCGCATGCTTTCATTGAAAACCGGAAATTTCAAACTTGATTTTAAACATTTTTGATATACCTCCTAAAGTAATGACTTGACATTGTGGAAAATTTTCTAAGTCAGGATGCCACATTTTGGTATTATTTTGGTATTCTTTATGTAAACTAATGTCAAAAACATAAACAATGACTTTTACATCCCGCCGTTTGGCATGCATGATTTTTAAAACCCGCCAAACAAATCGCAGCAAACTGAGGGTTGCGAAGCGAAAAACTTGTATTTTTTTTTGTTTTTGACGGAAGTGATGCAGTATCGTCGGAGGATTTATTTTCCGGCTAATTCACATTTAGCCAGATCGGAGTTTGGAGGAAATTCTGCTGCCCGGAGGCCAGCCAGTGTCGCAGCATTAAGGTTAGTTGACAGAATTTTCCCTTTTAATTTTAATTTAATATTTTTAACAAATTGCTCATTTGGTTCACAGGCCGTCAAAAATCCGAAACGCAGAATAACCCGGACCCCAAATACGATTCGTTTTGGCTGTCCAGATAGGAGACTATTTGCATTCTAAAAGTGAGAGTTGCTGTTCCACACAAAATGTTTATATAAAATTACTACTCAATTTAAAATATAAGACAACAATACTACTTACTATTCATGTTGTTTCTAAAAAGATCTCCTACGTAAAAGCGTTGTAACACCGTTCTATAATGTAATTAATCTTTGATTAACAAGAAAAACTCGTAGAATCCTATTATTTATGTGATTCTAAACCCTGAAATGAATCGCGTTCAGTTTTGAAAAAAATCCGTATTTATTTTTAATTTGAAGCCGTCAATCAGTTCTACGGAAATCTGAATGAATTCTCTGTATTCAATCCAGATTTACAAATATTTTCACCACAATTGATCAGCCAGTGAAGGATTATTTTTACCTAAACAAAATGTATCTCAAAATGTATATAACAATCATTGATTAATGACGATTTCAACAACGTTCACGTCACGTTAATGTAAAAATATATGTGGGTAAATCCAAGGTAAGTCCGTTAAATTGTCATCAGTTCCTTTTTTGTTTGGCGGCAACCAAATAAAAGACAAAAAACAGTATTTTTTATTTTCCAAGCATTTGCAACAAAGTTTCAAAGTTCTTAAAACGTGAATTTTTGAGGGCATTATACATCGCAAGCGAAATTAATTCATCACATGCGAAAAGAACATTTCCTGCGTCTCTCAGCCCCAATCCAATCATCTTGTGGGGCAAACCCTCTGCATTATACAATTTTGCACCGGATTATTCTGCATTTCGGATTTTTGACGGCCTGTGAACCAAATGAGCAAATTGTTAAAAATATATATAAAAAGGAAAATTCTGTCAACTAACCTTAACGCTGCGACACTGGCTGGCCTCCGGGCAGCAGAATTTCCTCCAAACTCCGATCTGGTTCACATTTAGCCGGAAAATAAATCCTCCGACGAAACTCCACCACTTCCGTCAAAACCAAAAAAGAAATTACAAGTTTTTCGCTTTGCAACCCCCAGTTTGCTGCGATTTGTTTGGCGGGTTTTAAAAATCATGCATGCCAAACGGCGGGATATAAAAGTCATTGTTTATGTTTTTGACATAAGTTTACATAAAGAATTGAAAGGTTTCATCAATTTTCTCTGAAACTATGGAAATTTTTTAAAATTTTTGACGAGATAATTAGTTTTGCGCTAAAAGGACTGGAAACCCAAAAATGTTAAAGCTGATTTATTTTTTTTTGTGATATACCCACTAATATTTTTTTCAAACACGTTGAAATTTCTCTAAGTCGAGATAACCAAATTGATGGGGGACACTGCGGGTGCGGGAGTTCGGGGCAGCTCACGGGCCGGTACGGGACCGTTTTCCACCGCTGGGGGTCTTTTTCGGGGGACACACGCCGATCACACCGGACGATTCGCGGAACACACGCCGGCCGCAGTTGGGGGACGGACGCGAACGAACCGCGCTTGGCAAGCAGCGACGTTAGCGGGTGGGATCGGGGCAGCTCACAGGCCAGGTGATAGACGGCACTATCGGGGGATCACTTTCCGGGGAGGGGAACGTCCAATCGGACGACTATAAACGCGGCGCACTTTTGGGGGAACAAACTCGACCGTTCTGTGCGAGTGTAAAACTTTTATTGGTGGGGATTTTACCAATTTCTTCTTCTTTACCCTTTTCCTCTTCCTTCACCCGTCGATGACAGTTCTCGCTGTCAACATTTCCTCCTGTCATCCGTCCTCAACCTAACTAGATAGCGCTGTGCGCTATTTGTGTTTGCGCGTAAATGGATAGTTCGATTTTGAGTCCTAACATAACACCGGCCACCTTGAAAATTCATTTTCAAAACAAACTAAGCAAAAGTACAATGTAAATGTAAACAAATAACTTCTCTTCTTCGGCTTCGTCGGCGCACTCCAGGGGGCAGATCTTCGAGACAGCTCGCTTCAGGATTCCTCCGGCGGTTCGCAGCGTGGCCACACGAGTGACGCCATCAGGTCCAGGGTGCACTTCCAGGACGCGGGCCAGCGGCCAGCGGGCGGGTGGAAGCAGCTCGTCCTTGATGATCACCACGGAGCCGACGTCGAGGTTGTAACGCCGGGGGTTGCTGCTGTACTGCGTTTGAAGCTCCTTCAAGTACTCGTTCCGCCAGCGGTGCCAAAATCGCTGGGAGTAGGCCTGGATGCGCTGATACTGGTTCAGCCGGTTCAGAGGGACGTCGCGCACGTCCGGCTCGGGCAGCGGTCGGATCATGTTCTTCACCAGGAAGTGGGCCGGGGTAAGCGCGGACAGATCGTTGGGATCCTCCGACAGACGGGTTAGGGGGCGCGAGTTCATACAGCCTTCGATCGCAGTGAGCACCGTGGTCAACTCCTCGAAGGACAGCAGTGAGTTTCCGAGCTGCCGGACGAGATGCTTCTTGGCCACCTTAACAGCAGCCTCCCAGAGACCGCCGAAGTTGGGAGCGCGCGGGGGGATCAGGTGCCACTGGATGCCGTCGTCCGCCAGGTGCTTGGCGATCTTGTCGCTTTCGGGTCCGGGATGCAGCATCTGGTACAGCTGGTGAAGGACGTTCTTGGCTCCGATGAAATTGGTTCCGTTATCGGAGTAGATGTGACTCGGCTTGTTTCTTCTCCAGGTGAACCGGGTCAGGGCCATCAGGAACGCTGCAGTGGACAGATCGTTGACCAGCTCCAGGTGGACGGCTTTCGTGCTCAGGCAGATGAACACCGCGACATAGCACTTGCGGGATGCGGCGCGGCGGTGCGTTGGTTTCAAATACAGCGGCCCGCAGAAATCGACGCCGGTGCAGGTGAATGCTTCGTTGGCGTTGACTCTGGCGACGGGCAGCTGACCGATCGGCTGCTGGATGGGTTGGGGGTTCGCTCGGCAACATCTGAAGCAGCGGCGAATCGCGTTGCGCACCGCGCGGCGGCCGTTCAACGGCCAAAACTCGTCTCGAACGCTGGCGAGCGTCACTGTGATGCCACCGTGGATCACCTTCAAGTGGTAGTAGGTCATCATCAGTCGCGTGAACGGGTGGAAGCCAGGGATGACCATCGGGTGCTTCACTGCGTACGGCTCGTCGGACAAGCACAACCGGCCACCAACGCGTATCACACCAGCTTGATCCAAGAATGGGTTGAGCAGGCGCAGAGGGGACTTTGGTGCTACAGGTCGGCCTTTCCGCAACAGCTTGAGATCCTCCGGGAACGTCTCGGCTTGGACGATCTTGACGAGCGCCACCTTAGTGGCTTCCAGCTCGACGACCGACAGAACACGGTCCGTGTTCCTCTTGCAAGGCTTGCGGACGTTCTGTGCAAAACGCAAAGCGAGGCTTACTGCGTTCAGCAGGCGTCGGTACGAGAAGAAGATGGTGAAGACATGGTTGGGCGGAGCGGTTTGTACAACCAGAATGGGTTTCTCCTTCTGCTCTTCGATGGGGAGCGCACCCTTGAGGTCGCGCTGCGGGGGCCACAGCGGTTTGTGCTTGCCCAACCAGGACGCTCCGAACTTCCACTTGGGGCTGTTGACGAGCTTCTCCGCCGGCATTCCGCGGGACACCAGATCCGCAGGGTTCTCCAAGCCGGCGACGTGCAGGCACTTTGCGCCGTGGGTGATGATCTGGATCTCCGAGATGCGATTCGCGACGAAGGGTTTCCACCTTCGGGGCGCCGACTTCAGCCACTGCAGAACCACCTCCGAGTCGGTCCAGAAGTACACGTCTTGAAACTTCACGTCCAGGGCTTCGACGACTCTCACGTACATTTGCGCGGCGAGAAAGAATGCGCAAAGTTCCAGACGGGGTATGCTTCGCTTCTTGAGAGG
This sequence comes from Culex pipiens pallens, assembly GCF_016801865.2. Taxonomy (NCBI): domain Eukaryota; kingdom Metazoa; phylum Arthropoda; class Insecta; order Diptera; family Culicidae; genus Culex; species Culex pipiens. The sequence goes on along the minus strand of NC_068937.1, from coordinate 46,697,983 downwards.
GGCCACCTTCGACTTCGATGTCAGCAAGCTCACCTTGATCTTGCCGTCTGGCGACTCCGAGCGCACGTAGGCGACTGCTCCGTAGGCCACCTCGGACGCATCCGAGAAGAAATGGAGCTCGGCGTAGCAGCATTTGCGGGCGAAGGCGTAGCGGTCGATGCGGAAGTTGGTCAGGTGCGAAAGCCCTTCGCAAAAGTCGAACCATCTTGTGCGCAACTCCGGGGGGACCAGCGCGTCCCACTCCAGTGCCAAGTACCACAGCTCCTGCAGGACTATCTTGGCGAGTACGACGACGGGAGCGATCAGACCGAGGGGGTCGTACAGCTGGGCGATTACGGAGAGGATGTTGCGCTTGGTGGGGGACAGGTCCCAGACGACCGAGACAACGAACCGGAACACGTCAGCTTCGGGCTCCCAGCTGATGCCAAGGGTTTTGATCGTCTCTTCGGGGTCGAACTGCAACGACGACTGCGTTCCAAGGAGCTCGCTGGGAATGTCCGCCAGGACGGCGAGCGAGTTGGAGCACCACTTACGCAGCTGGAATCCTCCCTTCAGCAGCAGCTTGCAGAGATCGGAGCGCAGCAGGATCGCGTCGTCTACGGTTTGCGCACCACCGATGAAGTCGTCCACGTACATGTGCTTCTTGATGGCCGCGCTGGCCTGGGGGAACTGCGCGCCTTCGTCGTCTGCCAGCTGAAGCAAAGTTCTCGTGGCCAAGAAGGACGATGGTGCCAAACCGTACGTCACCGTGGCCAGCTCGTACGTGGTGATGGGTTGCTCCTGGTCGAATCTCCAAACAATCCGCTGATACGGACGATCTTCAGGGTGCACCGCCACCTGGCGGTACATTTTCTCGATGTCGGCTACTAGGGCGATGGGGAACTTCCGGAAGCGAAGCACAGTGTCCAGGAGCTCATCCTGCACCACGGGTCCAACTAGAAGCGCATCGTTGAGGGAGTGTCCCGCGCTGGTCTTGGCGGAACCGTCGAACACAACGCGCACTTTAGTCGTCGAGCTCTGTTCCTTGATCACGGGATGGTGGGGCAAATAGCACGCGCGGGAACTTTCGTCTTCGGCGTCGTCGGGAACAGCGTGCATGTGGCCCAGGTTCAGGTACTCCTGCATGAACTCGTGGTACTGCGGCTTGAGCTCGGGTTGTTTCTCCAGCTTTTGCTCCAGCCACCGGAATCTGCGAACAGCGTTCGTCTTCGACGCGCCGATCATCTGCTGGAACTCGGGGTGCTTCGGCAGCTTGACCACGTACCGTCCACTCTCGTCGCGCGCAACCGTCTCCTTGAAGTAGGCTTCGCACTTGTGCTCGTCGACCGAGTAGTTGGAGCTGCCGACCTCTTCGAGAGCCCAGAATCGCTCCAGCATCTTGTCCACGGATTTGACTGTCGCCACATGACAAGCCACCGTAGGTTGCTGCTCCGCTTCGTCGCTGACCTCAACTGAGCCCGTCGCAATCCATCCAAACACGGACTCGACAAGCAGGGGGACGGGGCCAGCCAGACGGATCCGGCCTTCAAGCAGGAACGAGTAGAAATGAGCAGCTCCGATGATCATGTCGACCTTGCGGGACACGTTGAACTCCGGGTCGGCAAGTGCTAGATGCTCCGGAATCTTCCACTGGGCGATCGGGATGGTAACGGGCGGGGTCTCACAGGTCACCTTGCGCAGCACGAGGAAGTCAAGAGTCTCCGCGAAACGGCTGACACGGGATCTGACCTCGGTGCTGACCTTGTGCTTGGCGTTCGTGATCGTGCTGTCAACACCAGAGATGGGGACGTTGGCAACCTTGCGGAACAGATGGAGTTGCTGGCACAGGTGTTCACTCATCACGTTGGGTTGAGATCCGGTATCCAGCAGGGCACGAGCGAGGTGTTCTTTGCCGTAGCTGTCCAAAACAGCGAGCACCACCGTCGACAGCAGCACGCTGGCGCTGCTCGACTTCGTAGCGGCGTTCACGGGAGCGGGGTTCATTGCGGGGGTGGCTACGATGGGGTTCGTGTCCTGCAATCCGGGGCCGGGATGGATCATCGAGTGGTGGCGCTTGTTGCAGTGCTTGCAGTGGTACTTCGAGCGACAGTTCCGGGCAAAGTGGTCGCTTCGGAAGCAGTTACTGCAGAGCCTCTTGTCCGTGATCACCCTCATGCGCTCCGAAACGTTCATGCTGTTGAACGCAGCGCAGTCCATGATCGAGTGCTTCTGTTTGTCGCAGGCGGGGCACAGCGGGAAGGTCTTGGGCGGGATTTCTACTGCGGCGTTCGAGTTGACGCGGGTTTGGAACGGCTTCTTGGGCGCGGGATTGTGGCTTCCAGACTTCGGCGCGACCTGTTGCGGACGGTTGATCTGGATCGTCTCGCGCACGCGTGCGCGCCTCTGCAGGAACTCGATCATCGCGCTGAAAGTTGACCGCTCCTCCTTCTGGCCGATCGATTCCTCCCACGCACTCAGCGAAGCGTCGTCCAACTTGTCCTCCAGCAGCTCGATCAGGATCGAGCTCATCTGCTCGACGGGTTCTCCCAGCTGCTTCAAGATCTGTGTGTGGCACTGGAAATCGTCGACAATCCGGTGCAGCGCTTCGACGGAGTCGTTGGGGATCTTGGGGTACTTCAACAGCGTACGGATGTGCTTCTTCCGCAGGAGATTCTTGTCGTTGTAGTACTTGGTGAGGGTCTCCCAAGCGATGGCGTAGCCCTGCGCGGAGATTTCCAAATTCGCGATCTTGCCAGCAGCTTCTCCAAAAAGTGACGACCGGAGGTAGTGGAACTTCTGCACGCACGAGATCTCACTCGACGAATGGATCAGGGAGAGGAACGTGTCGTGGAACGTGAGCCACTTGCTGTAGTCACCGTCGAACTCCGGGAGCGTAATTGTCGGGAGCTTCACGTTCGACAGGCCAGACAGCAGCGCAGGGCGACTCGTTTCAGAGATGGGCGCGGGGGGTCTTGATTCCTCAGGGGGCAACTTCTCGAGCAAGCGGGCTTTGCACTTAAAGTACATCTCCTCCACGGACGCGCGCTGTTGGAGGCAGCCCTTCTCGAACACGTCGGTGTCGTCCATCTGCTCGTACTGCGCCATCAGCGACTCGAACGTCTCGAACGTTTTCTCCAGTCTGCCCAACCGGAGGGGAACTTCACTCTGCTTCTCTTCCGCGTAGGTGTCCAGGAACTGGTTCACACGCGCCAGCGACTCGTTCACCACCTTCAGCCGCGTCTCACACTGGCGGATCTTCTTTTCCGCCGCCGACATCACGGCCACTTGCGGAGCGGCACACGTGGACGAATGGACGAGGCTGGAACGGGTAGAGACCCAGGAAGTACCGCAAATGGGGGGTGATTTGATTGGAGAGGTACTCACCTGGTACCTCTTGGGAATGAGGCCTTGTAAAAATCAAATCAGCCACTACAAACGATGACTTCCGGCGCGGCAGGCACGGCACACGAGCAGTGCAGCAGACAGCACGTGCGAGAAACGTGCGACCTCGTGATCCGCGAAGTGAGGTTATCTAACCTCCAAAGTCCTACGTTGTGTTTCGGGACGGGACGTGGCGCACCAGGAGGTATCCTGGTCACGGCACCAAAATGATGGGGGACACTGCGGGTGCGGGAGTTCGGGGCAGCTCACGGGCCGGTACGGGACCGTTTTCCACCGCTGGGGGTCTTTTTCGGGGGACACACGCCGATCACACCGGACGATTCGCGGAACACACGCCGGCCGCACTTGGGGGACGGACGCGAACGAACCGCGCTTGGCAAGCAGCGACGTTAGCGGGTGGGATCGGGGCAGCTCACAGGCCAGGTGATAGACGGCACTATCGGGGGATCACTTTCCGGGGAGGGGAACGTCCAATCGGACGACTATAAACGCGGCGCACTTTTGGGGGAACAAACTCGACCGTTCTGTGCGAGTGTAAAACTTTTATTGGTGGGGATTTTACCAATTTCTTCTTCTTTACCCTTTTCCTCTTCCTTCACCCGTCGATGACAGTTCTCGCTGTCAACATTTCCTCCTGTCATCCGTCCTCAACCTAACTAGATAGCGCTGTGCGCTATTTGTGTTTGCGCGTAAATGGATAGTTCGATTTTGAGTCCTAACACAAATACTTTGAAAAACGAGTCAATCGACAGATTATTGAATTTTGGTGAATTTCAATCCGGTTTCATTTTAATGACACTTATTTTTCAATCTTGTTATTTTTTAGAATCTTCAAGAACTTCAAGCACAGGCCGTTCATCAATGACAAATGCATTCGATGTGGTGAAGAATATCACTAAGAACAACATGGAATCATCAGGTGAGTAGATTTGGATCATTTCCGTTTTTTCACTAACTGCAACTGTTGCACTAAAATAGTATGAAAATACCAAATTTTGGTATTACAAATAACAGGGACCAAAATGTGCCCTTGGTTGCCCAGTAACAGATGGTAAAATACCATGAAATCATACCAAAATCATGTATGTGAAAGACCACAGGAATACCAAAATGTGATTTTCCAAGGGCGCGGGAATACCTAAAAATAAAACCATGGCAATACCAAGTTTTGGTATTCAAGCAATGTTCAAAAATCCAGAAGACCTCAACTTGGTATTGAAATGGTTTTATTTTGTGGTATTATTTTACCTTTGGAATAACATGGTTTGTTATTGTTGTGCCCTTCCACATACAAGATTTTGGTATGATTTCATGGTATTTTACCATCTATTACTGGGCAACCAAGGGAACATTTTGGTCCCTGTTATTTGCCCAAGTAATACCAAAATTTGGTATTCCCGAGTTATTTACCCCTGCTCGGGTTGGCAAGAAATATAATTTTCAGCACTTATTTTGAAATGCCTCTTTTAAAAACTCTGTATCTTTTTCCAGAAGCAAGATAGGACCATACTTTCTTCAAGAAAGTTTTAGAGGACATTCAGGACTATACTTCTACGGTGTTAGTTTTTAAATTGAGTGAAAAATGAAAATTATAAAAATCTAAATGTAAAAAAGAGGGTTTTCCCATACAAATTTGAATCGCTTTGCGGAAACCCGTGTCAAATCCAATCGCTCCCAAATTTTGGGAGGTTGTTTGGGGGCCCAAATGTGACCGGAAAATGCCTGTTCTGATTGAATTAGTCCATTTTGAAATTTTCCCATACAACTTCAAGCCACCCTACTGATTAGTTGAACAGTAGATTGCAATGAATAAAAAAATTTTGTACATTTTTAAAACATTCAAAATGCATACTTCCGCTTGAATTAACGCTTGATGTATCCACAATGTTTAAGTTTGTGCAATTAATACAAATGAAAATACAGGAAAAAACATTTTTGTATATTTTTCTAAGTGAACGGCAAAACCTCTCAGAAATTTACCAATTACCAATTTACCAATTTACCAATGAAAAAAATCTTTTAATTTTACTGTAGCAATTTCCTTAAAAAATAGTGATCAAGTATTGTTTTGTCATTTTTTTATTCCAAGGTACGGCCATTTGAAAACAAAGGTTTATTCTAAAATGGACGAAAATCGCAAAAAAGGGCAGTGCCGATTTCTAATTTATACTTTTTGTGTACAGTTGGGTTGAAAAGACCTGTGTATGTTTTGGAAAGGGATTATTATATTTTTGTCAAATAATAATGTTAATTTTCACTGAAATAGCTTGTGCATTAAGTTATTTATTTGCCCACTGTTATACTATTCTTGCTATGAAGTTCCTTATTTCTATAAATTTTCTCTGTAATCTGATTCTTTTGTTTTCTCGATGTTCCATTATTATGTTGTTTCGTTTGTTTGTTTTTTGTTCTTGTTGAGTTATGATTTTTGAACCCACCGTGTCGTTGATCACCCCTTTCAGAGCCGCCGTCCAGCAGCAGATCCTTTCCGGCAGGAAAAAGAGTGCAAAATCATGTTGGTTTATTCACATGACTTTCTCCTTGCACGGAAACGACGTGCGCCACCCAGAGAGGAAAAAGGTGTAAAATTATGACACGATGTGTTGTTTGTGTGTGTGTCCGACGCCGGCCGGTCAGCAGCTGGACCAACAACTTGGCCGCTCTCTAAAACCAGCAAACCTTCCGACAATCAGGTTGAAAAGTGGTTTTGGCGTTAATTTTCCACCTGCGTTGGTTTTTCGCTGTTGTTGGGAAATTTATATTTTCTGCTAACCGCGATGCGATGGCGAAACCGGTTAGTTACATTTTGCAACAGCTGTTTGTGTAGGTTTTTTGGGTGCGGATTACGCGCAAATTTTCCACGTGGAAATAATTACGCGGCATCAAAATGATCTGGGTTGCGGTTTGAAGATCAACGCTGGATTCGGGTTACTCATTTTCCATTTCACTAAATGATTACATGCCATAACCGCTTGATGATTATGCCACAAATTCCAAGCTTTCAATATGCTGAGCAGAAAAATGTGCTCCCAACTTCGATGAAGACACCATCAATATCTTCCATGCTCCTGTAACCAACTCCACCAAGCTCAATTTAGTCTGGCCACACTGCTCAAGGTGCCACTTGAACATCTTGAACAACTCGACCTGCCGTCTTCTCCCACCCTCGAGAGGTGGCGGCGCCATCTGAAGTAGATTATGACTGGGGCACGTTTCTGCAAACAATCTCCCGACATGGTACCTACCTTAGACCGGCAGGACCTTGGTGATATTTGTTCAACCTGCACCAAGAAGAAACGCAAGAAGGGATGCACTTTATTGAAAATCGTGCCGCATATAAATTCACTGCTCGCAAATGGAATAAGAAGTCCTTCTCGAAGATGCTCGAAGCCAACCCGGCGAATGCCAGTTTGATTTTCTATTAAATCCTGTTGAGCGCGAAACCGTCATGAGCGGGAATTTATGAGGGAAAGGCACGAGGCACGATAAATTATCCTCTGACCCCGGTTTCGTGCCATATTTTGCCGATGTCAGCGAAATGCACAAAATTGAACCCATCTTTCTCCGGGGGGAGAGAGATTTGGGAACCGGGGCCCCCGGAAGGGCAAGACAAGATTGAGTTGTTCTGCAACGGAGGGCAGAAAAATGGTGAACGGATCGTATCGGCGGGAAAAACATATATCTTCCCAACAAACTGCTGATTGATAGGGATACATTTATTTTTGGCTTGGATGCTGGGACAGGGTGGCAACAAGAAGCAGAACAGAAAATATGTTCAAAATCTATTATCATGAATTTAAATAATATTTTTTAAATCAGCTAAATTTATGATTATCGACATTGGACCGAATACTCTTCAACACAAGCTTTCAACTAATGTCCAACATTCTGGCAGTCAGTCCTAATGTCCAATACAGTTCAGATTTGATTATCCGAAGGCCTTGGAAAAAATTTAATTCCGATAATCGAATCAATAAAAATAGTAATTTATGCAAAAAGTTCAAAAGGCAGATTTTTCCAGCACGAATAATACATTTATCTTACTAAAAAAATCAAGTTTTGCAACGAGTTTCATATATCCTTTTTTGTGCAATTTCGAAAAACACCCTTTGAATGGAATTGTAAGTCAAATGTCCATGTTTTTAGTCACCGTTCAAATCAAAACAATGTTGAAAGGTGTTTCTATTCGAATTTGTTACTTTTTGTAGAGAAAAGTAGACTGTTTCGTCGTTTCAGAAAGACAGGAAAAGTATGTAGTTTCACGACGGAATTGTAAAAACGTAAAATGATTTAAAATTTTGCCTTCCTCACTGAGGTAAGGCTATAATCCTGCTCTAAAAATGAACTATTCACAGAAAGCTCGTAGACCCACTTTCATGTATACCTATCGACTCAGAATCGAAAACTGAACAAATGTCTGTGTGTGTGTGTGTGTATGTGAACACAATTCTCACTGAGTTTTCTCAGCACTGGCTAAACCGATTTTGGTCAAACCAGTTGCATTCGATTTGGTTAAAGGTCCCATATGTACCTATTGATTTTTATAAAGTTTTGATTTTTAGTTCAAAAGTTATGTATACAAATGTGTTTTTGTATTTATCCGGATGTTGGATGAGTGACCGAAAATCGATTCAAATATCGTCATGTTATACATCGTTGGTTGGGTAATCGCAAAACCTTTCCAACGAGTCCAATACATTGAAAATCTGGCAACCCTGTCTCGAGTTATGCCCACTTAAGTGATATTTATGTACTTTTTCGAAGCCGGATCTCACTTAAATGTATTAAATCTATGTCCGGATCCATTATCAAAGAAAGACCTTTCCAAAACATTGTAAATCTGGCAACCCTGTCTCCAGTTATGATCACTTAATAGATATTTATGTACTTTTTTGAAGCCGGATCTAATTCAAATGTATTTAAACTATGTCCGGATCCATTATCCGACCCACCGTTGGCTAGGTAATCAAAACACCTTTCCAACGAATCCAAAACATTGTAAATCTGGCAACCCTGTGAAATTTGTGTCCAAGCCCATCGAATCACCAATAGTTGGTAAAGAGTGAGGAAGGCATCAACCACATAGGTGGATTAAGTTAGTTTTTAAATACAAGATGGTGGCCAAAATGCTGGTTACGAAATATAAAAAAATCATTTTGTAAATTATAAGTTAACTATTAAAAGTCAACAGTCAACTGAAATCAATTTAAAATGCATACCCCTGTGTTTATAATCATTATTAACATGTTTGAGTTAATTAAAAACAAATGAATTTTAATGAACTTTCGATACAAACAGTTTTTTTTCGCTAAAAACTTTGTTTTCATAAGATATTTCATTTTTTGAAAGCTAATGATTCCAGATAAACTCTACGGGTGTATTGTGCACTTTCAAATATTTTTTTCATTGAGCTGTTGAAATTGTTGCTTGTTATTTCAATTATTATATTTTTTGCCCCCAAAAATCGGCCAGAGTCGAGGGAGAAATACTTTGAAAAATATTTGCATCGTCCTAAACATTTTTTTCACATTTCATTTCATAATTACAAATGTTTAAGGTAGTCTAACTTGTACGTGCGTCAAACGCGTTCTGATCTAAAATCCCTTTGCCCTTTGTCGCACTTACATCAATTTTCAGGGAGTGACAAGATTGCACTACAAGATTGAAACTACTTTCATTTGTAAAGTGACAAAAAAGCACGGAGTTTTTTCGGAATTCGTTGAATATCTCAGGATTGAAATTGAATTTTGGGGATCTGTGAAGGTCAAAAGATGAGGTAATGTGAGCGGCACAAATCGGCGTTCCTTACTCAATTTGGCCCAAAAAGCACGTACGACAAGTTAGCACGACGGCGACGATTTGGCTATTCGAAAACTTTGAGCACTCCTGCTGTAGTCATAGCCAAAACAATAAAATAAAAAGAAAATATAAGTTTACCAAAAATGTGCAACATTTCACTGAAATATGTCATGGGCATCCGAAGCACCAGGAAGGCAACGCAGAAATTTATGGTTCTGATTTCTTTAAATTCTAGCATTTTTTACAAGATATCGATTGTTTTGCTTTTTTTTTTGCTTATTTGTGACCTAAAGAATAAAAAAATCAAATTATTCGCTCTACAGCATTGCCTTGGCGTTCTCGATTGCGAGATTCCTACTCGAAACTAGGTGTTCGAAGGCTTGATTGTTGAGGCAATTGCAAACCTCTTTTTACACCTTAGATTCCATCCACCCCGGGATTCGAACTGACGACCTTTGGATTGTGAGTCCAACTGCCTACCAGCGACTCCACCGAGGCATGGCCCAGGAGACGACCTGGACTGAGCTAACGGCCTAGCTTAGACCGGGGCCAACATTTACTTCCCCGTCCGACGGAAGGCGTGATCAGACAAATCTCGTCTCAAAAAATGCCACCGGGATCGTCTGGGACCGAACGCAGACCGATTGGGTGAGAGGCAACCACGCTGACCCCAGCACCGCAGACCTAAAGAATGACATTCACTAAAATTTCAGTCCAAAATTTGTGCGATTCATAAGCCAAATCGAGCATCCGGATTTCGAATTTTCAATTCAGCTTTTATCAGAATTCGATATTCGAAGAACAACAAGTTATTTTAATTTTAAAATTCTGATGAAAAATGATGATATTTTTACATTTCCGACTTATTACTTGATTTTTAACCAGCTGTAAATAAATATGTGCTTCGAAATGTCCGGATTTCGAATCAAAACGTTATTTTTGAAGATTTTTTCCGATTTTGTAGGATTTTGCTTTACAGCAATTCCCTACGAAAACAACTTGATCCGAAAAAAAGTTTCCCTGATCTGGGGTTCCATAGCCGAAATAATTAGACCCGTATTTCTTTGTTTGGTCATTATCTACAGTCATGCCCCGGTTTTGCACTGCCCCGGTTTTGATTCGTTCAGCTGCCTCGGTTAAGTAAGGCCCAGTGCTTAACTGAAGCACAGAGCTTATGGGATTTTAGCTATATTGAAGACATTGGCTATAATCGTATGAAAAATCATGAAAACATCAAAAAGATATAGTGCTTTTGAATCGGGATTGTGCTTATAATTACATACAAAAATTCACGAAAATACTTATTTTACCTGTATTTTGAAAATGCAATGTTTCTCGAAAAAATACTCAAAATTTTTGTTATTACAATATGGGTATCAAATGATCGGCATTTGTCATACGTTTCGAATGTAATATCAAAATATTTTTTTATAAATACTCAAAATTTTCACAAAACAACGTATTTTCGAAAAAATACTCAAAATTTCAGTTTTTTACAATATGGGTATCAAACGATTGGGATTTTTCAATACATTTCGAATGTAATGACAACATTATTTGAAAAAACTCAAAATGTTCACAAAACAACGTATTTTCGAAAAATACACCAAATTTCCATCTCATCACCTATTCAGGCTGTAAACTTTTGAAAAAAACCCTATTTTTTCGAAAGTTCAAAAATGGAAGGGGTCATACCGTCACTCCGTCACGAAATATTGAAAAATGGAGCTCTGATTCATGATTAGGGACAAATGTTACCACTTAGGATAAAGTTTCATGCAAATCAAAGAGGGGTCTGTTTCCGATTTCGTGTGAGTAGCCGGAGAGTTATCCAATTATAAAAAAACGGTTTTCATCAATTTTTCGTTTTCGCGTGGTTTTTTCTTTCAGTGTTTTTTTTTTAAGAAAACTCTAAAGCAGGGATGGATTAATCGCAAAAAAATCATTTTCGCTTGCGAACTTTTTTCACCCGCGAAAGAGAGAGGAGGCAAATCACGCAAAAAAAAATCGCTCCCGAAATTCTCCAAGAAAATTAATCTGCTGATGATTTTGTGAATTTCCTTGTCAGCACCACTTAAAAATATTTATTTCACTTTGTTTACACACATTGCCCATCTACAAAATGTGACAGGTCATTTTTCGACGTGTGACGTTACATTTGCAAGTGTAGTAGTGAAAAAGATGATTGTTTCGTGCGCGAGAGAGGAGAGCCATGCTCCTTTTGGATTTTTTTCTTTTGATGAACGTCCAAAGATTTTCTTTTGATGATGATCATTCCATCGCTGCTCTAAAGTGATTGCTTCATTACAGTAAATTTACGACAGTTTAGTGAACACCCTGTCAAAAATTTCTATCTATTTCAAACTGGCTATTTCGAATCGTCCATAGAAGCAACAAAAAAAACTCGCATCAATTTCCATAAATCGTCAAAATATAGACAAAAAAAGCGCTCCCTTTCGACTCCAACAAGCCCCATCAATCAGTGGTCAATCAGCGGGGACCTCGCTTTATTTTTTTCCCCGCGTCGAATATTGCCCCCAATGGTGGCGGTGTTCATTTTGGTCAATTTCCTGACCACCAACTCGGATTGAACCGAGGATTGAACTGGACAGGAATTGAGAGTTGTGGAGTTCTCCGTTGGCACGTTCCGTCGACGACGACGTGGTTGGTAGCTGGTTGTTAACAGTTTGATGGCGTTCTGGTGGAATCTGTTAGTTATTCGAGGCACGTCCACTCGGTAGGATTTGTTACAGAGTGTGGAGTTGAGTGAGGGTGAGATTGGGAGGAAGGGGGAGAATCGAAAGTCAACAGATTTGTTACAGATTTTTAATTTATGACGCGATTGATTAAAAGCAATCTCCAAGATATTATATTGTAATTGGATTTCGAACTACCAAAGTTAGATGCCTAACTGACAAAGGAAACTGTTGTTCAACCGGTTAACTACAATTATTAAGTTGAAGCAATGTAGGGTCTACGTTGAAATTTAAAATTTTAGGAACTGTTCCAGCTAAATCATCTCCTCCGCCCATTAAAGCTTCCTCGTAATCATTAAGGTTGACACCGTGAATCTTCCGCAACGGTAACTACCGACTAAAGTAGCTCGTTCTAGCGCATGCAACAGCTGCTGCCAGAGAAGTTTCTCTCTACCAGAGTCCTGAACTCCCGCTCACACACGTGGCCCAGATCGTGTGCACACAAAAGGGCGCAAACAAGTGCCGAACAATCCACGTGGAACGTGTTTGTTTTTGCGCCACCCCACAGGTGTGTAGAGCCACAGCTTGATTCAGGACGAAAAGTTTCCGGTTACTGAAGCCGCCACTGTTGAAGAATGCAACCTGCTTCCAAAAATTTGCACATCAGTGAGTTTTGAGAAAGTTGCTCAAGGAAAGAAAGACATTTTACGTAATTTGACACGAGGATTTTTGAACAAAAGAAAGAAAGAACCTCAAAATATTAAAGTAGTTGAACTGGTTGGTTTGAACACAAACAGAACCAAGCTCACTGCAAGTCAGATTATTAAATTTTCCAAGGTTCCAAATTTAAGCTGGGTAAACATATTCCTCAACTCCATTAAGCCCCATTTCACGCAACCCCTCAAAAACCCAGCTCAGTCTCACCCCTTCCCCGCGCTCTCGTTTGCACTAGCTACCAACAGTTTATTTTGAGGTTTGTTGCTCTAAAAGGATTTTTGATGACACTTTGGTAAAGCCGAAACCTCCGTTTTAAGGGTGGAACACCCTCCGTCTCGACGGCAAAATTTTGAAACCGGAATACACTAACGCACACACACATTTGGTGGGACAATAAAACCTAATGACGGACCGAGTTTTCCCTCGGATTCTCACTGCCTTTTTTGACGGGGAAATGGAGAGGGGGGCCGGCAGACGTCAAAACAAAGCCACCTTCCCTTTTCTCTGGGGGTAGGATTGTGGGGGGGGGGGGATGGAAGTTGGTTGGTGCTTAAAATTTGTTTAATTAATTTGTTTATTCCGGCACATTATCTACTATGTTTAAGGGATGAGGAAGAAGAACAGATTCGTGCGAATTCATGTATTTAACGGATAAATTTTAAAGAGATCTGAACATTGTGTTTTCTTCGATTGAAAACTATTTATTTTTAACAAATCATTGCCATGAGCAGAGGCGCCGACTAGTCCAAAATGTTGGGGGGGGGGGGGGGGGGCACGGTTGTTTTCCGAAATCGATAGGTGAGAGTGGCGATTTGATGTTTAAGTTTCTTCCACTTTTTTTTCGAAAAAGATAATTTATTAAAACGTGATTGAGAATGATAACTGGGGGAATTGTTTATATGTTTGGAAGGCGAATTCCTTCTAATTGGCATATTCTCACTTATTATCTAGAAGTAACAGTCATAATAAAAATAATCAGATATTCAAAATTCAACAACACAAATATTCTAAAAATGAAAACAAAAGTAAAACGCAAAAATTTAAAACTTAAGAAATTGGCAAATACACATTAAAAAACAACAATTTTTTAAATCTGTGATGTAGAAAAAAATAACAGATATACCAAATTCAATATTCCAAAATTTAAAAAAAACTCTAGGGTTTAAAACAAACTCATGGCTTAAACATTTTAAGAAATCAAAAGTAGAAATTCAGAAATTTAAAAAATCTGAAATTTGGAAATAACAATAAAATTCAATGTTTAAAAAAATCGAAAATATCAAAATAATGATACATTAATTTATATGTTAAGAATTAATGAATTTAAGGGTGCACAGCAACCAAGGAAGTTGTTGTCTTCTTATTCCAAAATTGACAAACTTATGGACCCAATCCTGCAACAATCTGATTGTAAAAATAAATTTTGTTGTAAATCGATTAGTAGACAGTACTTTAAGGGATGAATAAAAAGATATAACAATTGTTTCCCTAGTTTCGAAAATACTAAAACATCTGTAACCAAAATCTTGGTGCAAAAGCTCTGGTTGATGTGCACCGTTAAGAATTTAAGAATTTAAGAATTTAAGAATTTAAGAATTTAAGAATTTAAGAATTTAAGAATTTAAGAATTTAAGAATTTAAGAATTTAAGAATTTAAGAATTTAAGAATTTAAGAATTTAAGAATTTAAGAATTTAAGAATTTAAGAATTTAAGAATTTAAGAATTTAAGAATTTAAGAATTTAAGAATTTAAGAATTTAAGAATTTAAGAATTTAAGAATTTAAGAATTTAAGAATTTAAGAATTTAAGAATTTAAGAATTTAAGAATTTAAGAATTTAAGAATTTAAGAATTTAAGAATTTAAGAATTTAAGAATTTAAGAATTTAAGAATTTAAGAATTTAAGAATTTAAGAATTTAAGAATTTAAGAATTTAAGAATTTAAGAATTTAAGAATTTAAGAATTTAAGAATTTAAGAATTTAAGAATTTAAGAATTTAAGAATTTAAGAATTTAAGAATTTAAGAATTTAAGAATTTAAGAATTTAAGAATTTAAGAATTTAAGAATTTAAGAATTTAAGAATTTAAGAATTTAAGAATTTAAGAATTTAAGAATTTAAGAATTTAAGAATTTAAGAATTTAAGAATTTAAGAATTTAAGAATTTAAGAATTTAAGAATTTAAGAATTTAAGAATTTAAGAATTTAAGAATTTAAGAATTTAAGAATTTAAGAATTTAAGAATTTAAGAATTTAAGAATTTAAGAATTTAAGAATTTAAGAATTTAAGAATTTAAGAATTTAAGAATTTAAGAATTTAAGAATTTAAGAATTTAAGAATTTAAGAATTTAAGAATTTAAGAATTTAAGAATTTAAGAATTTAAGAATTTAAGAATTTAAGAATTTAAGAATTTAAGAATTTAAGAATTTAAGAATTTAAGAATTTAAGAATTTAAGAATTTAAGAATTTAAGAATTTAAGAATTTAAGAATTTAAGAATTTAAGAATTTAAGAATTTAAGAATTTAAGAATTTAAGAATTTAAGAATTTAAGAATTTAAGAATTTAAGAATTTAAGAATTTAAGAATTTAAGAATTTAAGAATTTAAGAATTTAAGAATTTAAGAATTTAAGAATTTAAGAATTTAAGAATTTAAGAATTTAAGAATTTAAGAATTTAAGAATTTAAGAATTTAAGAATTTAAGAATTTAAGAATTTAAGAATTTAAGAATTTAAGAATTTAAGAATTTAAGAATTTAAGAATTTAAGAATTTAAGAATTTAAGAATTTAAGAATTTAAGAATTTAAGAATTTAAGAATTTAAGAATTTAAGAATTTAAGAATTTAAGAATTTAAGAATTTAAGAATTTAAGAATTTAAGAATTTAAGAATTTAAGAATTTAAGAATTTAAGAATTTAAGAATTTAAGAATTTAAGAATTTAAGAATTTAAGAATTTAAGAATTTAAGAATTTAAGAATTTAAGAATTTAAGAATTTAAGAATTTAAGAATTTAAGAATTTAAGAATTTAAGAATTTAAGAATTTAAGAATTTAAGAATTTAAGAATTTAAGAATTTAAGAATTTAAAGAATTTAAGAATTTAAGAATTTAAGAATTTAAGAATTTAAGAATTTAAGAATTTAAGAATTTAAGAATAACCAAAAAGTGTATCTTCTTATCAAACTGTTTTTGATTAAATAAAAAAAAAGCATTATAACAATTTGATACGACCAAAAATTTGCAATTTTTTAAAATGAGTTCAAGAAAAAAATTATCTAAAATTACCCAAAAAATATCGAATTTATCAGCATTTTTTTTTAAATGTAAAGCTGTCAACAAATGATAATTTTGAAAAGTGTTTCAGTTCATTTTTGCTAAATCCTGATCTACAATGGCAAGTCGCAGAATGTTGCGTCTGAAAACTTGATGATTGTTTTGGCAAGAGTTTACGTAACTGTGCTCTTGTACTAAGCTTGCTGGTTTTCCTACCTAGTTAGCATAAGAGAGCGCAGTAGTATAGATGAAACGTTGTCGATTTAGAAATAAATTGCATCTAAATCCAGAAAATTTTATTCAAAAAATTTCACCGATTTCGAACACAACAAATTTTTTTGAACTTTTTTACAGATTCGCTTACAAGAATTCTATCCAATTCCAATTCAGTTTTAAATATTATTTTCAATTATTTCTGTGATTTTTTTTATGTAATATTTGAAATAAGAATATTTTTCTTCCAAAATTTCTGGGGGGGCACAATGTATGGGCTGCCCCCCTGCCCAATTTTAAGGGGGGCAAAAAGTACCTTGCCCCCCCAGAGTCGGCGCCCCTGGCCATGAGTTTTCGGTCGATTATATAAATTTTACTTCCCTGACAATGTTTTGATAACATTCCTTTCTTCGTCGTAGTTGTCGTTGCAATAAATAAAAAAACATTGATCAAATCCGCAGAATTACTTTTCCCAAAATGTCATTTGCCAGAATTCCAGGTTTACTCTTTTTTTTGTACCTTCAAATTTCAAAATTTATAAAAAAATTAAATGTTCAAATCATCAAATCCTATTTTTTTTGTATCTTGTGAATTTTATAATTCACATAGACGTAAAACATAAAACATAAAACATAAAACATAAAACATAAAACATAAAACATAAAACATAAAACATAAAACATAAAACATAAAACATAAAACATAAAACATAAAACATAAAACATAAAACATAAAACATAAAACATAAAACATAAAACATAAAACATAAAACATAAAACATAAAACATAAAACATAAAACATAAAACATAAAACATAAAACATAAAACATAAAACATAAAACATAAAACATAAAACATAAAACATAAAACATAAAACATAAAACATAAAACATAAAACATAAAACATAAAACATAAAACATAAAACATAAAACATAAAACATAAAACATAAAACATAAAACATAAAACATAAAACATAAAACATAAAACATAAAACATAAAACATAAAACATAAAACATAAAACATAAAACATAAAACATAAAACATAAAACATAAAACATAAAACATAAAACATAAAACATAAAACATAAAACATAAAACATAAAACATAAAACATAAAACATAAAACATAAAACATAAAACATAAAACATAAAACATAAAACATAAAACATAAAACATAAAACATAAAACATAAAACATAAACATAAAACATAAAACATAAAACATAAAACATAAAACATAAAACATAAAACATAAAACATAAAACATAAAACATAAAACATAAAACATAAAACATAAAACATAAAACATAAAACATAAAACATAAAACATAAAACATAAAACATAAAACATAAAACATAAAACATAAAACATAAAACATAAAACATAAAACATAAAACATAAAACATAAAACATAAAACATAAAACATAAAACATAAAACATAAAACATAAAACATAAAACATAAAACATAAAACATAAAACATAAAACATAAAGCATAAAACATAAAACATAAAACATAAAACATAAAACATAAAACATAAAACATAAAACATAAAACATAAAACATAAAGCATAAAACATAAAACATAAAACATAAAACATAAAACATAAAACATAAAACATAAAACATAAAACATAAAACATAAAACATAAAACATAAAACATAAAACATAAAACATAAAACATAAAACATAAAACATAAAACATAAAACATAAAACATAAAACATAAAACATAAAACTGAAATGATAATGGATAATGGATAACGGAAATAATTTGGAAATTTTGTGTCAAAGAGACTTTAATGTAAAATTTGACGCCCGATTCGTTGACGTACCTTGCACAATGGTCCAGATCGCAAAATTAAGTGGAAAATTGAGTTTCCGAAAAATGGTGAAGATTGGTTGCAAATAAAAAGGTGCAACCTTTGATTTGATTGAAAATTAGGGTGGTTCACGATTAGAGTGATGCAGAAAATCTAACTTTTTAGGAATATTTTTGGGATTTTTTTTTATTTTTAAAAAGTTGTTGGGCTTGCCAATCCAAGCAACTTTGTCGAAGACACCAACATTTTATCTCGTAATCTACGCCTTCTACAACCAAATTTATAGAAAGCATCTGAGCAAACCTTCATAAATCAGTTTTGTCAACATAGCAATTCAGGGTTAAGTTAAAGAGAAAAGTGATATTGGAGGCACTTCTAGAGCTCTAAAAAACAAACAATTTTATTTTATGACAGGTCAACTTGGACTTAAGAGTTAAAAGTTACAGCAATTTTTAGTTAAAAAATATGCAAATTTTAAACTTAAATATCTCTGCCCTCAGAATTGAGCCAAAGTGTCAAAAAATCTAAATTCGGTCATATTTTGGGTTTATATGTAACTTTATCATAAAAACCCAATATATGACCAAAAATCGTTTTTGACAAAGAACTTTGTCCTTAGGTTTCTATACGTGGTGTCAATCCAAAATTTTCGCGAATTTCATTCTATTGCTGTACGTCGACGAGAACGCATCAGAAGCAGATGGCCTGGTGGCCCGGTAGCAGACGACCTGGAGGTTCGGAAGCAGATGGCTATGGCTTGGAGGCAAGGACCAGCTAAGACATGCCAGTCGCGGGAGTCGATCATTGGAACTGGCCACCACCTGGACTGGAGTGGCCGGAGGCCCCGCGGATGTTCCGATGGGGGGACATTTGCCGAACATAATAATAATATGGGAAATTAACCATCACCAGAAAAATAATTACCGAGCCACGTAGCCTAGTGGTAACGCTTGCGCATCGTAAAGTGGGGTTCAAATCCTCGGACCAACCCAACTGGTTTTGATTGTATAGTAAAGGGAAAGCAGTGTATCATCACAAGTTGGATCTTATCACGACACCTTAGGGAAGGCGAACATTAACCTTAACATGTTAACATTAAGTTGAGAAATAGCCACTGAATCCGCTTTGTAAATGCGGCTCCGATCATGGGTCATGGGAAAATAGTAGTTTATGCAACAAGTTGCAAAAAGAGGATTTTTTCAGCACGAGTCGTACATTTATCCAACGAGGTTCACCGAGTTGGATAAATACGAAGAGTGCTGAAAAAATCAAGTTTTGCAGCGAGTTCCATACAACATTTTTTGCAATTCCGAAAAACACCCATTGAGTGAAATTTTAAGTCAAATTTTCATGTATTCTGTCAATAAATCGTTTAAATCAAAAAAAAATTGAAAAGTGTTACATTTTAAAAAAGTGCTGAAAAGTAGAACTTTTCAGCATTTATTTTGAAAAGTATTGCTATTCCACGGAGAGACCGACCGGGGCAAATCTAAGAAAATCTAGGTTAATTTAACTAAAAGTATGGTATTTTTACACAGCTAGTATTTTTACACATTGTTGATTTTGTTGATTGTTGATTTTGCTAACCCGAAATTGCTGACCACCGGTAATTAAAATTAACTAAAAAAATACTTGGAATTGCCATTTTTGTTGGTTAAATGGCCGACAAAAATTCTAGCAGTCGACTACTAGAATATTTTTTTCAGAAAATTAACTAAAAAATTCTTGTTTTCAGCTGAAATTTTGTGGAATATTCTGTTAAAAACTGGCTGGGAAATGTTTTTCAACTATTTTTCAACAATTTTTTTCGTTGTTTCAACCGAAATATTTTTGCATGCAGTAAATTATTAGTATTTTATAACAAAACATTTCTTAATTAGACATAATTTATGTAAGTGTTGATATATATTTTCTTTAATTATCTAACGATATAGGCTGGGCCGAATTTCTAGCTATATTTTAACTATTGTCTTACTTGAATACAGAAAATATTCGTACATGTAGTCAATAATTAGCTGTTGTTAGCAATATTTTTAATGAATTTGCAGTAAATTTTGTAATAATGCCTCAGAAATTAATGCTGAGTGTTTTTATTTTCGCATTTATTCTGCTTAAAAATTTAACGTTTTGTACTTATTTGTTTTTTTTTTTGCATGAAGTTGTTAAGTTACTGTTCAAAAGCATCAAAACAAAACTTTTTTTTAACTGTTGTTATAAAACATGTAAAGTGTGATTAATGTTTTAAAAAATTACGTTGCATTAAACTAAAAATAATGAAAAAGCATATTACAAATTTTGTTAAACATATTTAAAAAAGATGTATAATTTAACATGAATTCCTGAAAAATAGAAATCGAGCAAAATTTTCACAAAGTTTTAAGCTTATATTTTTATTATGTTGTATAAAATTAAGCGTTGTATTCACTTACCATCACTGTGAAATCCGGGTCCGGTGGCGCAGTGGTTAGCGTGGTAGCCTCTCACCCCAGTATGGCCTGGGTTCAATCCCAGACGGACCCGGTGGCATTTTTCGAAACGAGAATTGTCGATCACGCCTTCTATCGGATGGGGAAGTAAAACGTCGGTCCATTAGCGTAAAAGAGGTTTTGAGTGACTCACCACACATAACCTTCGGACGCCTAGAAATGAGTAGAAACTTGCAACAGAGCCCACAAAAGACCCGGGGGTCGTTAATGTGGATTGCTTTTGCACTGTGAAATCATCCGATAAGTCATCATCATTTACAACGGTCTCAGGTTTATTTATTTTTCTTGTGGTGGGACACAGAATTTTCTCCAAAGTGAACATTTTGCTGCAAATAGACATGTGAAATTTATTAGTAATTCAAAACAAAATTCTTAATTTCGGCTATAAACTGAAAAAAGGAACGTAAATAAATGAAATTATATTGAGGAAAGAAGAAATATCAATAATGCTAGGTTGCATTAATTTAACAATTACTTTTGGCAACAAACTTTCATTGCATTTGATTCAATTTATTCAACGTACTCCGATTCCTGAAAAAAATATTTTGAGTTTTACTTACCAGTTTATTGAGCAGTCGTATTGCAACAAAACTTTCAAGATAATAATTATCTTCTTTTATATATTTTATATATTTTTATTTTTTTTATATTTTTATTCATCTCTATTTTTTATGTTGTTTATGTTGCGTACACATGGCATTTCTATGTATTTTATAATTGATGATTCTGAAAAAAAAATAATTGTTCAATAAGATTTTATCCGTCGTAAGCACGAAGCTTTTTGATGATTCAGTTTTCTAAGAAGAATTACATTAGATAAGTTATTGTGCGAAAATAAACCCATACTTACTTGGATTAACCAACATTTTGTTAAATTTGCCCGGGCTGCTCTATCCGTGAAGAGTCGGTCCGCATTTCCCTTCTATTGCCCTCTCGTTCCATCAAACATTCTTATAACGTGTTCAACTCACTCGCATTGGAGGTCCTCATGGCGAAGGTCGTCCTCTTGCTCTTCATAGTTTATCACCTGCAAAGAAATCATCAACAAACCTACTCACCAATTCCACCTCCCCAGTTGCAACACTTTGATTTGCCACTTCAACATTAGCTAAATAGTGTAATTTTCATCTTTCACATCCTCTCACTTCATAATTAACAACACAAACTCAACAAATCGACCGCTCTCGTTCGAATCCTGACTTCAAATGACAGACGTAACCAAACCCAAGTTCATCTTTTAAATATTCAACCAAATGTAAATTATATTCAACCAACAAAATTTTTGATTTTCCTAAAACCAAAGCTAACAGTCGAGCACGTTCATTCGAGTTCGGGAAATCTGTTAGCTTTTTGCCTCTAGCATTTTCAACAAACAGGTTATTAAATTAATACTAAATTTTAGTTATTTTAACGGAATATTGGCAGTAACAAGTACGTTTTTGTTAAAATTTACGAAAGTAAAATCAACAATTTTAATTGTTAAAATTTCTGGGCACGGTCTCTCCGTGATCGATTCTGTTGTTTTTGGTAAAGAAAAGTAGGCTATGTCGTCGTTCAAGAATGACAGGAAAAGTAAGTTGTTTCACGACGGAGTTGCTAAAATTTACTTTTACTTGTTACTTGAAAAAAAAAATCACTTCTTGTCTAAACTTCAAGTGTCAAAGGAAACAACTTAACCTTCCCGCAACCAATCCAACCAATCAATTGTGGCCACCATAGAGGACCCTAGACCGACTCACCTTTGATTGAATCTTGTTCGACCCTAAACTGAGTGGGGGGGGGGATCAATCCGTTTGTGCCATGAACCCATCGTTGATCCCAACCCCACCCCGCCTATAACAGAGCTTAGTTTGGTGGCCACAATCGATAAAATAGAGATGAATCATCTGCGTTTATGTGAGTTAGTGTGTGTAAAGTTGTACGTGTGCCAACGAGGGGCAGGGTTTTCCGGCTGACTTCAACCAGCTCACACTTTGAGTCAACCCTTTTAACACTGTTTGTGTTTGAGCACAAACACACACACCCATATGATGGTGGTGGTGTAAACTTTGGGGCTCTATTTCATGGAAAATTGATTGAATGTTTGGGGGGAAAGCGTGTTGAAGGCAGTGCAGAAGGTTTGGTCTTCCGGAAAACCAACATTTGGTGGTTTAACCTATTCCGGGCAGCAAAATCGGGTGTGGTGTCGAAATGAATCAAACTGGCCTTTTTTTTGGGTGAACCCAGCAGGTGGTCTAGCAATTATCGGGCGTTTGTTTGATCCGTGTCCGATTTCAGCCCGAACCTGACTGGAAATCTGGATTTTGTCACGGTATGATTGGTAGATGGCAGGGATTTGAGGTTTTACAATCGTTTCTTGTGAAAAGTTGAACTTTTCAGCCCTGTTGTTAAGTTTTGATACCATAACTTTTAAATAAGTATATACAAATAACCCAAGTAAATTTTTTTCCAGGAGTTCTACAAGAGCTCTTCAAGATAGCTACAGCATAGCAGTTTGGACCGCGGTAGGATAAAATTCTCTTCAAAACTTCTTCAGGAGTTTGGAAGAGTACTTGAAGAGAGTTTTATCCTACCGCGGTCCAAACTGATATGCTGTAGCTATCTTGAAGAGCTCCTGTAGAACTCTTGGAAAAAAATGTTACTTGGGAAATTAACATGAATTCATGAAGAAAAGTCGAGCACTTCCTGTTCATAAAACCGCAATATTTAATTTTTCGAATATCCCAACACTATCTTTTCTCTGCACATCAAACAAAATCCCGAGAAAATCCACTTTGCATCGCAAAGTAGCACATTCCATTCCAAGTAAATCCTTCTTCTCAGAATCAAACTGCAATTCGAAAACAACAGCAAAAAGTAGAAGTAATACTCCACTCACCAACAGCGCTCGAAATCCATTTTCGCCTTCAAATTCCACACCCGGACCAACGGCCGCAATATTGCTATCGATCTCCCGCAGCAACCGGAGCGCCTCTTCCGTCTGGGGCAGCAACCGTCGCCGGCTGGCAACACTGCCACTACTTTCGGGATAATCTTGGTCCTGGCAGTCGGTGTAGAAGCTCCAGTTGAGTTGCCTCACCAGCGGGACGGGAAGCTCGCCGGAATCATCCGGCCGGGGGTAGTACAGGTAGGCTGGCCGCGGCTTTGGCGGGGCAAGTGTTGCCAGCGAGGGGCAGCTTACGGGCGCGAGCGGACCATTCCGCGGTTGGATTTGAATTAGAAGTGCCGGTTTTGACGATGATGACGCCGCTGAAGATTGATGGCTTTCACTCAGCACGGTGCCGGCGGTGCCATCAATGGTCATTACAGTGTTGCCAGCACGGATCACCACGGTCGAGATTCACAGCCGGAATGTCGTTTGCGCGAAATAGTCACTTATTTCTGGCGACGGATTCGTGGTGGCCAACGACTGGCGTAACTCGTCGAGAGGAAACACTCACTGGCTTTGATCGTCCTTCGGGATTTTTTTTTGCTTTTATTTTCTGTAAAAAAGACGAAAAAAGAAACGGAAATGTGAGATTAGCCAAATGGTTTTCCGGTTCAGCAGTCCCAGCTGGTTCTTATGGAGTGTGATATGATCCAGTCAAGCTGGGTTGAAACTTCAACACTGAATAAGAATTTTACATGATAAAAGAAAAAAAAAACAAAAAACAAAAAACAAAAAACAAAAAACAAAAAACAAAAAACAAAAAACAAAAAACAAAAAACAAAAAACAAAAAACAAAAAACAAAAAACAAAAAACAAAAAACAAAAAACAAAACACAAAAACAAAAAACAAAAAACAAAAAACAAAAAACAAAAAACAAAAAACAAAAAACAAAAAACAAAAAACAAAAAACAAAAAACAAAAAACAAAAAACAAAAAACAAAAAACAAAAAACAAAAAACAAAAAACAAAAAACAAAAAACAAAAAACAAAAAACAAAAAACAAAAAACAAAAAAACAAAAAACAAAAAACAAAAAACAAAAAACAAAAAACAAAAAACAAAAAACAAAAAACAAAAAACAAAAAACAAAAAACAAAAAACAAAAAACAAAAAACAAAAAACAAAAAACAAAAAACAAAAAACAAAAAACAAAAAACAAAAAACAAAAAACAAAAAACAAAAAACAAAAAAACAAAAAACAAAAAACAAAAAACAAAAAACAAAAACAAAAAACAAAAAACAAAAAACAAAAAACAAAAAACAAAAAACAAAAAACAAAAAACAAAAAACAAAAAACAAAAAACAAAAAACAAAAAACAAAAAACAAAAAACAAAAAACAAAAAACAAAAAACAAAAAACAAAAAACAAAAAACAAAAAACAAAAAACAAAAAACAAAAAACAAAAAACAAAAAACAAAAAACAAAAAACAAAAAACAAAAAACAAAAAACAAAAAACAAAAAACAAAAAACAAAAAACAAAAAACAAAAAACAAAAAACAAAAAACAAAAAACAAAAAACAAAAAACAAAAAACAAAAAACAAAAAACAAAAAACAAAAAACAAAAAACAAAAAACAAAAAACAAAAAACAAAAAACAAAAAACAAAAAACAAAAAACAAAAAACAAAAAACAAAAAACAAAAAACAAAAAACAAAAAACAAAAAACAAAAAACAAAAAACAAAAAACAAAAAACAAAAAACAAAAAACAAAAAACAAAAAACAAAAAACAAAAAACAAAAAACAAAAAACAAAAAACAAAAAACAAAAAACAAAAAACAAAAAACAAAAAACAAAAAACAAAAAACAAAAAACAAAAAACAAAAAACAAAAAACAAAAAACAAAAAACAAAAAACAAAAAACAAAAAACAAAAAACAAAAAACAAAAAACAAAAAACAAAAAACAAAAAACAAAAAACAAAAAACAAAAAACAAAAAACAAAAAACAAAAAACAAAAACAAAAAACAAAAAACAAAAAACAAAAAACAAAAAACAAAAAACAAAAAACAAAAAACAAAAAACAAAAAACAAAAAACAAAAAACAAAAAACAAAAAACAAAAAACAAAAAACAAAAAACAAAAAACAAAAAACAAAAAACAAAAAACAAAAAACAAAAAACAAAAAACAAAAAACAAAAAACAAAAAACAAAAAACAAAAAACAAAAAACAAAAAACAAAAAACAAAAAACAAAAAACAAAAAACAAAAAACAAAAAACAAAAAACAAAAAACAAAAAACAAAAAACAAAAAACAAAAAACAAAAAACAAAAAACAAAAAACAAAAAACAAAAAACAAAAAACAAAAAACAAAAAACAAAAAACAAAAAACAAAAAACAAAAAACAAAAAACAAAAAACAAAAAACAAAAAACAAAAAACAAAAAACAAAAAACAAAAAACAAAAAACAAAAAACAAAAAACAAAAAACAAAAAACAAAAAACAAAAAACAAAAAACAAAAAACAAAAAACAAAAAACAAAAAACAAAAAACAAAAAACAAAAAACAAAAAACAAAAAACAAAAAACAAAAAACAAAAAACAA
Organism: Culex pipiens pallens; assembly: GCF_016801865.2. Taxonomy (NCBI): domain Eukaryota; kingdom Metazoa; phylum Arthropoda; class Insecta; order Diptera; family Culicidae; genus Culex; species Culex pipiens. The sequence continues at coordinate 46,672,115 of NC_068937.1, read as the reverse complement.
AAAACAAAAAACAAAAAACAAAAAACAAAAAACAAAAAACAAAAAACAAAAAACAAAAAACAAAAAACAAAAAACAAAAAACAAAAAACAAAAAACAAAAAACAAAAACAAAAAACAAAAAACAAAAAACAAAAAACAAAAAACAAAAAACAAAAAACAAAAACAAAAAACAAAAAACAAAAAACAAAAAACAAAAAACAAAAAACAAAAAACAAAAAACAAAAAACAAAAAACAAAAAACAAAAAACAAAAAACAAAAAACAAAAAACAAAAAACAAAAAACAAAAAACAAAAAACAAAAAACAAAAAACAAAAAACAAAAAACAAAAAACAAAAAACAAAAAACAAAAAACAAAAAACAAAAAACAAAAAACAAAAAACAAAAAACAAAAAACAAAAAACAAAAAACAAAAAACAAAAAACAAAAAACAAAAAACAAAAAAAAAAAACAAAAAACAAAAAACAAAAAACAAAAAACAAAAAACAAAAAACAAAAAACAAAAAACAAAAAACAAAAAACAAAAAACAAAAAACAAAAAACAAAAAACAAAAAACAAAAAACAAAAAACAAAAACAAAAAACAAAAAACAAAAACCATTAAAAAAAAATTCCGAAAAAAAGGGTATAACCCCAGTCAGCAATCGACAAGTACGAAGCAGAGAAAGTCGAAATAACATCGAGCCCGGTAATAAATCCGAATAAACCTGGACGGAAAGCCGGAGGAAACTGATGATGCAGCAAGAGTTCCGGAGGGGAGAGTAAAAAAATGCAGAAACAATCTGCCAAACTGGAACAGCAACAAAAACGCAGGATTTCGGTGAACACTACTGCACCAAAAGGGTAATTTATTCAAATTTGTTTGGATTTTTATTGGGTTATCTTTTTTGAAGCAAAAAAGTCATGAAGTTGTTGTTTTTAATTTGATTTTTAAAATTATCACATTGAATTGTTTAAACTTGTTTAATTGGGAATATTTTTCGATCAACACAAACCAATCCTCGTCCAAAAAGGGTTCTCCATTTCCGCCACTGATACTCTACTTTTTCGCACTTACTCATCGCTCAACGATGCTCCATTGAAGTGTGCTCTTCAGTGGGTGATTCTACAACGTAAAACGGAACGATTCCACCATGCTCCATTCATGAATATGAATGAGAGAGCATGTCTGGAATGGTTGGAAACAGTGAAAACTAGAATAGTAAAAAATCTATTTAATCTAAAAAAATTCTATCAGCTTATCTAGAATTTCAATCCTCGTTACAGATCGTTCCAGGAATCAATCAATCATAAAACAATTACTACCCTCCCGTATCGCATGACCACTCATTGACCACTAACAACTTCCCAACACAATCGATTAGTCCTAATGACACAGTTAATGCCTGTTTGAACAAAGGTAATTTATCCCCCGTGGCATTGTGTTTCCAGTGTTCTTGGCTTCCCGCATTAATGAGTTCCGGAAAACAAAATGAGCTGAACAAGCCCAACAGAATAAAAAGAACCAACTTTCCATAAAACTATGAAACAAATGGACACCCGAAAACTGCTACCTTGTTGCCATCTGGCCCAACTCGAGCCACCCACCTCCTCGTAGAACTCAAGATTGTGCCCAGAGGAGGCAAAAGTTTTTAATCGGCTCATTGTTGCTCACGTGTACTCGACGGTGAAGATTTTTTTTTGCTGTTGCCCTTTGCTGAGTTGTGTTTTCTCTTTCCCCGGAACGAAAGACTTAGAAAACAGTTCTTGACAAGCTTCGTCCCGAACCGCCTCGTTGAGGCGACTCTTGTGTGTTGCAAAACACCTCACCTGAATGAGTAGAGGAGGTTGGGTCTCACTAACTTGGAAGAAATTCACTCGTTAGAAACAACTCACCGACTTTGAACTAACTCACTGAACTGATTTGAACGTATTCATTGATCTGGTTTGAACTAACTCACTGAATTATTTTGAACTAACTTACTGTTTTCGTTTTAATTCATTTAACTGACCTCGTTTGAATCACCTCACTGACCCCAATTAAATCAAATCACTAACCAGGTTTGAACCAACTCACAGACCTTATTTGAACTAACTCTCTGAGCTCGTTTGAACCACCTCACTGACTCCAATTGAATCATATCACTAACCAAGTTTGAACCAACTTACTGACCTTATTTGAACTAACTCTCTGACCTCAATTGAACCAAATCACTCACCAGATTTTAACCAATTCACTGACCTTATTTGAACTAACTCACTGAACTCGTTTGAACCAACTCACTGTCCCCAATTCAATCAGATCAATTATCAAGTTTGAACCTTATTTGAACTAACTCACTGACCTCGTTGAAGCCAACTCACTGATCCCAATTGAATCAAATCACTAACCAAGTTTGAACCAACTTACTGACTCACTGACATTATTTGAACCATCTCACTGACCTCGTTTGAACCAACTCACTGACCAATTGAATCAATTCATCAACAAAATTTGAACCAACTCACTGACCTTATTTGAACTAACTCACAGACCTCGTTTGAGCCAACTCACTGACCTTATTTGAACCAACTCACTGACCAAGTTTGAACCAACGCACTGACTTTATTTGAAATAACTCACTGACCTCCTTTGAGCCAACTCACTGATCCCAATTGAATCAAATCACCAACCAAATTTGAACAAACTCACTGACATTATTTGAACTAACTCATTAACCAAGTTTGAACCAACTCACCATCCTTATTTAAACTCACTGACCTTGTTGGAATTATCTCACTGACCTCGTTTGTGCCAACTCACTGATCCCAATTGAATCAAATCACCAACCAAGTTTGAACCAACTCACTGACCTTATTTGAACTAACTCATTGACCTTATTTGAACTAACTCACTGACCTTATTTGAACCAACTCACTGACCTTATTTGAACTAACTCGCTAACCAAGTTTGAACCAACTCACTGATCTTATTTGAACTAACTCACTGACCCCAATTGATTCAAATTACTAACCAAGTTTGAACCCACTCACTGACCTTATTTGAACCATCTCACTGACCTCGTTTGAACCAACTCACTGACCTTATTTGAACTAACTCGCTAACCAAGTTTGAACCAACTCACTGATCTTATTTGAACTAACTCACTGACCCCAATTGATTCAAATTACTAACCAAGTTTGAACCCACTCACTGACCTTATTTGAACCATCTCACTGACCTCGTTTGAACCAACTCACTGACCTTATTTGAACTAACTCGCTAACCAAGTTTGAACCAACTCACTGATCTTATTTGAACTAACTCACTGACCCCAATTGATTCAAATTACTAACCAAGTTTGAACCCACTCACTGACCTTATTTGAACCATCTCACTGACCTCGTTTGAACCAACTCACTGACCTTATTTGAACTAACTCGCTAACCAAGTTTGAACCAACTCACTGATCTTATTTGAACTAACTCACTGACCCCAATTGATTCAAATTACTAACCAAGTTTGAACCCACTCACTGACCTTATTTGAACCATCTCACTGACCTCGTTTGAACCAACTCACTGACCTTATTTGAACTAACTCGCTAACCAAGTTTGAACCAACTCACTGATCTTATTTGAACTAACTCACTGACCCCAATTGATTCAAATTACTAACCAAGTTTGAACCCACTCACTGACCTTATTTGAACCATCTCACTGACCTCGTTTGAACCAACTCACTGACCTTATTTGAACTAACTCGCTAACCAAGTTTGAACCAACTCACTGATCTTATTTGAACTAACTCACTGACCCCAATTGATTCAAATTACTAACCAAGTTTGAACCCACTCACTGACCTTATTTGAACCATCTCACTGACCTCGTTTGAACCAACTCACTGACCTTATTTGAACTAACTCGCTAACCAAGTTTGAACCAACTCACTGATCTTATTTGAACTAACTCACTGACCCCAATTGATTCAAACTACTAACCTAGTTTGAACCCACTCACTGACCTTATTTGAACCATCTCACTGACCTCGTTTGAACCAACTCACTGACCCCAATTGAATCAATTCATCAACCAAATTTGAACCAACTCACTGACCTTATTTGAACTAACTCGCTAACCAAGTTTGAACCAACTCACTGATCTTATTTGAACTAACTCACTGACCCCAATTGATTCAAATTACTAACCAAGTTTGAACCCACTCACTGACCTTATTTGAACCATCTCACTGACCTCGTTTGAACCAACTCACTGACCTTATTTGAACTAACTCGCTAACCAAGTTTGAACCAACTCACTGATCTTATTTGAACTAACTCACTGACCCCAATTGATTCAAATTACTAACCAAGTTTGAACCCACTCACTGACCTTATTTGAACCATCTCACTGACCTCGTTTGAACCAACTCACTGACCTTATTTGAACTAACTCGCTAACCAAGTTTGAACCAACTCACTGATCTTATTTGAACTAACTCACTGACCCCAATTGATTCAAATTACTAACCAAGTTTGAACCCACTCACTGACCTTATTTGAACCATCTCACTGACCTCGTTTGAACCAACTCACTGACCTTATTTGAACTAACTCGCTAACCAAGTTTGAACCAACTCACTGATCTTATTTGAACTAACTCACTGACCCCAATTGATTCAAACTACTAACCTAGTTTGAACCCACTCACTGACCTTATTTGAACCATCTCACTGACCTCGTTTGAACCAACTCACTGACCCCAATTGAATCAATTCATCAACCAAATTTGAACCAACTCACTGACCTTATTTCAACTATCTCACTGACCTAATTTGAACTAACTCACTGACCTTATTTGAACCAACTCACTGACCTTATTTGAACCATCTCACTGACCTCGGTTGAACCAACTCTTTGACCCCAATTTAATCAAATCACTAACCAAGTTTGAACCAACTCACTGAGTCATCAAAATGAACACATCCCAACCAAAAACAAAATCCCCAACATTCCCTTTTAATTAGAGCGGTAGGGCCACACACTTGTTATCGCATGTCCTTCCTGTTTTGCCTGCCAGGGAATGAGTTGGAAGTAAACTTTTTCCCATTAAAAGAAATGAACCAACTGCTCCGAAGGAAAACTCGGAGGGGTGGTGGTGGAAAATGCTCGTTTCCTCATTTAACTCTCGCACGAATCCTTTTGCATGCCGCCTCGGATGGAAGGGGAAGTTTTTGGGTGGGCCCAGAAACAAGTGCATAGCACAGAGTTGTTAAGAAGCTTACAAGTTGCTGTTCCTCGCACTTGTTTAAATAATTAACCGTCATTAGCGTGGCAGCGAGCAGGTTGTGTGTGCAGCGTTACAGTGGTGGGGAAATGTGTTGCCCCTGGATGAAAGTGTTGGTATCTTCTTCATTATTTGTTAGGGGAGTGGTCCTAAAGTGTTTTGAAGTGTTTGTTCGAGGTTTGTTCAGCTTCTAGCGTGGCTAGAAAAAACAGTTTTTACTTTGAAACTGTCTTACAACTAAAAGTTAACGACGGTGCCATTTTATCTACCGAAATTTGGGGTGACTTTGATAGTCCGGGGTGACATTAATAGAAATTTGAACTGGCCACTAATTTTGATATATCGAATGGAACAGTCACATTTTTGCATAAATGTTCGATAATAAGTTATCATACATACTCAAAATTTTCAAAAATGTTGAGATATTAATTTGACGGGCATTTGAAAAACCTATCAAAGTCACCCCGGGCTATCAAAGTCACCCCAGTTTACGATACTAATTATCGACATTCCCAGAAAAACAAAATGTTGGCGAAACCGAAAAAAATGTTCTTATTGCTTTTTCTTTCACCTTTCGAAATTTTTACCTTTTTAGGAAAATTCAATTCGTTTTTGATTTACAAACAATTAAAGTGTAAAGGGGCAATTGCCCACGAAATCGGCCGAAATCATAACATTCAAACTTTTGCTTTTTTAAATCGGCTGAAATTTGACAGAGAGCCAAGGAAGAAATTTGGCATCAATGTTTGCTCAAACACGTCTTCATACACTTTTGCCAGCTATCCATACAAAAATGGTATGAAAATATTCGAAAATCTGTAATTTAGGAAGACATTTTCAGATCGATTTGGCATCTTCCACAAAGTTGTAGGTTTTGTTTAGGGCTGTGCGTTTTCAAAAAATATAAATTTTTCACTAAAATCACTAAAATTTTGGTTCAAAAACCGATGTTTTCAAATTTAAGATTTTTTTAGTTATGGATGGGGCATAGGTGCAACAATTTGCTGTAAGATTAATGCCGTCATCTGGGGCGAAACGGGACACATGGGGCGAGTTGGGACAGCAGTTTTAGCTATGTTGCAGCCTAATATTTTGATATTCTTGAGTGGTTTCGGTTAGACCAGATTCAGAGCAACAAAATGTGTACATTCATTTCCACATTTGAATGTTTTAAGTGATTTAAAACGCGCTGTCCCTATTCAGACTGTAGTCCCGATTCGCCCCAGTTGACGGTATTTTGTTTTAAATTATTGTTCGTGTAATTCTCCGCCAACACAAACAGCAGTTGCCCCGATCCCTTTTCGATTTGCGACTTCGAGGTACGTTTTTTGATATATCGTGACGGAGGGGTGGTAGGACTCCTTTCATTTTTGAACATGCGAAAAAAGAGGTGTTTTTAAATAATTTGCAGCCTAAAACGGTGATGAGTTCGAAAATTGGTGTCAAAAAGACCTTTATGCAAATATGGACGTCCGATTTGATGGCGTACTCGAAATTCCGAAAAAACGTATTTTTCATCGAAAAACAACACTTAACAATTTTTGAAAACTCTGCCATTTTCCGTTACTCAAATGTAAAATTTTTGGAAACATGTCATTTTAAGGGAAATTTAATGTTCTTTTCGAATCTACAATAACCCATTTCATTTAAAAATTTCGTGTTTTTTTTTAAATTAACAACAATGTTTAGAGTTGACAATTACAAAAATTTTGATATATAAACATTATGGGTTGCTTGTATCCATCACGAGTTATCGTGCGCGGTTTAAAAAGTTTCAAAATTTTCTCGGGGTTTGTTCAAGTTTTCCGGGTTTTGAAATTCCCGGGAAACGGGAAAAATATTTTTTAATCCCGGGTATCCTCGCAATTTTTTTAAACAGTCTGAAATCTATGTTTTTATTATAGTTGTTATGTTTTTTCATACTCAAAATCATAGAATGACCTCAATTCTAGTAATGTTTGATAGTCTACACTTCAATCTAAACATGGACAGCAAATTTAGATAGCTTTAAAAACGTTAAAAATTTATTGTTTTTGTTCATTGTTGTGTTTGGATTTCAAATAAACCACACTTTTTAATCTAAGTAAAATAAATCTTTCCCAGTTCCTGAGGGGAACACCCATGAAGAGTATCGGGGCCGGCATTTACAAAGCGGATTCAGTGGCAGTTTCATTCTCAACTTAATGTTAACATGTTAATGTTAATGTTAACATTCCATAGGTCGCCTCCCTAAGGTGTCCTGATTAGGTCCAGTTTGTGACGATACACTACCTTCCCTTTACTAAGCAATCGATTCCAGAAGGGAAAAGATCACCAGTTGTGTTGGTCCGAGCCGGGATTTGAACCCCGATCTACCGCTTACGAGGCGGAAGCGTTACCACTGCCCAAGTAACCACAAGCACTAAATTGAAGTATTTATTCAGTACTAAATCAGCACTCGAATGTTTTGAAGTAGTAAATAAGCTTTGCGAATGCCTCAAAGTACCAAGACTTTGCAGCATTACAACTGGCATTAAATCACCATTTACGACCTTGAAAATGTGCTTCAAAGCATTTGATGTTTATCAACAAAGTAACCCATCGATACTGGAAACATTTCAGCCAGGCACGCTCTTATTGATTTTAATCCTTCTCCCGTTATACCGTTCCAATAAGCGTGCGGGCTAAGGCGCATTTCCCCCAGTGTGCAACAGTTTTATTTTTGCGTGAACTAGGTTCAATTCCCGCTGACTGAAGTGTTTTTTTTTGTTTATTTTTTTTTGTGGAAAACTGCAGCCTGTAATTAAGCCAAATTTTTCAAAACATATGCCCATATCACAAAGGACATTATCAAAAGTTCTCTGGTAAATTAAATGACTTTTGCCGCAAGCAAAAAGCTGCTTTCCGGAAGTCTGATACACTTTGTGAAATTTTGCCAACCGTGGACCAAGCACTCCTCGGAAAAACAGTTTACGTTAGCCGTTAGCCATTACTTGTCCCTATTAACCCCAAGCCTTCCGTAATTGATTGTACTGTACTTGACTGGATGGCCGCAATTTGCTGAGTGACTCGTCAATAATTTTCGTCCAACAAAATGACAACGGGCTTTTCTCATGAACCAGAAACTCGAAACAGCAGAAAGAAAGTCTTCCTTAATGTTCGATGCATCAACCACATCGATTAAAACTTTCAAAACAAACACTCATTTCAGAATACATCAGTTGGCTGGCGCGCATCCTGGAGATCGGCGAGAAAAATGCAAGAATAACATCAAAGTGTCACACTCACACATGAAACGCAACAGGAGAAAAAAAACAAAGGAGGCCCACCACAAAGTGTGAGGAGCAGCTAGCTGTCCTTTTTTTTCCCCAGCCTTGACGTCGATAAAGCAGTTTTTTTAGTTCGAGCTTTCGGTGAGGCATTAAATCGGCATCACTGTGCGCCACTTGAAATATTTCTCAAGGGAAAAGTGCTGATTTAATGTTTTGAAGCATTATTTGTTGGTATTAAATGCCAATATAATGCTGATTAAATGCCGCTATTTAGTGCCTCGCGGTTACTTGGGTGGGCTGCGTGGCTCGGTCTATTTAATGTGATCTAATGTGATGCAAAATAATTAAGTTTCTCATTAATATATTTCTGTTATTATTATTTTTCTATAACATGACTACAAAAGCTTTAACCAAATTATTGAAACTATCTAAAAAAACAAGAAACGAAAATAAAAAAAAGCCAATGTACATTTTTTTGATAAGTTTAGAATTTCATGTTTTATGCATATAAAATTAAATAGAAAATATTGTAAGAGCTGAATCTGAACCATAACATTTTTTTATTTTAGAAAAATTTAACAAAAAAAAAAACATTTTTGATCTTGAAAACGATTTACTTGTTTAAAATATCCAAAAAGATATTTTCAATCGAAAATTTCATTTTCCATTTGAATAATCGGATAATTTTGGAAGAGGTGTGGAAGCAACTAAATTTCAAATTTCTAGTGTAATTTTTGAAAGAAAAAAATGAAGAATGCTGGGCTTCATCCATAAAGCACGCTAAAATCAGCCAAAATTTACCCCCCTCCCCCCCTTTGTCACGCTTTTCCTATACTTACAACACGCATTGTCACACTTTCTCAGACCCCCCCCTCCCCCCTAGAGCATGACATACTTTATGGATGACGCCCTGCTTAAAATTTATTCTAAAATTCTTTTTAATTCTTGATTGGTGGTTTCAAAAATTATTATTGCGTAAAAAACACAGTTTTTATTTTGAAAAAGTCGTATCTCGGAATATTGAAAACATAACTTCACCATTTTATGATATTTTATGTAAAACAAGCCTTACCCGACAAACTTCGTCTTGTCATTTTTTCGCTCCTTGACGTTTTTAGCTTGTTTGCTTATTCAGCCTCCTGTGATCGAAATTTGATTTTACGCAACTTTTCCCATAAATCTGCAGATCTTCCGGAATCGGTTCCAGAGTGGCCAAAGTTGTAACTCTTTAGCGTAAGAACCTTCCTTGGGCTTATACGAACCCAACGCAGCAAAGAGCGCTCTGATCCGACTTTCCGTTATCAACTGATGCGCGTTCGAACAAAACCGTCGAAATTTTTTATATATATAGATTTTCCGAGGAATCCGATAAAAATATTTTAAGACTTGGGCTCTTTGGTCCCGAGACCTTTAAAACAGCATTTTAAGTTTTCATTCGACCTTTTCATATGTTAGGCTAGATTTTTGAAACTTTTTACTTTTTTTCTTTGAAAGGCCAACTTATCACCTTTCATTTTCGTATAAGACAGCTGAAATCGGTTGAAATGGCGGGAAGTTAATATTTTCGAAAAAAGTGGGTTTTTGCGAAAATCGACGACAATGGCCATTTTTCGTACCACCCTAACACGGCGTAATGTCCAAACATAAAAATACGGGTCTAATTATTTCGGCAAGAGAACAACCAGACAAATTTTGAGCCCGATCGGACAACTGTTTTTTTCGAATCATGCTGTTTTCGTAGGGAATTGCTGTATTTAAAATGGTAAAAAACTTCGTTATTCAATATAGCCTAGACTCAATTCTCCAAAGCCTTGATTGTCCAAAAATGTCCAAGTTCAGTGTGGAAGGAAAGTTCGGATAATCAATTTTTTTATGTTGTTGTTAAAACACCCTGTTCTAACATACATTTGCAGAACCTCTGTCAAAATGTCATAAGATTTGACCACTCTAGTATGGGTGAGCTTTACATCTCCAATGTTGATAATTTGCCTACTAAAACATTAAAAAAGAAAAATGTCTAAAGATCATTTTTTTAAAAGAAGAAAGTGATTTTTTTTTAAAGGGAATATCAATATTTTTCTGAATGATTTTTTTTTGTATTTGGGTACATAATTTCGAATATTTTCAAAGCATTAGTGTATCAACATCCTAAAATATTGTGCAGACAATAAGGCTCTTTTTTGAAAATAAGTAATGGATGAACTAAGCCTAATTCCATTTTGTGAATCGATTCGCGAAAAAATATAGAATTGCTTATTTTCAGAATCGTAGAAAAATGCTTCATTGTAGTTAGGTTCTTGAAACTCTTTAAAAAGTTCATCTTCACGTTTCCTAAATAGACGCATGCATTTTTAACCGAACAGATTTTCCCTTCTCAATACTCTGCTCTACATTAATCTTGCTAAATAATTAAAATACGAAATAATCCTTCAGCAGTATCGATATCCACTCCCGGCTTCATGCTGATTTCAATTGAACACTAGTTGACCAGTCAGCCAGCATGAAGCACATTTCGATGTAAATGCGCTCTCTCTCTCGTTTTACCCTTGCAGGACAAATGGTCCACCACATCGGATGTCCCTGCATGTTGCCCTCCGAGAATCTCTCTCCGTTCATGGTGGTTTATGTGGTGCGACAAACACCGCGGTCTGGCCATCGACCGTATCGACCAGGGTCGGTGGACCTAATTCTGGACGACTTCGAAATCGACGTTTCGACCGCCACCTTATTGGTCCATCTTCAGGATCTTATGAAAATGTCACGCGCAAGGTTGGTGGTCCTCACCACTCTTTCTACAGGAGAATACCGGTGGAACAATGCGACCCCGGCTGTGGTTTGATTTACGGAGATTTCGAAACATATTGTAGAGCTGTGATGTTGTACACGAATCTGCTCTTCTACGGAGGCGATGACGGGTAAAATTTGTACCCACTTCCGGACGGCTGGAATCTGGGCAAACTGAACGCGGGGGTCAATTCGATGCACAATAATGCCATGTCCAATTTGGCGTAATTCGTACGGAATATTTGAGGCGGACCGGACGGTTGACTTGCTGTGAAATAATTCAACAAGTGAGTAGTAATTTGAAACCTTTGGCCAAATCAAATTGGTCTCAGGGTTTCACGCTCCGGAGCATGACTGATGCTGGAGCTGGATGTAAAATTAGGTAGAATTTGTTCGTCGTTGCATGGATTGTGCTGAAAATCCAGTAAAATTATTTCGAAATAAGTTATTGGCAATCAGTTATTTTTATTCTCTTTTTTTAATTAAGTTCAAGGGTAAACAATAAATAAAGAAAGTACCAAATTCAATTTAAAGTCATACATGTACAAACAGTAATGATTGAAATTTAAAGCACTTTAAACCCATTATTAATTTCTCATTAACGCAACTGCAAACACACTCCTGCCTTGCACCGCAGTGATTGATTCCTCGCGCTCGAACACCAAATTGAATTAATGGCATTATTCCGGACAGTCGTTACGCTTGCCACCGGGAGCGTAAACGCACTCCAACCGATCAAATAACATTAATGAATGCCTTGCACTTGGTAGTCGCGCAGATCAAATAATTCACACGCACACACACACTTACACATATCGACAATCACACTTCGCGGTATCACCACACGCGCAAGAGTTCATTGAATAATAACCCATTAATCGGTATAAGCACAGTCCGGAGTTGGCGCACACACACACAAACACAATGGTTAATATTGGTTTACGGCAAAGGCCTCATTTACGGAAAACCGGCCAGTAATAACCCCCGTTCGTGGCCATCCACGGGCTCCTTTCCACCCCCCCAAACAGGCACACATAAAGTGGCCCGCAGTTTCAATGTTGGGAGAATGCTTTCTTGACGTATCTGTTATTTTGAAGTTAGTCTTAAGAATCTTTAATTTTCATAAAAAATAACCTGAATGACATAATCCACTTTTATTAAACGATATCTACAGATCATTGCAGTGATCCCAGATTTAAAAAACAATATGAAAATAATAGGAAATCCAATTATTTTTTTAAATATTCACAAAACTTGTTGTCTAGATCGTAATAGTAAAAGTAATAGTACAAAGATTTCATGCAATATTTCTTTCCAAAATATTTAAAGATAAAATAATCATTCAAGTACCAATATTTTACGACAAGGATGCCAAATCAAAGTTTTATAACGATAAACATTAACATGGTTTTAAGGGTCATCAAGGGAAAAGTTCATAGGATTTTTCTGAAGTAGTGCCATGCATGACAGGGCTTTGATAATATAGTAAGTTGAAAATAATCAAAAAAAAAAAAAAAAAAAACTAAAAACACGAAATATATTTTTTCAGAAAAATTTAAATTGTTAAGAAAAATACGGTATTTGAGAAATATTTGAGAATTTGGCAAAAATAATTAAGTGGAATACAGGCAAATTTTTTTTAGTGGGTGTCAACATATCACAAATTAAAAAAAAATGTTTTTAAAAAACTACGATAATTTGTGAAATATTTTGAACTTACTAATAAACTTGAAGAAATTGGAATGCATCGAAAATTTTCGTTCGCTTGATACCCATATTCCAAATGAATGAATATTCGGTTTATGAAAATTTTGGTAATTTACAAAAAAATAATCAATAATGCCAAAATGCATACAGAATTTCGCATCGTTTGATACCCATAGCTTGAGTTATACAATTTTTAGCATTTTCAATATAATACGGCATTTTGTGAAAATTAAAGTATGTTACAAAAAAAGAAAAACTCTTATTAATTGAAAATGCATGTGGGTAATTCTCCGCCAACTCACACAGCAGTTGCCCCGACCCCTCTTCGATTTGCGTGAAACTTTGTCCTAAGGGGTAACTTTTGTTCCTGATCACGAATCCGAGGTCCATGTTTCGATATCTCGTGATGGAGGGGCGGTACGGCCCCTTTCATTTTTGAACATGCGAAAAAAGAGGTGTTTTTCAATAATTTGCAGCCTGAAACGGTGATGAGATAGAAATTTGGTGTCAAAGGGACTTTTATGTAAAATTGTACTCCCGATTTGATGGCGTACTAACATGATATGGTTGTATGAAATTAATTTTAGAAAGATTTGAAAAATGAGTCCGTTATCGTCGATAAGATTATCGCCGATAGAATTATCGGAATAACGATAACCATTATCTTTAACGTTAGACGCTAATGTTATTGGCGATAATTTTATCAATCAAAAACCTTGGTAATGATACTTAAGGTTTTATTACTCCGAATGGAATGACACCAACAAAACAAAATAAAGATTCAAAGATTTAAAGATTTGAAGAGGTGAAGAGATGAAGAGAGGTATTAAAGCGGGAGGTATTAAATTATATATAGAACGAAAAACTATAGAACGAAAAATCAAAGCATGCTACTTGAAGGTACTGAAAAAATATTAATGCTGGAGCATTATTGATATAGAGAAGATCGACTGTATTTCTATCGAATTTCTCTCTAAAAGAGTATAAAAAATCTCTTGGTAAAGATTCTGACAACATTAAAATTGTGAAGGAAACAGTAAAAAAATACATGCACCAATACAGCACAACGTCACCAACCTGCTCAAACATGCAGAATGTGGTGAGTAAACCAATAATAATAACAGTAAACAATAAGTATAAACATGAAATATTACGAGCATAAGTGAGTGCGAGTATGTGTGTGTTCCCATAAAGCCACAATCGCTTTATAAATATATGTGTCAGTAGGGGAAGAGAGAGAGGGACCGTGAACCGGAAAGCAAAGTGGTTTGTGTGCATGGCAGGAAGCACCAGTTCTTTGGAGGAGGAGGTGGAAGCAGGTAAAATGCAACACAAAACAGAAGATAATCAGACACTGCTTTCACCTTGATAAATCCACTGGCTGCTCTTGCTTCAACTCGCCAATGAAGATCTATGGTGGTTCCACATTTTCCACTCGAAGCTGCAAGAATTATGATCTAATCGGGCAACGACGGAAAATCTTCAAGACATCCATCAACAAACGAATTATCGCCAGAAGGTAGGCATCAATTTGATTATAGTGAAGCCAATGCGCCTACAAGTAGGCACGCTCGATGTCTTCATACGAAATCCCGGCTTTAGGAACCACTCTAGTACTGGTGTCACTGGAACAACCGTGGCACCGGAAGGCACGTGGCAGTGCTGCCAGACAGACACAATGTTGACGTTTGTGTTTGCCTGTATTCAGCCACTGCTGTGCGCTAGGGAAGCTCATTAAAATTTCATTTTTCCTCCACCAACGGGAGGAGAAGCACCATCATCGTTAGAGGAAGATCCTGTTGGCTGTTGTCCTGTCCCCCCGTGGACACGGATATTGGAAGCTGTTGGCTACGCTCGGTTCTAATCGTTCTGTGTTAGCGGTATAAGAGGTTTGAGGGATGCGAGAAATAGTTCAATGGTGCTGGTTAGAAATGCATGAAATGGATTGGTGTCATTGATTTAGCTATTTAAATGCTGGAAGCATTGTTTTAAATTTTGAACGGGATCTTCTGCTGAATTTCTGTGAAAAAGGGAAAACACATATATCTTAATTTGCATGTTCTCAAAAATGCCTTACAAGCAATATTTGTACTTAAAATAGATTATGAATAGGGGAAGAGGTTTTTCACGATTTTATGAAATTCGTAAAATACCCTTGGCCTTGAAATTTGGTAAATACCGTGAAATGCAAAATTTGGAATTATCTATTGTCAATTTCTCTACAATTTTTTGGCTTTAATTATTAAATCCAAACACTACACAAGATTTGGAACAAGCTTTATGGCAGCATATAAAAACAAAGTTTCGTAGAGCAATTCTCTGAAATTTCGGTCATTCGATTTAATTTGTATTTTTTAATCCAGATGAATTTTGCACTATTAGATTGTCCATATAATTTACCATACAAATTTGGCAGCTTCCCATACAAAAATGATGTATGAAAATTCAAAAATCTGTACCTTTTGAAGTCATTTTTGATCGATTTGGTGTCTTCAGCAAAGTTGTAGTTATGGATAAGGACTACTCTGAAAAAAAATGATACACGGTGAAATTTTTTTTGGTTATCTTTAATTTCACTTTTTGTCACTTAAACTGCAAAAAAAACCATTTTAATTTTTTTAAATTTTCTGATGTGTTTTAGAGGACATCAAATGCCAGCTTTCAGAAATTTCCAGAATCAATATTGATTTTTTTAAATCGAAATATTGGTCGCAATTTTTGCAGTCAAAAAGTACTTAAGTGAAATTTTGATAAAGTGCACCGTTTTTAGGTAACTTTTTTGAACATAGTCGCAGTTATTCATTTTTTTAAATTAATGCCCATGTTTTCCCACTTTTGAAAAAAATATTTTTGAAAGCTTAGAAAATTCTCTATATTTTGCTTTTTTGAATTTTGATGAAACGACCCTTAGTTGATGTTGTCAATTCATTTATTTCTTGCAGCTTAAATCTTCTTGGTAATTCGCTGCCCTCCTTAGTTGCTGAGATATGGCCATGCATAGGTTTAACAACAGGAAAATTGAAGTTTTCTATGTCTCACCCAAAAAAACCAAAAAAAAGCTAAAGTTTTCAAAAGCTAAAATATGAAACATGCGTGAAATTTTTCGATCTTTTCGGAAACAATATTTTTTTTTTAATCTAGACATTTCAAAAGGGCCAAGCATTCAATTTTACGCCCTTCTGAAATGTTAGTCTTGATTAAAAAAAATTGAAATCTCGACCCCACCATGGACAATTTCCATACAAAAGTATAATGTCCACGTGGTTTATGGATGGTCCCTAACTTTCATGCACACAATTATCCTGAAATAACACATTTTGCTTTTATTTTGAGCTGGTTTTGGGTTATCGTGAAGTTACAATGCTTAAAATGCAGCTTTTTAAAATTTTTAATGATTGCTTACTTCTTATCATGAAATTATTATTTGTAATTTATTTTATTTGAAACAATGTTTTTAATTTAAACAACGCTATTTTATTATGAATGTATTGCATTGCTTCAAAATATGTTTTTTTTTTATGATTGATGAAAGCAATCAAATATTGCTGGGCATAACTTATTTATATTTTGTCCTTAGTAAAAGATTTAAAATATTTTAATATGAGCACATAATGAAGGGATTTAAAAATTTAAGTGCATTAACACCCAAACTCCCAAGCTCGATAAAATGGGGAATTTATATGGAAATTCCCCTTTTTTCTGGAGCTTGGGAGTTTAGGTGTTAATAAATCATTTAAACAATTTAAACTCAAAATAATCATTTATTGATTTATTTTATTTGCTGGTTCTAATGAGAACGAAGGGAAAAATGGTCAATTTCCATCGATTTAGTTAATTAAATGCTAAATTTAAAAAAAATTATGGGAATTATTTTTGTTTAAGCATAATGTTACCTTTTTACCACATTTTTTTCAATTCTTTATAGCGATGCACTTTCGGGTTTTTGATTATACGGAGTAAATTTGATTTATATTTTTTTTTGCAGTTTTTATTTATTGTTAATTAAAAACATTTTGGCAGTTTCAAGCAAAAATGAGCCATAATTGTTTAATTTGAAAATAAATTAAGTAATCGATTTTGCATTTTCGGATTAATGAGAAATACTGATAAAAAGATGATAAATCCGTTAAACTTTAATTTATTTTCATTTCACTCCTCAAAATAATTGCACAATAAACAGTATGGTAAAAATATTATCATTTTGAAATGAATAACAGGTATGATGTTTTACACGTTAGAAATTATTTGGAAGAGTTGTCATGTTTTACCAAAACAAAAAGTTTTTCCATGAAAAATCTCTTCATTTAAACATTGAACTGCAGTTAAAATTTAAATGCTGAAAAAAAATCAAGATTTTATGAACTGCAGTTTAATGTTATTAAGAAATATATTTTGCAATTCCGTCGTAAAACTTCTTACTTTTCCTGTCATTCTCGAACGACGAAACAGCCTTCTTTTCTTTACCTAAGATAACAGAATCGAATAGTAACCCTTTTCAAAATAAATGCTGAAAAGTTCTACTTTTCAGCACTGAAATGGGTGCTGAAAAGTTGATCTTTTCAGCAGTTGCGTGGAAAAGTAATACTTTTCAACATTTGTTTGATTTAAACGATTTATTGACTAAATGCAAGGACATTTTACCTATAATTCTATTCAAAGGGTGTTTTTTTTTTGGAATTGCAAAATATGTTGTATGGAACTCATTGCAAAACTTGATTTTTTTCAACATACATGCTGAAAACGTGCTGAAAAATCCTTTTTTTGCAATTTGTTGCATAAACTACTATTAAAGTTTGTCACCATGTAATTTGTATTATTATGATACATTTTTTCGTAGATTTAATTAGAAGAAAAATTAAACTGTAATTTCTAAATCGACAAAATGCAATTTTGATTACCATTTTGGAATAAAAGAAAACTCAATATCTCAAATCAGAGACAAGTCATTTGGCATTAAATTCTCCAAGAACAGACAAACACACAAAATACCTCCACCTCCCAACCACACTCGTAATTAACATCATCGTTGTCTGCCACCTGGCAGATTTGGGGTTTTAAGGGGGGAGAGAGCGATATATCCACAAATTTTCACGCAACCACACACACCGGTTACCACATGCGTTCAGCTGGGCGCGGAATTTCCCATGTTCCACCGCCACCATTTTTGCTGGCCACGGTTATAATGACGGTCCTCCCTACCGGCCACAAGAGCCAAATATATGGCGCTGGTCAACCGGCCATGAAACAGACATTCATTGGCCGATTGGCTGCTGCAAATTTGAGTCGCTGCGGGACAAATTGAGTTAATTTCTGGATGATTAATTTAATTTTTTGGGAAGTAAGTAGTAATTGGTGACGTTTTCAGGTGAAATGAATGCGATGGAAAGTGGAAATACTTGAAATTTGAATTTTCGATTCTGAGAATAATTGAACTTTATCACTATTAATTGTATTTAAATTAAAAATAAAAAAATCTGGCAATACTGCAATAAGATTTAAGATTTTAATTTTCTAAAGCTAGTAAGATATTGCAATTGCTTAATTTTTAAATTACTAAGAAAGACTAAAAGTCGTAGAAACATGTGAAAAATAGGCCACCCTATCAAAAAAAGCTGTTCAAAGAGCCTGTGACTTTCAGCTTTTGAGCAATTCCAGCTCAAATCAGGAATTTTTCTGGTACTTTTGTACCCGACCCTCTCCGATTTCAATGAAACTTTGTAGACATGTTATCCTAGGCCTATATAAGCCATTTTTGTGTATATGGAGCCAATTGTACTCGAAAATGACATTTGAGAAGGGCGTAAGTTATTTAGATATTTTTGTATTCTGTAATTTAAAAATGACTGTATCTCGAAGGCGTTGCATCGTACCACAAAGTGGTCAAAGACAAACTTGTAGGAAATTGGACGGGCTTTCTGAAAAAAATACACTGAAAGAAAAATACACGCCACTTCTATGGGATTTTTCCATTTTTATGTTTAAAAGTTAAATTTTAAGGTGAAGTCACGATTTTTTTTCGTTCAAATTTTTTGAGGAAATAGCCTAAAATGTTACAAAAAGACTCACGAAAAATGCAGGATGGTATGTCTCTCCTAAAAAAATACAAAAATCATTTACTAAAACTGTTTTTTTTTTAAAGTGGTCTAAACGTCAAAATTTTCAAAAACCGATAGTGGGAATCGATTCTCCAGACAATTTTACATAAAAGTCTCCATATTGACCATTGTCCTAAGTCCAATCCTTGCGAAGTTACAGCGGTTTTAAAAATAAAAATGTTGAAAAAACAGCTTTTTTGGTGGTTTTTGGCATTTTCTATATGACAGACTTGATTTTTCAGTCTCGAAAATATTTTTACCGAAAAGCTCGTCCAATTTCCCATAAGTTTGCCTTTGACAGCTTTTCAATTGGATGCATGGGCTTACAGATATAAGCTTAATTACATTGCTCATAACTGAAAACAGAATATTTTTTTCAGTGTGGTAGAAATCTGGATAGTAAATCATCTTACGTAAATATTAAAACGAGTCAAATTGAAAAGCTGTCAAAGGCAAACTTATGGGAAATTGGACGAGCTTTCCGGTAAAAATATTTTCGAGACTGAAAAATCAAGTCTGTCATATAGAAAATGCCAAAAACCACCAAAAAAGCTGTTTTTTCAACATTTTTATTTTTAAAACCGCTGTATCTTCGCAAGGATTGGACTTAGGACAATGGTCAATATGGAGACTTTTATGTAAAATTGTCTGGAGAATCGATTCCCACTATCGGTTTTTGAAAATTTTGACGTTTAGACCACTTTAAAAAAAAAACAGTTTTAGTAAATGATTTTTGTATTTTTTTAGGAGAGACATACCATCCTGCATTTTTCGTGAGTCTTTTTGTAACATTTTAGGCTATTTCCTCAAAAAATTTGAACGAAAAAAAATCGTGACTTCACCTTAAAATTTAACTTTTAAACATAAAAATTGAAAAATCCCATAGAAGTGGCGTGTATTTTTCTTTCAGTGTATTTTTTTCAGAAAGCCCGTCCAATTTCCTACAAGTTTGTCTTTGACCACTTTTTGGTACGATGCAACGCCTTCGAGATACAGTCATTTTTAAATTACAGAATACAAAAATATCTAAATAACTTACGCCCTTCTCAAATGTCATTTTCGAGTACAATTGGCTCCATATACACAAAAATGGCTTATATAGGCCTAGGATAACATGTCTACAAAGTTTCATTGAAATCGGAGAGGGTCGGGTACAAAAGTACCAGAAAAATTCCTGATTTGAGCTGGAATTGCTCTTTTATCCTTTCTGACACACCTTTCACGGAGTTGACAACCCCCATATTTGTGGCAATATGTGAGTGTGGTCAGCGGTGGTGGTGCGTACCTGATTAAGGTTTTAAATTTTGCATTCAATTTATGGTATGAACAATTAATTTCAGCTCTCGTTGGTCGTTCATGCGTTTAAGCCTTCCCCCCAAAGCTGAACTGAGCTGGGCTGGTGTTGGTCGTCAACCTGTGATTGCACCCAGTCAGCCGATAGTGATAATTTATTCATGAAATTTAACGGTGAATGAGGGTGGTTTCGGGGGGATTCGCTTCGTGAAAGAGCGTAGATATTTTTGGTTAAGAAATTTCTTTGAATTTTTATTTTAAATAACAAGGGATGTGCGTAATAATACCTTTTCCAACTATCAATTAATAATATTCCTGAACCCTTTGAAATTTTAAGATTTTGCAAGAGCAAAATTTGGTATCATACCTAAATTTATGGTAATGCTTTGATTTTGAATTTTTTTAAAATTTGTCGTTGACCCGATACGAAATTTAAGTTTTTATTTTTTGGGTTTAAAGTTTTTTTTAATCAAATTTCCCAGAAACTATGGGAAGACTTTTACCAATTTTGACAAGGTCATCAATTTTGCGCTTAAATGATGTCCCAACGCGAATGCTTTTATTGAAAACCGGAATTTCGAAGCTGTTGTTTTTTAAATTATTATTGATATACCCCTTAAAGAGATTTGTTAAATCGATTAAATTTATCTAAATTGGGGTACCAAATTCTAGTATTTTTGAAGCAGTTCATTTCTTTGAAATTTTCCAACAAATAAAAAAACTAGTAACAAATTCAATCAAATACAGTCATGCCCCGGTTTTGCACTGCCTCGTTTAAGCACGACCCAGTGTTTAACTGAAGCACAAAGCTTATGAGATTTTGGCTACATGGGAGACATTGGCTATAATCCTATGGAAATCATCCTGAATTAAAAAATATTGCAATCATAATTACATGATTTATTTATTTTTTTAAATACGTTTTTTCCTGTATTATGAAAATGCAATGTTTCTCGAAATAGTACTAAAAAAATATTGTTTCTGCTATACTGAAATAAAAAAATTAACTAAATTCCTTTATTCTAGGAATTTTGCCTCTTTTCCTTATTTAGTAATCGGGTTTTTCGAATTACTAAATAAGGAAAACAGGCAAAATTCCTAGAATATAGGAATTTTGTACTTTTTTTTATTTCAGTGTATACCGGATCAATTGATCTAGATTTTTGCATTAATTTCAAAAGTTATAACACAATTTTTTGAAAATGTTATAAAGTTTCACAAAAATACAATTATTTTCGAAAATTTGAGTAATTTCAAAAAATCTATCAAAATTTATGAAAAAACCCCATCATTTTATACTAATTTATAATTTTTTTTTAAATACATTGTTTTGTGCAAATTTCGAGTATTTCACAAAAAAATATTATTGCTATCGAAATGTATGGAAAAATCTCGATCATTTGATACCCATATTGTTAAAGGCTGAAATTTTGAGTATTTTTCAGAAAATACTTCATTTTGTGAAAATGTTGAGTATTTTAAAAAAAGTGTGTTATAACTTTCCAAATGTATGAAAAAATCCTGATCATTAGATACCGGTATAGCAGAAACAATCATTTTTATTACTTTTTCGAGAAACATTGTATTTTCAAATACAGGAAAAAACATATTTTTGTAAAACTAACCCTATATTGTTTTTAATTTTGGATGATTTTTCATAGGATTATAGCCAATGTCTCGCATATAGTCGAAATCCCATAAGGCTGATGCAAATATTTTTAAAAGTTTTTGTACCTCGGCTCTGAGCGCGGTCAAGAGGGGGGGGGGGGGGGGAGTGTCAAAATAATGAAAAAATATTAAAATTGAAATAACAAGCCATAGTTTCAACATGTGAAGGAAAAAGTGCTTTAAAATACATTTTTACACTAGTTCAGTTGCTCTGCAAACATTAATTTTCAAAAAAAATAAGATTTTTTATGGCGAAATAAACTTTGATAAATATTTGCAACGGCCTTTTTAACACTCCAAACATTCTTAAAAATGATTCTTATCGCAGGAGATTGTATTAAAAATTGATTTTAGGTGATTGCACTTAAATTTCCACAGAAATTTTGAAGTCTTTTGAAAAAAACATTTTTTGCCCCCTGGTTTTCCGGTTTGACTGTAATGAGGGGGGGGGGGGGGGGGGGGGTTTAACTTTTTTTTGAAAATGTTATAAAATTTCACAAAATTACAGTTATTTTCGAAAATTTGAGTAATTTCAAAAAATATATTAAAATATATGAAAAAACCCAATCATTTTATATTAATTTATAATTTTTTTTAAAGACATTGTTTTGTGCAAATTTCGAGTATTTCACAAAAAAAAATATTATTACTATCGAAATGTATGGAAAAATTTCGATCATTTGATACCCATATTGTAAAAGGCTGAAATTTTGAGTATTTTTCAGAAAATACTTCATTTTGAGAAAATGTTGGGTATTTAAAAAAAAAGTGTGTTATAACTTTCCAAATGTATGAAAAATCCTGATCATTAGATCCGGTATAGCAGAAACAATCATTTTTATTACTTTTTCGAGAAACATAGTATTTTCAAATACAGGGAAAAAACGTATTTTTGTAAAACTAACCCTATATTTTTTTTTTTATTTTGAATGATTTTTCATAGGATTATAGCCAATGTCTCCCATATAGTCGAAATCCCATAAGGCTGATGCAAATATTTTTAAAAAAATTTGTCCCCCTGCTCTGAGCGTGGTCAAGGGGGAGAGGAGGGTCAAAATAATGAAAAAATATTAAAATTGAAACAACAAGCCATAGTTTCAACATGTGAAGGAAAAAGTGCTTTAAAATACATTTTACACTAGTTCAGTTGCTCTGCAAACATTAATTTTCAAAAAAATTAAAATTTTTTATGGCGAAATAAACTTTGATAAATATTTGCAACGGCCTTTTTAACACTCCAAACATTCTTAAAAATGATTCTTATCGCAGGAGATTGTATTAAAAATTGATTTTAGGTGATTGCACTTAAATTTCCACAGAAATTTTGAAGTCTTTTGAAAAAAACATTTTTTGCCCCCTGGTTTTCCGGTTTGACTGTAATGAGGGGGGGGGTTTAACTTTTTTTTTGAAAATGTTATAAAATTTCACAAAATTACAGTTATTTTCGAAAATTTGAGTAATTTCAAAAAATATTTTAAAATATATGAAAAAACCCAATCATTTTATATTAATTTATAATTTTTTTTAAAGACATTGTTTTGTGCAAATTTCGAGTATTTCACAAAAAAAATATTATTACTATCGAAATGTATGGAAAAATTTCGATCATTTGATACCCATATTGTAAAAGGCTGAAATTTTGAGTATTTTTCAGAAAATACTTCATTTTGAGAAAATGTTGGGTATTTAAAAAAAAAAGTGTGTTATAACTTTCCAAATGTATGAAAAATCCTGATCATTAGATCCGGTATAGCAGAAACAATCATTTTTATTACTTTTTCGAGAAACATAGTATTTTCAAATACAGGGAAAAAACGTATTTTTTGTAAAACTAACCCTATATTTTTTTTTTAATTTTGAATGATTTTTCATAGGATTATAGCCAATGTCTCCCATATAGTCGAAATCCCATAAGGCTGATGCAAATATTTTTAAAAAAATTTGTCCCCCTGCTCTGAGCGTGGTCAAGGGGGAGAGGAGGGTCAAAATAATGAAAAAATATTAAAATTGAAACAACAAGCCATAGTTTCAACATGTGAAGGAAAAAGTGCTTTAAAATACATTTTACACTAGTTCAGTTGTTCTGCAATCATTAATTTTCCATACATATTAAGATTTTTTATGGCGAAATAAACTTTGATAAATATTTGCAACGGCCTTTTTAACACTCCAAACATTCTTAAAAATGATTCTTATCGCAGGAGATTGTATTAAAAATTGATTTTAGGTGATTGCACTTAAATTTCCACAGAAATTTTGAAGTCTTTTGAAAAAAACATTTTTTGCCCCCTGGTTTTCCGGTTTGACTGTAATGAGGGGGGGGGTTTAACTTTTTTTTTGAAAATGTTATAAAATTTCACAAAATTACAGTTATTTTCGAAAATTTGAGTAATTTCAAAAAATATTTTAAAATATATGAAAAAACCCAATCATTTTATATTAATTTATAATTTTTTTTAAAGACATTGTTTTGTGCAAATTTCGAGTATTTCACAAAAAAAATATTATTACTATCGAAATGTATGGAAAAATTTCGATCATTTGATACCCATATTGTAAAAGGCTGAAATTTTGAGTATTTTTCAGAAAATACTTCATTTTGAGAAAATGTTGGGTATTTAAAAAAAAAAAGTGTGTTATAACTTTCCAAATGTATGAAAAATCCTGATCATTAGATCCGGTATAGCAGAAACAATCATTTTTATTACTTTTTCGAGAAACATAGTATTTTCAAATACAGGGAAAAAACGTATTTTTTGTAAAACTAACCCTATATTTTTTTTTTAATTTTGAATGATTTTTCATAGGATTATAGCCAATGTCTCCCATATAGTCGAAATCCCATAAGGCTGATGCAAATATTTTTAAAAAAATTTGTCCCCCGGCTCTGAGCGTGGTCAAGGGGGAGAGGAGGGTCAAAATAATGAAAAAATATTAAAATTGAAATAACAAGCCATTGTTTCAACATATGAAGGAAAAAGTGCTTTAAAATACATTTTACACTAGTTCAGTTGTTCTGCAATCATTAATTTTCCATACATATTAAGATTTTTTATGGCGAAATAAACTTTGATAAATATTTGCAACGGCCTTACTAAACATCGAAAACTTTCAAAAACTCAAAAGATTTTTTTAACAATACAAACATTCTTAAAAATGATTCTTATCGCAGGAGATTGTATTAAAAATTGATTTTAGGTGATTGCACTTAAATTTCCACTAAAATTTTGAACTCTTTCGAAAAAAAATTTTTTTTGCCTCCTGGTTTTCCGGTTTGACTTTAAAGGGGGGGGGGGGGGAGACAAAAACTTTAAATAAATTTTGTACCAGCCTAAGCTCAATAGTTTTCATTGATTTGACTATGTGACGTAAACGCCATGACGAAGAGATGTATATTTAATTACCCGCTTTTAGTACAACAAAATCACATTTTTTCAAGATTTTAATGAAAATAGCCTATTTAATTAGACTATAAAAATATATATTAATGTAAGTAATATTTTTCTCATTGGAAAACATTTTTCATCAAAATCATGAAAAAAATATTAATTTAGATTTTGCTAGTAAATTGATGTTATAAAACAATGCAAAAGGTTTGGAAACATATAAAATGCTGGAAGTAGCTAAAGTAGCGGTGTAAGTAATAAAATTGAGTTCATAGGGAATTTTCAAAATTTGCCATTTTTGTTTAACTGAAATTGCTGTATCTAGACATTGAAGTGACAAATACTTATTGTAAAAAATGCAAAATTGTTCAGAAAACTGTTACCTACAAGATGATGGTGTTTATTTTGGTGAGAAATTTTTTAGATGGATATTTGAAGGAAATCTGTAAAAAAAATGTCCAACTTTAACATAATGCCAATTAAAAATGACGTCTTCCTAGATCAATATGAATTCAGAACATTATTGGTAGGAGTGTGAAATACGGGGCAATTTGAACGCATTTTTCAAGGTTTAAGAACAACATTTTATATTGTTTTATGAAAACAGACAATTTTTCAGTAAATCGCAAATCGCGTGTTCTAAACGATTTTTGGAAATTTTTCGTTGTACAAAAACATTGTTCCTGAGGCAAAAACCTATCGAAATCCGGGTGAGCCCGAAGGTTTCCGCCACATCGCCTTTTTTTGGGACACACTAGTGGTTATGTTACTGGTATGACTACTATGACAAAGAAAATTTGTTGATATCGTTCTTTAAGAAATAAATTACAGATGTGATCACCTCAGTAAAATTTCTATGTTCACGATCAGTATCGAAAACCATAAAATTTGTGTTAACTCGTATGGATTTGAGAGAGAGCTTATCTTGTTTTTGTGACTGGATTTAGTGTTGGAAAAGGGAAGGAGGTCCAACATCCTCGAAAAAAGTTTACGTCAATTATGGATGGCACCTAAAGAGGAATTTTGAACGTATTTTCTACACTAAAGTTAAACAAATTTCCATTTGACAGACCAAATCACTCCTCAACCCGACCATAATTGCCACTTGTCTAACTGACAACTAATTGTGATTACAATGTTACAAAATGTAAACATCAAAATCACTCCTCCGAGCCCATCATAACTATCATCATCATCATCATTATTATAGTGCACTCGAAACGTGACATGAGGGTAAACAAAAGTGGAGGTAAAAAAAGTGGCAACCACACACTCATAGAAGAGAGAAAAATAAAAGCACAACAACACTTATGCAAACATCACATCGCAAGGACGCAACCAGGAATATTCTGCCTCTGCGGGTTTTACGGTTGCAAAAGTGTGTATCCTCACTGATGTTTCCTGTCCGCGATGGTCACGACTAGAAGAGAACAAATCATGCATACAAAAGTGCATTTTTTAAGGGAGGTTAGGTTGTCATATTTTTTTTCATATTATTATTAACAATTTGAATGGTTTAGAAAGTTAATAAATTTTACAAAAAAAACCCGATTTAATCCCACCTGGGGTGAGATAGAGCCTTTCTTACTAAAGAATATAACGATGGTAGAACTTCTTTCAATTCATAACATTGACTTTGTTTAGAAGAAGAAGAAAGTCTTATGATTTCCAAAAGAAACAAAAAACGCCATTTTCACCAAAAGAATATTTTTAATCGTACATATTCTTAATCAAACAAGCGTTTATGACAAACGCGAGCATAGCAAGCTTCACATGCGCCAGTGACAACGCACACCGCGGTAGGCGCAAAGAAAAACCGAGGTATAAGTCAACCGAGTGTGCCGCACGGTGCATGGAAGATAGCCATTCAGCTTCTACGAATGTGACAGAGTCAGAGATAGCTATTTTTACAACCGCACCACTACACACTCAATCACGAGTACCTTAGGTAGAAAGCCATTGGCGTCGCCAGCATTGAAAACTTTGAAAACGATATAAACGATGAAAAGCTTAGAAAACTCCTATTGGAATCCAATGAACGAACGACGAAGTTGACTTTATAGCTGTCGGCCACCATTGCTAGTACCAACCACTAGTGTCTTCCTTTTTAACTACAAGGACTTCGCCGCCCTGGGCTCCTAAGTGTATGAAAGTATGGCACGGAGCGACGGCGCCGAATACCCATATTTACACAAAGAATTTTAGAGCGCCCGCCGCGGGATTCGAACCGGCAACCTCTGGATTGTGAGTCCAGTGCGCGGTCCGATTGATCCACACAGGCGGGACTCCAATGAACCCTGTTAAATAAACTTACGAAATCACGAAAAAATTAAGTCTACTTTAAGGCGATTTTCGGAGCACACGGGAAACAAATAGATTGTAGCCGGATGAATGTCCTATGTCACAAAAGTTTTTGCATAAACATTGGACAGTTATGCAAAAACAAACAGGGTAAAAGAAACCGAAAAGCTACGATATCTTACATCTTGAAGGAAACATCGGTAGACAAGCTACTACAAAAGAGTATAAGTCGAGCCAGCAAATATATGCGCCAGCATTCTCGCGCCAGTATTCGAAGCTCAACTTGACAACTTGTCGACATGGCGACGAAGCGTCGAAAATTGATGCAGTGTGATTTTTTGACGATTTTTCCGATTAAAACTCATGCTGAATCGACATATTTACGAAGATGGAAATGACGTCCTGGCTTAAAGTAAAACCTATACCTTTCTTTAGTAAGAAAGGCAAAAAGTAAATCGTTCTAAAAATTGATCGGGATTGCCGATCGATGTCGAATTTGTTTCAGATGCTCACTCATGGTCTGTACTATGAATGTAGCAAGAAATTTTGAATAAAATCAGAAATGAAAAATGTTGGCGAAGGTCACCAGGTGGGCTTTTACCTATTTTTAGGGATTTTTTTTCTTATGGTAGGTCAATCAAACGGCTCTAACTCCAGAACCATATTATGAATCTGGATGAAAATTTGGGAGGTTGTAGGGCTCGAAAAATGCAATTTTTGAGATAAATAAAAGATATGAAAATGAAAAAATTTGACCATATTTTCATTTGAAAACTGTGTATTTTGTTGAAAAGTCTGGCCGCATCCGAAAACAGATGGATATTTCGAAATTTGCGCGGCAACTCGCCCAGGTTCAGCACACTAGCTTTCATCTGCATTTAGAAGAATCGAAATCGGATATATGGGAGCTGAGGGGGTCGGGTCAATCGGCAGAAAACCGATCGGCAGAATGCCGAATGGCAGAATGCCAAATGGCAGAAAATCACATGGCAGAAAGGACAAATAGCAGAATAGGTCAAATGGCAGAATATTAAATGGCAGAAAAGGTCAGTCAGCAGAAAATTAAAAAGCAGAAAATTAATTGGCAGAATAAGTCAAAGAGCCGAAAAATCAAAAGGCAGAAAAATCAAAAGGCAGAAAAATTAAAAAGCAGAAAAGTTAAATGGCAGAACGTTAATAAGCAGAAAAATTAATTGGCAGAAAATTAATTAGCAGAAAATTAAATGGCAGAAAGTTGATCAGCAGAAAAAATAAATAGCAGAAAATTAAATGGCAGAAAATTAAACGGCAGAATAGTTAGTTGGCAGAATAGTTAAATGGCAAAATAGTCAAATGGCAGAACAGCCAAATGGCAGAATAATCAAATGGCGGAATAATTAATTAGCAGAAGAGTTGAATGGCAGAATAGTTAAATGGCAGAGTGTCAAATGGCAGAATAAATAATTCACAGGAGAGTTGAATGGCAGAATAGTCAAATGGCAGAATAGTCCAATGGCAGAATAAATAATTCACAGGAGAGTTGAATGGCAGAATAGTCAAATGGCAGAATAGTCCAATGGCAGAACAGTCAAATGGCAGAATAGTCAAACGGCTGAATAGTCCAATGGCAGAATAAATAATTCACAGGAGAGTTGAATGGCAGAATAGTCAAATGACAGAATAGTCCAATGGCAGAACAGTCAAATGGCAGAATAGTCAAACGGCTGAATAGTCCAATGGCAGAATAGTCAAACGGCAGAATAGTCAAATGGCAGAATTCACTTGATTTAATATTAATAGTACGTTCATTTGAAATGCCAGTGTGGCACTGAGTGCCGCACTCGTCGGTGCCAGTTTTGATTCAATCGAACGTCATTTGTCAGTGTGCGTGGAACTCGCATGAAACTGAAAAAATATCGAGTGCGGCACTAGAGTTTCAGTTCCAAGATGGCAGCGAAACTCGTGCGGAACTAGCGCGAGTTTTTTCAAAGAAACACTTTGCTTATATTGTAACTTCAGTGTTTATTCAACATAAACAGTTTATCAATTTTATCAAACAGTTCATGCAATAAAAGTAATAATTTTTAATAAATTGTACTGTTTAACATTTAGAATCTTTTTGAATAGGTCCTTTAAACATATGAAACACAATAGCTTATAGGACCTTTTTTTTAAAAAAAAGCTATGAACCGATGGAGGTTATGTTACACATGACCAGTCTGTCCAAGAACTATGCAAGAAGCATGTTGAAATGGTGGCAAATTTTCGATTCGGATAGTGCATGTATTTAAATGGGGAAAAAGACCGCAATGTAGTACCGTCACGAAATATTCTAGCAGAGCTGGTTCTGCTTAAACCCTGCTAGAACCGTGGAGCATTTCTGCTAGAATGCTGTAAGAATTTCCAGCTTTGTTAGAACTGTGCTAGATCGTCGTAACTGGGAGATTTCTACCACTTGAAGCAGCAGGCATGCCAGATTTTGCAGATTTTCGGTCACATCACAAAAACGCAAATGAGTTTAACTTGATGGCAAAATAATATTTTTTAAATCTGTTTTTGGCAAAAGATGCAAAACATTGTTATCTTTTTCGTGAGTAATTCATTTAATTAAAAATTATCGAATAACATGGCAAAACAATATGTTTGAGCATTGAGCCTGTGCTCGAAAATCTTCAAATGTGGCATCCCTGTGAAGCAGTGTATGCACTTGGTAAGAAACCAGTCAAGGAAAATTTCAATTGGGCAACAACAGCAGCGAAAGCAAGCCAGAGATGGAGTAGAAAACCCCCCAAAAAATCGCTTCGTTGTTCTGCTGTTCGTAAAAATGTTTTTGACTTCTTTCCTTTTCGAGCTGCGTACTGGCCCTGTGTCCTAAATAGTTCCTTAGTAACTTTTTAAAATGGCGTAACCATTAATGTAAACAAACAGTCTATCCCACTTGCTCTGGTGACAGTTATCGTTGTGTAAGAGTGAGATAGAGTTATCTACATGCGCATGTATTGCGTGTTTGAACACGAAGAGTTTTTAGGTTAAAATTTGTACCCGCCAGCAAAAACAAAGTGTGCGTGAGATCGGGCTTAGATAGCTTAGATTTTGTTTATACTATTTTCGAGTAGATCAATCGCCTGTAAAAACCAGCTGTTTACCACGTGCACCACCACAGCTGATTTTGACAGACGAATCATTCTACTCGATTTGCCTAAGTATGCGTGTCAATTTTGTTACGAACTAACACACTCTCGCGCGTGGATATCTCTATCGAGCTGTCAAATCGCAACATGGAGTTAAACTTTCTGTGCAGTTGCTGTGAAGCTTACCAAGGCTTTTCAAAAAGTTTAACTCCATGTTGCACGCACACACTCTCACAAAAGCAAAATGAAATGGTACCCTAATGTGCGAACGCGTAATACAGAGTTATCTACGTGCGCATGTATTGCGTGTACGTACACGAAAAATTTTGTTGTACCAGCCAGCAAAACAAATGGTGTGCTAGTGTGTGTGAGATCGGGCTTAGAAAGCTCTATAGAACAACAACTACAACAAAATTTTTCGTGTACGTACACGCAATACATGCGCACGTAGATAACTCTGTATTACGCGTTCGCACATTAGGGTACCATTTCATTTTGCTTTTGTGAGAGTGTGTGCGTGCAACATGGAGTTAAACTTTTTGAAAAGCCTTGGTAAGCTTCACAGCAACTGCACAGCAAGTTTAACTCCATGTTGCGATTTGACAGCTCGATAGAGATATCCACGCGCGAGAGTGTGTTAGTTCGTAACAAAATTGACACGCATACTTAGGCAAATCGAGTAGAATGATTCGTCTGTCAAAATCAGCTGTGGTGGTGCACGTGGTAAACAGCTGGTTTTTACAGGCGATTGATCTACTCGAAAATAGTATAAACAAAATCTAAGCTATCTAAGCCCGATCTCACGCACACTTTGTTTTTGCTGGCGGGTACAAATTTTAACCTAAAAACTCTTCGTGTTCAAACACGCAATACATGCGCATGTAGATAACTCTATCTCACTCTTACACAACGATAACTGTCACCAGAGCAAGTGGGATAGACTGTTTGTTTACATTAATGGTTACGCCATTTTAAAAAGTTACTAAGGAACTATTTAGGACACAGGGCCAGTACGCAGCTCGAAAAGGAAAGAAGTCAAAAAACATTTTTACGAACAGCAGAACAACGAAGCGATTTTTTGGGGGGTTTTCTACTCCATCTCTGGCTTGCTTTCGCTGCTGTTGTTGCCCAATTGAAATTTTCCTTGACTGGTTTCTTACCAAGTGCATACACTGCTTCAAGTGGTAGAAATCTCCCAGTTACGACGATCTAGCACAGTTCTAACAAAGCTGGAAATTCTTACAGCATTCTAGCAGAAATGCTCCACGGTTCTAGCAGGGTTTAAGCAGAACCAGCTCTGCTAGAATATTTCGTGACGGTACTACATTGCGGTCTTTCTCCCCATTTAAATACATGCACTGTCCGAATCGAAAATTTGCCACCATTTCAACATGCTTCTTGCATAGTTCTTGGGCAGACTGGTCATGAGTAACATAACCTCCATCGGTTCATAGTTTTTTTGTTTTTAAAAAAAAGGTCCTATAAGCTATTGTGTTTCATATGTTTAAAGGACCTATTCAAAAAGACTCTAAATGTTAAACAGTACAATTTATTAAAAATTATTACTTTTATTGCATGAACTGTTTGATAAAATTGATAAACTGTTTATGTTGAATAAACACTGAAGTTACAATATAAGCAAAGTGTTTCTTTGAAAAAACTCGCGCTAGTTCCGCACGAGTTTCGCTGCCATCTTGGAACTGAAACTCTAGTGCCGCACTCGATATTTTTTCAGTTTCATGCGAGTTCCACGCACACTGACAAATGACGTTCGATTGAATCAAAACTGGCACCGACGAGTGCGGCACTCAGTGCCACACCGGCACTTCAAATGAACGTACTATTAATATTAAATCAAGTGAATTCTGCCATTTGACTATTCTGCCGTTTGACTATTCTGCCATTGGACTATTCAGCCGTTTGACTATTCTGCCATTTGACTGTTCTGCCATTGGACTATTCTGCCGTTTGACTATTCTGCCATTCAACTCTCCTGTGAATTATTTATTCTGCCATTTGACATTCTGCCATTTAACTATTCTGCCATTCAACTCTTCTGCTAATTAATTATTCCGCCATTTGATTATTCTACCATTTGGCTGTTCTGCCATTTGACTATTCTGCCATTTAACTATTCTGCCAACTAACTATTCTGCCGTTTAATTTTCTGCCATTTAATTTTCTGCTATTTATTTTTTCTGCTGATCAACTTTCTGCCGTTTAATTTTCTGCTAATTAATTTTCTGCCAATTAATTTTTCTGCTTATTAACGTTCTGCCATTTAACTTTTCTGCTTTTTAATTTTTCTGCCTTTTGATGTTTCTGCCATTTGATTTTTTGGCTTTTTAATTTTCTGCTCATTGACCCTTTCTGCCGATTGACCTTTTCTGCCATATTATATTCTGCCATTTGACCTTTTCTGCCATTTAACATTCGGCCATTTATTTTTCTGCCGATTGAAATTTCTGCCATTAGGCATTCTGCCATTCGGCATTCTGCCATTCGGTTTTCTGCCGATTGACCCGACCCCGGAGCTGAGAACGGCGCGACACAAAATTTTGCAAAATTTTACCACATACGAACATCACTCGACCTCCACGGAATTTATTTTCTCAAAATTCGAGGGTTGGAGATAGACGAGTTCTGTCTAGGTGAATCGATAGAGCGTCGAAAGTCGATGCAGTGTGATTTTTTGACGATTTTTCCGATTAAAACTCATGCTGAATCGACATATTTACGAAGATGGAAATGACGTCCTGGCTTAAAGTAAAACCTATACCTTTCTTTAGTAAGAAAGGCAAAACAAAAAATATTCTTCTTTTTAATGTTGGAACAATTCCAAAACGAAATGAGGCACATTCACCCTACAAAGTTTGAAGTGGATCCCGGGTTCTTGTCACAATGACGCGGTTGTTGTCATAAATTGTGGTCCGTTGACGGAAAACGAACGGGGTGTTTGTGACAGAGAGAGGTCCTCGAATGGATCCGCTGGATGGAGGTCCATGAAAAAAATCCCTTGTATATAAAAATCAACGGGCGGAAGCGAAATCGTTAATACTATCAGTCGCTATGATCGCCCGCCATAATCAACAACATATTGAGTGTGTAAACATTGGTTTCATGGAGAATATGCATTTTGCTGTGTGGAAGTGATGGGAGCAGCTTTCCATTTTATTAATTTTCATTACTTTGAAACATTTTAAAATCTATGTTTTTGTAGAAAGAACACAAAGCACAGCTATGATCGATGTAATTTTCGTCAAACAAACAATTTGTTGAAAAAAAAATGAAAATGCTGAAATCAATTTACTCTAATCATGTTTGAACAGCACCTTTAGCTTCTCCCACGTACTCGTCCTTCCTCCAGGTCCTTGATACCTGACATTTACCATAAAACATTGACTGCACTTTTTCTCTGTTTCATTAATCTTACAATAGCTCCCAACAAATTACCTCCATCAACCTTGCACAATCCACCTTTATCGCGTCTTCTTCCCACCACCGGGAGGTTCCTTTAAGGGAAAGCTCCACTCGAGGCAGGCATGATTACATTATGCTCCATTTAGCTCCAAGCCAAGAAGGACTAGACAAGACACCTTGAGGAGCTGATGGCACCCGTTAATAATAGATTCCCATCACTTGGCCACTAACCGTCGTCGTCGTCGCGGCGTCGTTCCGCGGTGTAGTACCGGTGCACGTTCTACTAGGAGGAATGCATTTCTTCTTGGTTTTGACGGCGACGGAAATGACACCATGGGAAATAGCTGGAATGCCGTAATTGCACTGGCGTGTTTTGGTTGGGGATTATTTTTTTTTTAAATCTACTTTTAATTGAAGTCGAATCGATTACTGATATTTTATTAATTGACATGCAAGATTCATAATATTTTAATTTTGGGTAATCAAATCAATTACATTTATTTCAAAATAACAATAATCGCTTGTAATGTGCTAACTAACAATTGATTAATTATGGTTCAACTGTTATGATTTTTGGTTTTGTAAGAAGCAAGAAAGTGTAGGAAAAAAAAAGAGTAATTCTCTATAGAACGAAGGTCGCATGATTGTGATGCATGGCGGCATGAAAGTATATCAGATTCTGCATGAAAACTGTCCTCATGCATTTTTTGCGATATAGGGGTATGACATTTTTGCCCGTTACCGACAATTATCGACATTACCGACGGCTTTTTGGTTGTATTTCACAAAAAAAAGACCTAAACAGAACGAGGATTGGACCACCAACTTCTTGGTTATTGATCCGACACGCTACCACCGCGCCATGGACGCTTGTTGAAATGTGAGTGAAAGAGCACCAACATATTTTTCTCTTTGGAGTGTTGCTAGGAGACGGGCCAGCATTATATGTGTTGGTGAGAACTGCAGATCGCTGAAATGTTTACACGCGGGCAAAAATGATCTACGGCCTTGCTGCAAAAAATGTTATAAAATGTGGCATTTTCTGCAGCAAATCCACTGTTGCAGATTTTGAAATATATTATTCCTTTGGGTGTAGATTTTTTTTAATTTTTTTTCTAGATCAAAAATTAAAACGTATAACATTTAAATTACTATGATTTGGTTTCAACATTTGAATGAAAAAAGTGTTTTAAAATGCAATGTACACATGTCCAGTGTTTTTTTTTTGCAATCATATGCTTCCAAACTATCAAAGTATTGACGGAAAAAATGGTTTGTGAAAAATAAGTTTTTGCGGTGCCTTGTATCAGAATCAATAAAAATTCAAAATATTTTTAAACGAGCCCAAACATGCTAAGTATTATTATGAATGCAGAAAATGCATTTTTCATTGTTTTCAGTTGCTTAGGCTTCTTTTTAAATTGCAATTTCGAATGCCGTTGAAAAAAAAGTTTGCCCCCTCGATTTTCGTACTTATTTTGAAGGGGGGGGGAGGGAAGAAGACATAAACTTAGAAAAATATTAACAACGGCCTATTTGGTCAAAACTTTGCATAAAAATTGACAAAGTTGTGTCATTTGATGACTTTTACTCTAACTTTCATTTCAAAATTATGTGGAGGCTATAGTCAATGCCAAAAATAACAAAAAATTAAATAATTGAGTATGCTTAAAATGTGAAACGTTTCACTTAGCTGCGGGAAAGCAATGCACAATATTATGTTTCAGAATTCTTTAAATCATAGCAAATTGATACACAAAATTTCGATTAATTCGCTGTTAACAGCTTGTTTGGGACCTGGAGAATGCCATTCATTTAAATTTCAGCCCAAATTTGAGAGAATCATAAGCTAAAACTAGTGTCTGGATTTCGAATCAGCACTTGTCCAGGATTTGAAGCTCAACAAGTCATTTTGGTTTTAAAATTCAGATGAAAAATTGTAAGGAAAGACATATTTAACATACATTCTCTTAAAATTGTCTGTAAACACTACATCTTGACGATTTTCTACATTTCTAGCTTTTCATAAGATTTTTTGCCATCTATAAAAAATGATATACTACTAAGTGTCCGGATCTCGAATCATGACGGTACACGGAAGAAAATTCGCGTTTTTAAAAATTTACTTTTTTCATTTAAAGATGAATTTACAAAAAACGTATTTTATTTTTTTAGATATTTTTTATGGTGCAAATTCTGGTACCGAAGACATGAATTTATGAAAAAATGTGATTTTGAGATGCAGAATGATATTTCCACCGAGAATAACTTATTTCTATCAAGTGCACCGTTTTCAAGTTATGAGCATTTTAAGATGAGTTTTTTTTTCCAAAAATTATAACTTCTTTTGCAAAGAAAAGATTTTTTTGAGTTTATTGTTCAAACTTCTGGTAGCTAAGATATAGCCCGTTAAAGTTAAGATTAAGTGAAAAGTTACTTGTTTTCTCTCATTTTTCAATTCGCGAAATGAAAAAAAACATCGTTTGAAAATGTCTTTTAAAACGCTTCCAAAAGGTTACTCTTGAATCTTAAATAACCAAATTTATTTTCATAGAAAAGAGCAGAAAGTTTCAAAAAAAAAAATATTATTTAACCAAAAGTTTCCGAGATTTCGAGATATCTCCCAAGTAACATTTTAGGCTTTATCAAAGCTGTCACAACCACTATAAAACCTATCAGCCAAAACCAACATTAAAACCACTAAGTCGTAACAGCCTCCCCAGAACCCCGATAAACCTCTGTTAAAACCCAAAAGGACCTCCGCAAAAGGTTGTCACGGCCTATTTATAAAACCTACATAGGAGTTCAAGGCTTTACAACTGAATCCTAACAACATCCTCAAAGCCTTGATAAAACCTTTGTTAAAACCAGGTCAGGAGTTAAGAAAAAATGACATTTCATACGTCTTCAAACGTCTTATGCCAAATAGTTTTTATTTTGGCAAAAAATAAGTCTTTGTCTTACCAAATGATAAAATGGAGATGGTTTGCAAAAATGGCGATGGTAAATAATAGATATTGGAGGTAATCAAAATAATTTGAAAGCTTAATTCTTGCAATTGGTGGCTCAAATTCAGCTGCGGTTGAAATTTTATTGATAAATGTAGGGGAGATAGAGCCAAAAAAATCAACTCGCTTCATAAAAAATCATTATTTGTAATCATAGTTTTTAATGTTGAAAAATTTTTTATTGCAATTCTTTGAATTTTTTTTCAAATTATTTATAAGCATCTATCGCTATATTCATTATATTACAAATTCAGCATAAATGAGTGTTTTCGTCAAATTTAAATCAAATTTCTCAGTTCTTTATTTTTTCAACCAAAATGGCGGTCAATCACATTCAATCAGAACACGCTTTTAACGCCATATTTATGCACTGATAATTGGCCGCGTCAAAAGCTTTTTCAGGAGCTTGTGGTTTCATTTAAGCTTTTTGCATGCCTAATGGCACTTGACAGCTAAAACATCCTTGGTTTTAAAGAATCATGCGACAAACTCGTCGTGTTTTTCCAACCCGGTGAACCTCATTGGATAAATACACGACTCGTGTTGAAAAAAATGTATTTTTTGCAACTTGAGCCGTTGCACATATTTTTTTAAGTTTATGTCCCTCGGCTCTGGCCAAAGTCAAGTATAGAGTTCAAAAGTTATGTATAATAATGTTTTTTCAAATATATCCGCATCTCACAAAAATGCATGTAAACTATGTCCGGGTCCATCATCCGACCCATCGTTGGTTAGATTATCAAAAGACCTTTCCAACGAGTTCAACACATTGAAGACCTGGCAACCCTGTCTCGAGATATGGCCACTTAAGTGATATTGATGTACTTTTTGAAAGCCGGATCTCACTTAAATGTATGTAAACTATGTCCGGATCCACCATCCGACCCATCGTTGGTTAGGTTTTCAAAAGACCTTTCTAACGAGTCCAAAACATTGAAGATCTGACAACCCTGTCTCGAGATATGGCCACATAAGTGATATTTATGAACTTTTTTATTCCGGATCTACAAATAGATAAAATTTGTGTACAACCCCATCATATCAGCCATTG
Organism: Culex pipiens pallens; assembly: GCF_016801865.2. NCBI lineage: Eukaryota > Metazoa > Arthropoda > Insecta > Diptera > Culicidae > Culex > Culex pipiens. The sequence continues at coordinate 46,633,800 of NC_068937.1, read as the reverse complement.
TTGGTTATGAGTGAGGAAGGCTCCAACCACATAGGTGGATTAAGTTGGTTTTCGAAGTATCGAGGCATCAAGGGAATTTTTTTTTTCGCGAAAAAAAAACTTTATGTTTGACTGTACATTGGTATTTCATGAAAATTTTATATGTTTTCAAAGGAGTTCAAACATGCTAAATATGATTAAAAAGGCAGGAAATGCATTTTATCTGAATTTCAGTTGATTTAACTTTAATTTTCATTAAAATTTTAAAGTTTTTCGAAAAAATATTTTTTTTGCCCCCGATTATTCAGGCCGGTTTTGAAGGGGGGGCGACATAAACTTTGAAAAATATTTGCAACGGCCTTGTTGCATAACCACTATTATAACAGTATAGATATTCTCTGAAAATCTTTTTTTTCTAACTTTCTATTTTGGAATCATTTAAGTTTCATTTAACCCCTCTTAAGGATGAGAATGGGTAAATTTTCAAACGATTGACTACCTTCCTTCAAACTAATTAAAAATTTAGGAAACTGTTGTTTCTACGTAGAAAGTTCTTTGATTTCTTTTATTTTATTTTTTGTAATTTTAACACAGTGGAGCAGTTCTCTAGGATTTCGGTCATTCGATTTTTTTTTGTATTTTTTAATCCGGCTGAAACTTTTTTGGTGCCTTTGGTATGCCCAAAGAAGCCATTTTGCATCATTAGTTTGTCCATATAATTTTCCATACAAATTTGGCAGCTGTCCATACAAAAATGATGTATGAAAATTCAAAAATCTGTATCTTTTGAAGGAATTTTTTGATCGATTTGGTGTCTTGGGCAAAGTTGTAGGTATGGATACGGACTACACTGGAAAAAAATGGTACACGTTAAAAAAAATTGGTGATTTTTTTATTTAACTTTTTATCACTAAAACTTGATTTGCAAAAAAACACTATTTTTAATTTTTTTTATTTTTTGATATGTTTTAGAGGACATAAAAAGCCAACTTTTCAGAAATTTCCAAGTTGTGCAAAAAATCATTGACCGAGTTATGAATTTTTTAATCAATACTAATTTTTTCAAAAAATCAAAATTTTGGTCGCAAAAATTTTTCAACTTCATTTTTCGATGTAAAATTGAATTTGCAATCAAAAAGTACTTTAGTGAAATTTTGATAAAGTGTAGCGTTTTCAAGTTATAGCCATTTTTATGTAACTTTTTTCAAAATAGTCGCAGTTTTTCATTTTTTTAAATTAGTGTTTGCTCACTTTTGAAAAAAATATTTTTGAAAAGCTGAGAAAATTCTCTATATTTTGCTTCATCGGACTTTGTTAATACGACCTTTAGTTGCTGAGATATTGCTATGCAAAGGTTTAAAAATAGGAAAATTGATGTTTTCTAAGTCTCACACAAACAGCCCACCATTTTTCAAAGTCGATATCTCAGCAACTGATGGTCCGATTTTCAATGTTAAAATATGAAACATTTGTGAAATTTTCCGATCTTTTCGAAAACAATATTTTCAAAATTTTTAAACCAACACTAACATTTTAAAAGGGCGAAATATTTAATGTTTGGCCTTTTTGAAATGTTAGTGTTAGAAAAATTAAGTTGAAAAATTTTTGCGACCAAAATTTTGATTTTTTGAAAAATTAGTATTGATTAAAAAATTCATAACTCGGTCAATGATTTTTTGCACAACTTGGAAATTTCTGAAAAGTTGGCTTTTTATGTCCTCTAAAACATATCAAAAAATAAAAAAAATTAAAAATAGTGTTTTTTTGCAAATCAAGTTTTAGTGATAAAAAGTTAAATAAAAAAATCACCAAATTTTTTTTACCGTATACCATTTTTTTCCAGTGTAGTCCGTATCCATACCTACAACTTTGCCGAAGACACCAAATCGATCAAAAAATTCCTTCAAAACATACAGATTTTTGAATTTTCATACATCATTTTTGTATGGACAGCTGCCAAATTTGTATGGAAAATTATATGGACAAACTAATGATGCAAAATGGCTTCTTTGGGCATACCGAAGGCACCAAAAAAGTTTCAGCCGGATTAAAAAATACAAAAATTAAAATTTAAGAAAAAAGACCGATTTCGTAGAGAACTGCTCAGTGTCATCCTGTTTTTAACATCACGAATTTTTCAAACATTTCTGCTTGGCAAAAATCAACGTCAATTTTTAAATTGATCATTGTTGAGTGAAGTTATAGGTTGTTTTTCGAAGTTAGTTAGTCTCATGAACCAGTTATTTTTTACAAAAGGAAATCCCAAAAAATGGGATGGCGCTGTAAACAGATAGCTGTGTAATTTTTTGCCCATAGTTATTCATACTGATGGTAATAATAAAACAGTATTTTTTTGAGAATCAAATAGTTTGGTATAACAGTAAAAACTACAGTACTTTTCAATTCTTGTACAAACATATTTTTTTTATTAAGTCAAAAGCATAGATAATACCCAGTCTCGACGTTCTAGCAGGATTCTAGCAGAATTCTGAGAGAGCTGGATATTCTTAGAGCATTCTAGCAGAAATGTTCCACCGTTCTAGCAGGATTCTGACAGAACCAGCTCTGCTAGAATATTTAACAAATAAAGTTAAAATGTTTTAAAACAGGTATGAAAAAATACTTTTTTATTATTTCATTTGATATTTTTTAAAAGACGTTTGAACGTTTTTACTCTCAACATGTGTCATTTGATGTATTGTTTAACAGAATTTTAAAGTTTGTTGATTAAATGAATTGAATTTAAAAAAAAAATATATGACATGAATTTTGCATCAAAAATAATATTTAATATCTCGAGTTAGCAATAAGTGCAATAAGTCTTAAGCGCCATCTGTAAACAAAGCCGATTTTTGATCTGATCTAGATCAAATTACAAATTATTCATTTTAAAGATGCTTCAAAGTTCATCTGCTCGCCCTTAAAATGCTTATCAATAAAAAACGATGAAAATTCGGATTGCCTTAGTTAAAAAATCAAAACAGTGATGGAGGTCGTGATGACCATGCGTGAACAAAAAGCTGTTTGAATAAAAAAAACTCAATTTCTCACCTTTTAAAATAACTCAGGATAGCGAACAATCGTCCATATGAAAGCTGAAATCATTTCTTTTTTTTTTTTTTTGCTTTTGATTTTATCACTTATATCTTAATTTGTTTCATTGTAAAGCAATTAAACAAGTACACATTTCCACAATACCACTTTATTATACGATTTATGGGTGCTTGTTTCACTCATGAACCATTTTCCAACACGAAACACTTCTAAACACGTTTACTCGCTTCGCTCTAACCCAAATCACCGAAAAAAGAATAGCGAACGCAGAAGAGATATTCTCGCACTAAATTATGCTATCATTTTGTATTTTCCTCAAATTTTCATCTGATTATGCTTCTCCTTAACATTTTTATTTCAAAAGTTAATCAACACGAAACATCGAACTCGAATTGGTCAACTTTGTGTCCCAAAACCCTTCAAAATATCCGAACAGAAGAATTTTCCACACACACACAAATTCCCCCTTTTAACCGGCCAGCGCGCCCGAAGGTAGACCGCACGCGGAGCGCGTTAAAATATTACTAAACTGCCACCAGATGGCAGGGAAGCCAGCAAACCAAACAACATTCCTCAGCACGGCAACGAGACATTCCAAGAGAGAGAAAATATGGTGAGAAGAGAGTCATTTTCTCTCCCTCTCGTCAGTGTGGTGAGTTTTTCCAGCAGTTTCGGGGGAGCGAGCTCACATTTTATGTGAGTTTTTTTTTTCCTCCCTCGTCGAGCAGATCGGGCTTATTTTATTGGATGATGTTATTTATCAGAAGCCTCAGCATCCTTGCAGCAGTGAGCAAACGAGCGAAGGGAAGTCTTAAGAAAAAGGTTATGTATTGGGTGGATTTGCCCTCTCTCTTCCCTCCCTCACTCTTTTTAGGGATGGTTTGTTGGAATGTTAGGGGAGGGCATTGCTGCGGGGGAGGAAGTTTGAACGTTGTTATCGCATCACCGGGAGTTGGAATTATGTGGACAGGGGAAGGAGAAACACGTGGCAGGAAGCGTGGGAAAATTTTGACACGTTGATTGTGCATCCTGAAATGCACTATAGAAATGTTGTCGTTTCGTCGCTGCCGTGCGAACTTGACGCACGTGCATTTGGGGCTAAATTGAATTAAGAACGCCACTTTGTGCAGCTCTCAATGCCTCACGTTTTGACCTTCACAGATCCTCAAAATTCGATATCAATCCTGAGATATTCAATAAAAACCGAAAAAAACTCCGTGCATAGTTGTCACTTTTCATATGGAAGAAATTTCAATCTTGTCGTGCTATGTTGACACACCCTGAAAATTGCTGTAAGTGCGACAACTGCCAAATGGATTTCAGGTCAGAACGCAGTTGACACACGTACATGCCCTACTACCGTAAACATTTGTATTTATAACTCGGGACTCCGGAAACCAAACTTAAATCTGTTTAATGGGTTGTTAAGGGACATCTTAAGAAAACTTAAAGTTCCCGAATCCAACCCTTGCATTTGGGCAGATGTCTCAAGTTGTGGAATGTTTTGGGCCAGAAATCACCTCTCGAAAAATCAACCTTATAATATTTCTTTTTTGAATTGCTCGAAAAGTACCAAAATAATAATAAATGTCAACTTCCAGCATTGTAGCATGTCAATATGTTTCCCTCGAATGTATGACAAAAGGTCGAATGCCAAAAGGTCGAAAGTGGACAAAAGGTTGAACGGACAAAACGTAGTAAGGACAAAAGGTCGATTTTGAATAAAAAACACAAATCAAAGCTTGTGATGTGAGTCTAAATACACAAATATTGAAAAGCAGTGATGGAAAGGTGATTTGAACGTTTTTCTTTAATTTCACTTCTACATTCTTAAAAATTTAGAGGTCTTCTGAATAAAAACTTGCCTCTGGATTGTTAGAGACTTTTTGAAAGGTGGGTGGGGGAGGGGGGTAGAGGGGTTTATCCTCAAAAATATAAATAATTACGATCGATTGTTTATACATACAGCAATGTATTTGAAGTCAGATTTTGGGATCATTTTGGGAAAATGTTAGTAAACTATCTAAGAATAACCCAACAAAAAAAAAACAATTTCATTTGATTTGTTTAAGTTATTTGAATAACGCGAGGTGAATCGTTTTTAGACGGTTTTAAATATTATGTTTTCTTAACACTTATGACTGACAAAAAATGATACCCTTTTGGCCTTAAATAATCGTAAAATAAACAGGAATATGAAAAAAATGTTTTGCTTGCCGTTCTAATTTTACATTTTATGTATCCAGTTTAGGAAACAGTATAAAACAAATATTTTTTTGTTACTTTAACTTTGAATAATGTTTGCAACGGCTTGCAAAAAAAAATTTTTTCATTTACTCAACATCAGGAGATTTGCGAAATGTTGTTTGATTGGTCATTTATTTTTTTTTAAACTTCATTTTCTAAACTGCAATTACAAAAACAAATAAAATATTGCTTGTTTTTCAATAAAAAAAAGCATTTAAAGGACGTGCTGATGTAGAAGGCATTTTTGAATTTGATAATTTGCGGATTGATCGAGAACTGATAGAAAAAATGCTTTCTTCACAACTGGCGCTTGGGACTTTTTGAAAACGAATCCGAGAAAATTGAATTGCTTTTGGAATGTTTTTAACAGTGTAGCATTAGTGTTACTTAGTTTTTTTATAATTTTATTAAAAATATATTTTTATTTATTTTTTTAATGTCTAGAACTATGGTCACCAAACTGCGACTCGCGGGCTGGTTTTAAAATTATTGTGAAATTCAACTCGATTGGATATCCTCATGGTAAAATGATGGATTTTATAAACAAAAATGATAAAAAAATCATTTTTTTTTAAATGGCAATTTTATCAACAACTTAAATAAGTATTACGTATATCATTTTCTAAAAGGATTTTTAGATCTTTAAAAGTTACAAAATTTGAAAAATAATGAAAAACTTTGATTTTGTTTTCAAAATAAATTCTGAAAAAAAGTTGTGATTTCAAAAATTAACTTTTGTTTATCTGAAAACCACGACGCTTAAAATTTCGTTAATATCAGCAAAATGTCGAACAGTTCTGAACATCAGGTTGGATCTTCCTGAAAATTTCGAATTATCAAATCTGGGCCAAATTTGAGCATCATAGGAAAGTTTGAAAAGACGACGCTTAAAGTTAAAAACCCTGAATATTTATTAAAATTACGAAAGAACTTCATTTAAAAGAAATTAATGTTGTCTTGGAAACGGAGGAAAAGGGGGTTTTTCGTGCTTCAGCCTTTTTTTTCAAAATACTTTAAGATATCAATAAAAAAATGCGATGTGTTGATAATAAGTTTTGGCATTATTGAATCAGTTAAAACATTTTTTTTTTTTGGTAAAATCTCGATGTCAGCACCGTCATATTATTGTAAAACAATTGTAATGTTGTGTCTGCTGGTCAATTTTTAATTTTTTTTTTCTTGTCAATGAAGATAAAGCTGGCTAGAAGATTCGGTCGTCATGATTTAGAATAAAAAAATGTCAATCCTGTCAATCCTAATTGAACACTCATTTTTCGTAATATAATTATTCATTTTTATTCAACAACAGAGCAGTTCTCTACGGAATCGGTCTTTTTTCTTTAATTTTAATTTTTGTATTTTTTTATCCGGCTGAAACTTTTTTGGTGCCTTCGGTATGCCCAAAGAAGCCATTTTGCATCATTAGTTCGTTCATATAATTTTCCATACAAATTTGGCAGCTGTCCATACAAAAATGATATGTGAAAATTCAAAAATCTGTATCTTTTGAAGGATATTTTTGATCGATTTGGTGTCTTCGGCAAGGTTGTAGGTATGGATGTGGACTACACTGAAAAAAAATGATACACGGTAAAAAAAATTTTGGTGATTTTTTAATTAACTTTTTGTCACTAAAACTTGATTTGCAAAAAAACACTATTTTTAATTTTTTTTATTTTTTGATATGTTTTAGAGGACATAAAATGCCAACTTTTCAGAAATTTCCAGAATGGGCAAAAAATCTTTGACCGAGTTATGATTTTTTGAATCAATACAGATTTTTTCAAAAAATCGAAATATTGGTCGCAAAAAATCTCAACTTCATTTTTCGATGTAAAATTGAATTTGCAATCAAAAAGTACTTTAGTGAATTTTTGATAAAGTGCACCGTTTTCAAGTTATAACCATTTTTAGGTAACTTTTTTGAAAAAAGTCGCAGTTTTTCATTTTTTAAAATTAGTGCCCATGTTTGCCCACCTTTGAAAAAAATATTTTTGAAAAGCTGAGAAAATTCTCTATATTTTGCTTTATTGAACTTTGTTGATACAACCCATAGTTGCTGAGATATTGCCATGCAAAGGTTAAAAAACAGGAAAATTGATGTTTTCTAAGTCTCACCCAAACAACCCACCATTTTCTAATGTCGATATCTCAGCAACTATTGGTCCGATTTACAATGTCAAAACATGAAACATTCGTAAAATTTTTCGATCTTTTCGAAAAAAATATTTTCAAAAATTTAAAATCAAGACTAACATTTTAAACGAGCCAAACATTCAATATTACGCCCATTTGAAATGTTAGTCTTGATTTTAAATTTTTGAAAATATTTTTTTTAAAAGATCGGAAAATTTCACAAATGTTTCATATTTTAACATTGAAAATCGAACCATTAATTGCTGAGATATCGACATTAGAAAATGGTGGGTTGTTTGGGTGAGACTTAGAAAACATCAATTTTCCTGTTTTTTAAACTTTGCATGGCAATATCTCAGCAACTATGGGTCGTATCAACAAAGTTCAATAAAGCAAAATATAGAGAATTTTCTCAACTTTTCAAAAATATTTTTTTCAAATGTGGGCAAACATGGGCACTAATTTTAAAAAATGAAAAACTGCAACTTTTTTCAAAAAAGTTACCTAAAAATGGTTATAACTTGAAAACGGTGCACTTTATCAAAAATTCACTAAAGTACTTTTTGATTGCAAATTCAATTTTACATCGAAAAATGAAGTTGAAATTTTTTTGCGACCAATATTTCGATTTTTTGAAAAAATCTGTATTGATTCAAAAAATCATAACTCGGTCAAAGATTTTTTGCCCATTCTGGAAATTTCAGAAAAGTTGGCATTTTATGTCCTCTAAAACATATCAAAAAATAAAAAAAATTAAAAATAGTGTTTTTTTGCAAATCAAGTTTTAGTGACAAAAAGTTAAATTAAAAATCACCAAAAATTTTTTTACCGTGTATCATTTTTTTTCAGTGTAGTCCATATCCATACCTACAACTTTGCCGAAGACACCAAATCGATCAAAAATATTCTTCAAGAGATACAGATTTTTGAATTTTCACATATCATTTTTGTATGGACAGCTGCCAAATTTGTATGGAAAATTTTATGGACAAACTAATGATGCAAAATGGCTTCTTTGGGCATACCGAAGGCACCAAAAAAGTTTCAGCCGGATTAAAAAATACAAAAAAAATCGAATGACCGAAATCTCAGAGAATTGCTCAACAGTGAATTTCTATGATGTTATTGTTATGCTCGGCAATTGAAAAAAGTTCTTGACAAAGATCATTTTCTGGAAAAAATCCTCAAAAATTCAAAAATTTGGCTAAAATTCTAAAAAAAAGGGATAGCAAATGATTCAAGAAGAAAAGAAAGTTCATTTAAAATATATTTGTAATACTTAAAAAAAGATGATTTTCAAAAATCTTGGTAAAGTGCAAACATAAAGTATAAATGCATAAATTTCAATGAAAATAATTTTTTTTTGCAGGAAATTTTAATTAGAATAGTTTAATTTGGAAATTTATTTTGTTTTTATTCGAAGTTCAAATGAATTTTGATTTATTGTTTTTTTTTGAAAAATGAGGTTTTTCAAAATTTATCTTTCAAACTATTTAAAGTTTAAATGACTTTTATGTTTGTTCCACTTGCGGCCTGCAATTTTAAGGAAAACTTTCAAAATGGCCCAAGACGTTCCACTAGTTTAGGACGTTGCCATTGAAATTTTGAAGCTTTATGAAAAACAAAAAAAAATGCTTCCTGATGTTTAGGGCCTGCCCTTCAAGGGCAAGGTGGGCTCGGACTTGAGCAAGAAGATACACTATCACGCGTAAACGCAATCAAATAAATGCGCTGGCATTTAAGCTTCGACTTGACGACTTGTCGATCTTTTAATCGAGAACGGATCAGGACATCGAACCTGATGTTCAATATGAGATTCTTCTACAGAAGCTTAAACGCCAGCGCATTCATGTGATTGCGTTTACGCGTGATAGAGTATTTTCTTGCTAAAACAGAAGAACCAATAAATTAATAAGAAAAAATGGGTAAAAAATACAATAAACGTTAATTTGGCTATAATTCCTGAAAAAAAAATTTGAAAGACGTAGGTATAATTTTGAGCACAAGCATTTTATGGCACAATGATTTAATGTTTGGAATTGAGTTCTTTGAGTTTGAATTTATTTTCTGTAAAAAAAGTTAAAAATTACCCTCTAAAAATAGTTTTGATCATTTTCACCAGCTGTCCAAAATTGTGAATCCATATAAGAATGTTCGTCTCCGGCTCCACGGTCACACATAAAAGTAAAAAAAAAGTTTGACGAGTGATTTTTCAATGAAAGAAGGCACACATCGCTCAAGCATTTCAGGAAAGATCTCTCAAAAATGGGTTTCGAGACAAAGTTTAATCGAAAGAACGCATCAAAACGTACAAAAAAAGTTCAAAGATTTTTGAGTGGACCGTTTTTCATAAAGCAAACCTATAAGAAAGAAAGGCAAAAAAGAAGTTATTTTTTTCGTAGAAATAAATTTGTTAAAAATTAGGAAATATTCTTAAAGCTTCTTACAAAGTATTTTGCCTTGTTGGTCATGTCTGTAACATAATCACCAACACCTTTTTCCTCATAATCACAATTGCACTCGCTCAGTAATACGAGTTTATGCTCTCCTTATTACGTTCACAAAGGTGACAATAAACGCAGCAATATGCTCAGTCCAACGACGCCCCCCAAAATGACATTCTTTGCGACCTTCGCCATTAGCAGAGTTCATTCACCGAAAGTGTTATTAAATTCTGGCGGCGTAAAAATGATCTCGCCAACGTGACACGCCGGAAGTTGTAACGCCCGACTGCCAAAATCCTTGGAGGAGTTAAATTGATAAGGTTGGAACACAATTTCAACGCTCATAACTCTCCCACGCAGTAATGGGTTGTCTTAGGATATTTAATTAATTTCTATGAGGATAACGATACAAGCCGGTTGAGTTCATCGTCATATTGCGTTGGGGTATTTTGCTGGAAGCATTTTCCGCACTTATTTTTTTTTCAACAAAGTGGCAGTAATTCTTTTTAATGAGGGGAAACGGATAATTAAAAGCCACCCACTTGGCATCGTGTGTAGAGAAGTGGGACTATAGTGTGAATTGTGCCCTTATTTAATTTTAATTTTGTGTTGTTTTTCTTACAAAAGACTGTTTTCACCTTAACAGTTCTGCGTAACATTGTCATCCCCTCAAAAGTCACCGACAAGCCAACATTGAATCCTTTCCAAACATTATCTATTTGAACACTGCATTAAGTCAAGCGGAAACGCAAAATAAGCACACCAACAATCCGTCCAAAACTATCGCTTTGAGGGAAAGTCACAGTTACATTTCCCACGACGACTGTGGCGGTGACGGTGGAGGAAAACTCATCATCACTCTCTCTGCAACGGTTGTAACACACAAACCCACCCACCTGGGGTTATTAGACGTTGTTGAACATCGCCGCGAATGAGCGCTTGAATCCACTTTCGAAATGTGGGATTGTTTTGGGAGGAGGGATAAGTGGGGTAAAATGAGGATTTTAGCAAATACTTAATATTTAAATACGTCAAAAATAGTCTTTAAAACAGCAGCTTGAACCAAGCTTTCAATCAAATAATGAGAAAAGATTTCAACTTTTTCGTATGAATATGGTGGCATGTGGGACAAAGTTTAAATTTAATTGAATATAAATATTGATACCTGACATTTACTAGAATGCTGAGACAACTCGACATTTTTGAAGTTGATGTCAGTAAACGCTTCAGTTTCTTCAAGGTATGGTAGATTTGGGCTCCTTGAACACACTCTACAGAATTGAATTGTAGTGAATTCCTTGCCAATACATAAAATTGTGAATTTTTGATATAAATGGAATGGATTTGTGAATTTTTGATATAAATGGAATGAATTTCGTAATTTAGTAAATTCATTAAATCCACTAAAAAGATATTTCATGTAAGTAATAGAGGATACAAGCTTGAAATTTTGCTATGCGCAAAGCAAGCTGTCAAACTTTTTGAGCGCTTTTCTTTTAAAACAGAGTTGATTTACGGGTGCGAAGATATCTCGAGATTAAATGGATCAAAGTTTTTGAATAGCGGGTCAAACTTGAAGCTAACATGAACTAGCGGGCCAAATTTTTTAAATTTTTATTTATGCATTAAAATTACGTAATTTAAACCATTTTTACCAAAATTATCAATAAGCCTAAATCTATCATGCCTTGTTGAAACTGAAGCGTTTACTGACATCAACTTCAAAAATGTCGAGTTGTGTTATTAAATTCAATTCTTGATTATATTCTTTAATAAGACAGGATTGTGACTTGAACATATTCAAAAATGATTTCTAGTTAAACATACTCCAGATTGTGAGACAGAAGTGTCACTTGAACAAACTGAAATACAGTGAAACCTCTTTTTACGTTTTTCTAATTTGTCGATTTCTCTGGAACGACGCAACATTTTTGCAATCTTTTAAAAGCAATTTGTAGGGTTTGTTCAGATCTACAAAACGCCTTTTGAAGCTTGCAAAAATATTGTATGGTTTAAGAGAAATCTACGAAACAAAAAGCGTAACGCCACCGCGTAAAAAGAGGTTTCTCTGTAGCAAGAAAAGTTTATCAGTAGGACATACCGAAATATTTAGACAAGATTTCCATTTCCATCCATAGACAAGAGGGGAAAATTCCAGTTCATTATTAGCAAATAACACTGACCTTCAAAAATTGCCAAAAATGGCTGCGCAGGCTCAACTAGAGGGGAAGCATGAAGTTTCAGGTCACCAGACACATGTGCACATTGAATTTTTTTCGTCGCTCTTGCATACAACTAATGATTGCATGCAATATGTTGGAGAACCGAACAGCACTAATTTTCCATAGAGCAGATCTCTACGAAATCGGTCACCTTTATTTGATTTCAATTTTTGCAGTTTTTAATCCGGCTGAAACTTTTTTGTAGCCTTCGGTATGCCCAAAGAAGCCATTTTGCATTATCAGTTTGTCCATATTCTTTTCAATACAAATTTGGCTACAAGAAAATTAAAAAATCTGTATCTTTTGAAGAATGTTTTGATCGATTTGGTGTCTTCGGCAAAGCTGTAGGTATGGATAAGGACTACACTGAAAAAAAAATTATCCAGGGTAAATTTTTTTTGGTGATTTTTAGTTTTATTTTTTGTCACTAAAACTTGATTTGCAAAAAAACACCTTTATTAGTTTTATTTTTTATTTTTTGATATGTTTTAGGGGACATCAAATGCAGACTTTTAAGAAATTTCCAGAATGTGCAAAAAATCTTTGACCGAGTTATGAATTTTTGAATCAACACTGATTCTTTTCAAAAAATCGAAATATTGGTCGCAAATTTTTTACAACTTCATTTTTCGATGTAAAATCGAATTTGCAATCAAAAAGTATTTTTGTGAAATTTTGATAAAGTGCACCGTTTTCAAGTTAAAGCCATTTTTAAGTAACTTTTTTGAAGATAGTCGCAGTTATTTATTTTATAAAATTAGTGTGTTTGTTTGCTAAGTTCAAGTTCCGAAAAGCTTAAAAAAATCTATGTATTTTGCTTTATTCAACTTTTGATACAACCCTTAGTTGCTGAGATATTGCCATTCAAAGATTTAAAAACAGGAAAATTTTTGTTTTCTAAGTCTCACCCAAACCACCTACCATTTTCTAATGTCGATATTTCAGCAACTAATGCTCCGATTTACAATGTTATAATATGAAATAATCGTGAAATTTCCGATCATTTTAAAAACAATATTTTGTTTTTTTTTTAAATCAAGACTAACATTTCAAAAGGGCCAAACATTCAATATTACGCCCTTTTGAAATGTTGGTCTTGATTTAAATTTTTTGAATATATTGTTTTCGAGAAGATCGGAAACATTGTCGTATCAACAAAGTGATGGTCGTATCAACAATGTTCAAAAAAGCAAAATACAGAAAATTTCCTAAGCTTTTCCAAAATATTTTTATCAAAATTGGGCAAACATGGGCACTAATTTTAAAAAAATTAATAGCTGCGACTATTTTCAGTTACCTAAAAATGGCTTTAACTTGAAAACGGTGCGCTTTATCAATATTTCAATAAAGTACTTTTTGATTGCAAATTTGATTTTACATTGAAAAATGAAGATGAAACATTTTTGCGATCAATATTTTGATTTTTTTATAAAATCAGTTTAGATTCAAAAAATCATAACTCGATCGAAGATTTTTTGCCCGTTCTGAATATTTCTGAGAAATTGAAAAAAAAAAAACATATCAGAAAATAAAAATAAAAATAAAAATAGAGTTTTTTGTGAATCAAGTTTTAGTGACAAAAAGTGAAATTAAAAATCACCATATTTTTTCAGTGTAGTCTTTATCCATACCTACAACTTTGCCGGAGACACCAAATCGATCAATAAATTCCTTCAAAAGATTAAATTTTTTAATTTTTAATATATCATTTTTGTATGGACAGCTGCCAAATTTGTATGGAAAATTATATGGACAAACTAATGATGCAAAATGGCTTCTTTGGGCATACCGAAGGTTTCAGTCGGATTAAAAAATGCTAAAAAATCGAATGACTGAAATCTCAGAGAGTTGCTCGAGAATCGGAGAAAAGTCATTTGGCTCTGTCCAATTATTTTTGAAAAATTCAATGTGCACGTGATTTTGGGCACCTCAAACTTCATGCTTCCCCTCGAGTCGAGCCTACTTGTATCATCATCAAACTTGTAATTTATTGCTGATTTGTTAGGAAATTTGTCAAAAATAAAAAGTTTTTTTGCGGCATCCCTTTTGGACGGACATTTCTGTTGTCACCTTTTGGTTCCTTAGATAAGCCATGGATAATTCACAGTGTAATAAACAGGGCAGCTACCACAACGCGGCGCCACCGTTTTGAAGTAGAAAATGATACAGGTTTTTCAGACGAGTTTCAATCCCGTGATTCTAGCTAATCAAACTCAAATGTGAGACAGATATTTTAGTTTGTCATATTCTTATAGTTGAACATGCCTGATTAAATACAGAATTATTAATTATAACTTTGTTATGTGTTAAACTTCTTATTTAACATGCTCAAGATAAATCAGGGTTGCCCGGTTGCCAGATAAATCTGGGAATGCCACATTTTTCAAGCGTCAACCAGAATAAAGATTAATCATCATCTGTGCCAGATTTATATTTTTAATGTTCTGCCAATTTAGAACAAGTTTTAGATTGAAATTAACTCACAAAGTTCTGTTTATTGCTCAATAGCAAGAAATCTGTCGAGAAAAGAAATTGATTGAGGTTAAACAGAAGTTGTCCAAGAACTGGCGTCCATTTCACCTTAAGCCAGTTGTGTTAGTATTCAAATTGTGAAACCTGATTTTTTGTTAAAAAAAATAGATAAGATTTCCAAGAGATTAAACTGTCATATTGTAAATTAATTTTTCCTCTAACAACTCAAACAAACAAGGGCAATTTTGGATTGACCTTACTCTGAAAGTGAGACAGGGTTCCGGCCTAAATTTGTATAAAAGGTGTTTTATTTTGTGATGGTGAAAATGATGTTAAATTATAGGCTACCTAAGGAAATTTAGATTGTTGGGTCATATATGACCCATCAGGCCTGAACGGGTTAAGCCTTTAGTGAATTGCTGGTTGAACATAAGCATGTTTTTTTAGTTGGTTTGGGAGACAAAAGTCCCAATTAACCCCGTTCCACACCACATCCCCCCTAAAACCACAGCGCGATTCTCCCGAGGAATTATTCCGATTTAAAATGAAATTTATAGGCCAAGTTTTCCCACCGCACACACACACACGGTGGTGGCGCTCAGAGCAGTCAAGCCGGCTTCCGTGGGTGAGAACACTAACAGGTGTTAATCAGTGATTTGAACAACAACAACAACAACTCGCATATCAACTAGCGCGGGGGCCCTTACCGCAAACCATGTGCGCGCATGTAAATGTACCTATAGGTACGCTTGTTTGACTCTGCTGTTTGCAGTTGCAAACAGATCTGGCAACAATCGCCACCGCTGTCTGTCATTGCACAGGGAAAAGTCAGTGTAGCAGTGTTGCCAACGGTTTAGTTTTGTGAAAGTCAAAAGGCAGTGTTGCCAAAATAAATGATTTCTATAAAAGTGACATTAGATGACATAATTCACTTTTCTTCCAAATAAAATCAGGTTCCGAAATTCTGGCATCACTGCCGCAATCGCAAATCCAACCTGGAAAAGTTTGCGGAAATCTGCGTGTAGAGAGAGAGAGGAAAAGTTGCACAAATCGTATCACTTCTCATCCGGCATTGTTGGGCCCACGTAGCTGCACGGTCGATTGAGTCCTGCAGTGGGAGGAAACCAAAAGCTGGCACAATACCGTTCCTCATACCTTTTTCCCTCAGGAGGATGATTTGAACGTACAACAATGACGAAGTCGTGCGTAATTACGAGCCAAATCGGGGTTACCAGGGTTGGCGGGCATAACCCGGGTGATAGGTTTCCACCGATGTAGAGGAGAGCAGATGATGACCGCGTTGACAATCGAGCGCTCGAACTGTTCTAATTACGTGGACCGGGAGTGAGGACAATGTCACGGATTTAATGAGAAGTTGTTGGAAGGGTAACTTTTGGATGGAATTGAAAATTTCTCCAACAATACCAAAAACAGAAAGTAAAAAAACAGAAGAACAGATGAATAGAATAACAGAAGAACAGAAGAACAGAAGAACAGAAGAACAGAAGAACAGAAGAACAGAAGAACAGAAGAACAGAAGAACAGAAGAACAGAAGAACAGAAGAACAGAAGAACAGAAGAACAGAAGAACAGAAGAACAGAAGAACAGAAGAACAGAAGAACAGAAGAACAGAAGAACAGAAGAACAGAAGAACAGAAGAACAGACGAACAGATGAACAGAAGAACTTGTTTCTTGTTTCTTGTTTCTTGTTTCTTGTTTCTTGTTTCTTGTTTCTTGTTTCTTGTTTCTTGTTTCTTGTTTCTTGTTTCTTGTTTCTTGTTTCTTGTTTCTTGTTTCTTGTTTCTTGTTTCTTGTTTCTTGTTTCTTGTTTCTTGTTTCTTGTTTCTTGTTTCTTGTTTCTTGTTTCTTGTTTCTTGTTTCTTGTTTCTTGTTTCTTGTTTCTTGTTTCTTGTTTCTTGTTTCTTGTTTCTTGTTTCTTGTTTCTTGTTTCTTGTTTCTTGTTTCTTGTTTCTTGTTTCTTGTTTCTTGTTTCTTGTTTCTTGTTTCTTGTTTCTTGTTTCTTGTTTCTTGTTTCTTGTTTCTTGTTTCTTGTTTCTTGTTTCTTGTTTCTTGTTTCTTGTTTCTTGTTTCTTGTTTCTTGTTTCTTGTTTCTTGTTTCTTGTTTCTTGTTTCTTGTTTCTTGTTTCTTGTTTCTTGTTTCTTGTTTCTTGTTTCTTGTTTCTTGTTTCTTGTTTCTTGTTTCTTGTTTCTTGTTTCTTGTTTCTTGTTTCTTGTTTCTTGTTTCTTGTTTCTTGTTTCTTGTTTCTTGTTTCTTGTTTCTTGTTTCTTGTTTCTTGTTTCTTGTTTCTTGTTTCTTGTTTCTTGTTTCTTGTTTCTTGTTTCTTGTTTCTTGTTTCTTGTTTCTTGTTTCTTGTT
Organism: Culex pipiens pallens; assembly: GCF_016801865.2. NCBI lineage: Eukaryota > Metazoa > Arthropoda > Insecta > Diptera > Culicidae > Culex > Culex pipiens. The sequence goes on along the minus strand of NC_068937.1, from coordinate 46,616,868 downwards.
TCTTGTTTCTTGTTTCTTGTTTCTTGTTTCTTGTTTCTTGTTTCTTGTTTCTTGTTTCTTGTTTCTTGTTTCTCGTTTCTTGTTTCTTGTTTCTTGTTTCTTGTTTCTTGTTTCTTGTTTCTTGTTTCTTGTTTCTTGTTTCTTGTTTCTTGTTTCTTGTTTCTTGTTTCTTGTTTCTCGTTTCTTGTTTCTTGTTTCTTGTTTCTTGTTTCTTGTTTCTTGTTTCTTGTTTCTTGTTTCTTGTTTCTTGTTTCTTGTTTCTTGTTTCTTGTTTCTTGTTTCTTGTTTCTTGTTTCTTGTTTCTTGTTTCTTGTTTCTTGTTTCTTGTTTCTTGTTTCTTGTTTCTTGTTTCTTGTTTCTTGTTTCTTGTTTCTTGTTTCTTGTTTCTTGTTTCTTGTTTCTTGTTTCTTGTTTCTTGTTTCTTGTTTCTTGTTTCTTGTTTCTTGTTTCTTGTTTCTTGTTTCTTGTTTCTTGTTTCTTGTTTCTTGTTTCTTGTTTCTTGTTTCTTGTTTCTTGTTTCTTGTTTCTTGTTTCTTGTTTCTTGTTTCTTGTTTCTTGTTTCTTGTTTCTTGTTTCTTGTTTCTTGTTTCTTGTTTCTTGTTTCTTGTTTCTTGTTTCTTGTTTCTTGTTTCTTGTTTCTTGTTTCTTGTTTCTTGTTTCTTGTTTCTTGTTTCTTGTTTCTTGTTTCTTGTTTCTTGTTTCTTGTTTCTTGTTTCTTGTTTCTTGTTTCTTGTTTCTTGTTTCTTGTTTCTTGTTTCTTGTTTCTTGTTTCTTGTTTCTTGTTTCTTGTTTCTTGTTTCTTGTTTCTTGTTTCTTGTTTCTTGTTTCTTGTTTCTTGTTTCTTGTTTCTTGTTTCTTGTTTCTTGTTTCTTGTTTCTTGTTTCTTGTTTCTTGTTTCTTGTTTCTTGTTTCTTGTTTCTTGTTTCTTGTTTCTTGTTTCTTGTTTCTTGTTTCTTGTTTCTTGTTTCTTGTTTCTTGTTTCTTGTTTCTTGTTTCTTGTTTCTTGTTTCTTGTTTCTTGTTTCTTGTTTGTGAACGGTATTGTGTTTTCTAGTTTTCTAGTTTTCTTGTTTTTTAGTTTTCTAGTTTTCTAGTTTTCTAGTTTTCTAGTTTTCTAGTTTTCTAGTTTTCTAGTTTTCTAGTTTTCTAGTTTTCTAGTTTTCTAGTTTTCTAGTTTTCTAGTTTTCTAGTTTTCTAGTTTTCTAGTCCTTCTTGTCTTTCTTGTCATTCTTGTCTTTCTTGTCTTTCTTGTCTTTCTTGTCTTTCTTGTCTTTCTTGTCTTTCTAGTCTTTCTTGTCTTTCTTGTCTTTCTTGTCTTTCTTGTCTTTCTTGTCTTTCTTGTCTTTCTTGTCTTTCTTGTCTTTCTTGACTTTCTTGTCTTTCTTGTCTTTCTTGTCTTTCTTGTCTTTCTTGTCTTTCTTGTCTTTCTTGTCTTTCTTGTCTTTCTTGTCTTTCTTGTCTTTCTTGTCTTTCTTGTCTTTCTTGTCTTTCTTGTCTTTCTTGTCTTTCTTGTCTTTCTTGTCTTTCTTGTCTTTCTTGTCTTTCTTGTCTTTCTTGTCTTTCTTGTCTTTCTTGTCTTTCTTGTCTTTCTTGTCTTTCTTGTCTTTCTTGTCTTTCTTGTCTTTCTTGTCTTTCTTGTCTTTCTTGTCTTTCTTGTCTTTCTTGTCTTTCTTGTCTTTCTTGTCTTTCTTGTCTTTCTTGTCTTTCTTGTCCTTCTTGTCTTTCTTGTCTTTCTTGTCTTTCTTGTCTTTCTTGTCTTTCTTGTCTTTCTTTCTTTTCTTGTTCAATAGTTTTGTACTCCTGTTTTTTTTTATTGTTTGCAAGGTTTCTCATTTGTTTTCATGTTCTAGTATTTTTTAAATTTTAGCCTATGGTTTGAATCCGAGTTTTTTTCAGTTTTTGTGTTGTTTTTTTTTTAATTATTTTCTTGTTTTGTTCAAAAAAATGTTTTTTAAAGTCCACATCACGATTTCAATCCAAATAGCACACTAAAACAATTAGTCTAAACCATCACCTGACCACAATGTCGTGCCAGATCAGGAATGTTGCTCCTTGACTTCTAACACTCCAAGAATCTTCCCTGGAACGAGATAATTAAGCTGATAAAAAGACGAGATGATACTTGGCACTTCCTCGTTTGCTACTGCAACCAGTACTGAATTCAATTAAGTGTCATTAAGCTGTTCTCGAGAGCTGAGAACTGGCTTCAACAGGCTGCTACTGCTGCTGGAGAAGGATGCCAACGAACGAGCTGGAAATGGCTTTGGCTTTTGCTGAATAGAGTTTAATTGCTACGTTCCATTTGAAGAACGAGCAAGTGTGGTCAGTAGAAGGATGTAAATTGAACACTTTTGCATAATGGAAACAGTTTTTGGTTGGCTTTTTGTTATGAAACCATTTTTTGTATAAAAGTTGTATCATTTGTAATGAAAAAGATAAAATCAAAAATTCAATAAATCTCATTAAAAATCCCTCAAAACATCACTCACCAGCATAATTGAATAATCAACACCTCACAAATTAGCTTTCATCACCTCGTCAAAAACCCAGAGGGGGTCGAAATAAATTCACCCCCTTCCCCGACCACACCCCGGCTGTCGACACCAATTTGATCGGTCCATCAACGGTTTTCCGAACGCGAGCGCGGTTTTTGGCTTTCCACACGAAAAACAATACGGTGAGAGGGCGAAAAAGAACCGCGTTCCACCACACACAGTTTGGTGGTGGAAAATTGCACCTGCATTAGTTATTTTTCCACCGTTTTTCGTGCATTTTCCGACGCGGCCAATTTTCCAGCGACCGCGAAATTGGGGGGAAGAAGGGAAGGTTGTGGGGGCAAGTGGATTATGCTGCCACACCACAATCAGCTTCGCCACGGATCATTTCCCACAAATCAGCGGGAAATTTATTGAAGTCAAACATGCGAGCTGGGCTCGTGGGCAATTGGATGATCTAGGGGAAGGGGATTCTGATAGGGAAGAGGATAAACGAATTGTGAACTGTTCAATGAAAGTCTATTTTGAGAATGGTTTATCTGACTAATCTGGGATTCTTCTAATGCGAGTTTTGTGATTTTGTTTGGATTTTATTGATTTAATATTCACATAAGGATTCTGAGATGGGTAATTCTACGCCAACTAACACAGCAGTTGCCCCGACCCCTATTCTATTTGCGTGAAACTTTGTCCTAAGGGGTAACTTTTGTCCCTGATCACGAATCCGAGGTCCGTTTTTTTATATCTTGTGACGTAGGGGCGGTACGACCCCTTTCATTTTTGAACATTCGAAAAAGAAGTGTTTTTCAATAATTTGAAACGGTGATTAAATAGAATTTTGGTGTCAATGGGACTTTTATGTAAAATTAAACGCCCGATGATGAAATACTCGGAATTCCGAAAAAAACGTATTTTTCATCGAAAAAAAAAACACTATTTTTTTTAAACTCTGCCATTTTCCGTTACTCAACTGTAATTTTTTTGGAACATGTGAAATTTAATGTACTTTTCGAATCTACATTGATCCAGAAGGGTCATTTTATCAATAAGAACAAAGTTTTTCATTATAAAATTTCGTGTTTTTCTAATTTTGCTGGGTTATTTTTTAGAGTGTAAAAATGTACTACAAAGTTGTAGAACAGACAATTACACAAATTTTGATATATAAACATAAGTGGTTTGCTTATAAACGTCACGAGTTATTGCGATTTTACGAAAAAAAAGTTTTTGACTTTTAAACATAAAAATCGAAAAATCTCATAAAAGTGGAGTGTTTTTTTCTTTCAGTGTATTTTTTTCGGAAAGCTCGTCCAATTTCCCATAAGTTTGTCTTTGACCACATTTCAATTGGATGTATGGGCTTACAGATATAAGCTAATTACATTGCTCATAACTGAAAACATAATATTTTTTCAGTGTAGTATAGTAACTTGGATAGTAAATTCGCTTGTATCTGTAAGACCATACATCCAATTGAAATGTGGTCAAAGACAAACTTATGGGAAATTGGACGAGCTTTCCGGTAAAAATATTTTCGAGACTGAAAAATCAAGTCTGTCATATAGAAATTGCCAAAAACCACCAAAAACCTCATTTTTTCAATATTTTTATTTTTAAAACCACTGTAACTTCACAAGGATTGGACTTAGGACAATGGTCATTATGGAGACTTTTATGTAAAATTGTCGGGAGAATCGACTCTCGTGTGGGTCTCGTGGCGCAGGGGTAGCGGCTTCGGCTGCCGATCCCGATGATGCTATGAGACGCGGGTTCGATTCCCGCCTTATCCACTGAGCTTCTATCGGATGGTGAAGTAAAACGTCGGTCCCGGTTTCTCCTGTCTCGTCAGAGGCGCTGGAGCAGAAATCCCACGTTAGAGGAAGGCCATGCCCCGGGGGGCGTAGTGCCAATAGTTTTGTTTGGTTTTTGAAAATTTTAACGTTTAGAGCACTGTGAAAAAACAGTTTCAGTAAATGATTTTTGTTTTTTTTTAGGTGAGTTGCTCCATCCTGCATTTTTCGTGAGTCTTTTTGTAACATCTTAGGCTATTTTCACAAAAAAATTGATCGAAAAAAAATCGTGGGCTCACCTTCAAATTTGACTTTTAAACTTAAAAATCGAAAAATCTCATATAAGTGGCGTGTTGTTTTCTTTCAGTGTATTTTTTTCGGAAAGCCCGTCAATTTTCCTACAAGTTTGTCTTTGACCACTTTTTGGTACGATGCAACGGCTTCGAGATACAGCAATATTCAAATTACGGAATACAAAAATATTTAAAACACTTACGCCCTTCTCAAATGTCATTATCGAGTGTAACTGGGCCCATATACACAAAAATGGCTTATATAGGCCTAGGATAACATGTCTACAAAGTTTCATTGAAATCGGAGAGGGTCGGGTACAACCGATTCCCTATTTGACATGGTATTGCTCTTCTGGGTCCATGTAGATTTGAAAAGTACATTAAATTTCCCTTAAAATGACAAGTTCCAAAAAAATTTACGGTCGGGTAAAGGAAAAAGGCAAAGTTTTTTAAACTTTTTTAGTGTTTTTTTCGATGAAAAATTTGTTTTTTATTCAGAATTCAGGAAACAAAATACCGACATCTAAGGTGAATCGGGACACAAGGGGTGAATTGGGACAGCTGTTTTACAATTTTCACTACGAAGTATTATTAGATATCTTTAAAATGGTTTCGAATGAGTTTGAACTGTAACAGATCAAACAATTTTGGCCGAGAATACTTATTATGGATCCTGCTGGCTTGGCACGAATTGCGTAAAAATAAGGCAAAGTTTCTCACTTTCTTTTATTTTGTTTGGCGTCATCCATATAGTACGTCACGCAAAAATTAACCAAAATATAAACCCAGTTTTTTTTTCGAACATATTTTCTCTGCATGCAATTCCATTGTTAATAATGGTTAGTTAACCAACACATAATATTCAATATTACACCCTTTTGAATTGTTAGTCTACATTAAAAAATTGGAAATATTGTTTTCGGAAAGATCGGAAAATTTCACGAATGTTTCATATTTTAACATTGAAAATCGGACCATTGGTTGCTTAGATATCGAAGTTAGAAAATGGTGGGTTGTTTGAGTGAGACTTCGAAAACATCATTTTCCTGATTTCAAACCTTTGCATGGCAATATCTCAGCAACTAAGGGTCTTATCAACAAAGTTCAAAAAAGCAATATATAGAGAATTTTCTTAGCTTTTCAAAGATATTATTTTCAAAAGTGGGCAAACATGTGTAAAAAAAAAAGGATAACCTGCTATTATTTTCAAAAAAGTTACCTAAAAATGGCTGTAACTTGAAAACGGTGCACATTATCAAAATTTCACTTATGTACTTTTTGATTGAAAATTTGATTTTACATCGCAAAATGAAGTTGAAACATTTTTGCGACCAATATTTTGATTTTTTGAAAAAAATTGTATTGATTCAAAAATTCATAACTCGGTCAAAGATTTTTTGCCCAGTCTGGAAATATCTTAAAAAATGGCTTTTAATGTCCCCTAAAACATATAAAAAAATTAATAAAGTGTTTTTTTTGCAAATTAAGTTTTAGTGACAAACAGTTAAATAAAAAATCACCAGTTTTTTTTTACCGTGCATCATTTTTTCTGTGTAGTCCTTATCCATACCTACAACTTTGCCGAAGACACCAAATCGATCAAAAAATCCTTCAAAAGATACAGATTTTTGAATTTTCATGCATCATTTTTGTATGGACAGCTGCTGAATTTGTATGGAAAATTATATGGACAAACTAATGATGCAAAATGGCTTCTTTGGGCATGCCGAAGGCACAAAAAATCCCTCATGTATACCTCTCGACTCAAAAGCTGAACAAAAGTCTGTATATTTGAAGATTTGGCAACCCCATCTAAAGTTATGGCTAGTTTAGAAATATGCGTATACTGTTTTTATTTCACTTAACTAAATAAAAGAAACAAGAATGTGACATTGATATAACATTTTGAAGAAATAGTTGTTTTTCTGTCCTCCGATGAGACAAAAGATTGAAATAAATTGTGCGTTGCATAGAAAAAAAAAAAGATTTTTATATTCGTCAGGTGACGAATAGTGATAGATTTTGCGTAATAAAATGTGTGATAGTACATCAGGAACTCATCAGTTTCTGATAAATTTTCATAAGGTTCTCATTTTTGCACATTTTTTAAGGTAAAATTACTCAAAAATGGGGAAACATTCAACCAACCAAATTTTCAACCTATCAAAATCCAACTTTTTTTCTGCGTGGCATTATTTGCAATGATACAGTATGTAAAAAAAGTATTTACACCCCTTGGGCACTATGCACATTTTGTGATGAAACATGTAAAAAATTTAAATTTTGACAGAAACCTAGTACTACGTTTTGTTCAGAAACTCATGCCAAACATTTTGCTACAAAAAGCTCATGAAAAGATGATTTCTATAAAAAGTTATATAACAAATACTATTACGAAAATAAAAAAGGCGCAAAAAAAGTTTGTACACCTTTCGAAAAATTAACAAAAATAATGTTATTTGTTGACAAATCACCATAAATCCAGTCTCTAAACTCCAAATAGGCATCCTTGACTGTTTGAAAAAATAATTTGGATTGAATATAAAGTTTACTAACTACTTAGTACAAAAGTTTATATAACTCTGGAAATTCTATATAAAACTTATCTAAACTTAATTTTGCAAACTTTTAATTCAACTAAATGTCAATATATTACCATAGAATTGCTAAATAAACATTTTGGAGTGGGTATAACACCGTTTTGGGGGTATTAGTATCGATAGAATAGATTTTTCGTTGGAATTTCGTACCAACCCGGAATTACGTCGTAGGAAAATCCGCCGGCATCCGAACCGGTCCACGATTCTCAAGTCAACCTATGTGGAATCGGAAAGGGCATAAAATTTCCGATCTTTTGATACCCAAACATCTAGGTTTTCTTTAAAACCTACGGGTTTGCTTATAAACATCACGAGTTATCGCGATTTTACGAAAAAAAGTTTTGAAAAAGTTACTTTTCACGGTGGGTAAGAAGGGGATTATTATGTAACTTGCATGCACCTCGAAAATTCCTTCTTGAGGTTGTTGGGGGGACTATTCTGAGTCAGAAAAATCGACTTCCAAAATATTCTGTCATTGAAAACTGATTTTATCTCAATTTGCAGTTAAAAAAACCGAATATATAACCTAAAACCTCAAAAATACGTCTAAAATCACGGTCTATCTCTGGACAAAGATGTAAATTTGCATTAAGATATCAATTCTTAGTTCCTAAAATGTATTCCTGACATAATACACTTTTAATCGATCCATTACTTGAGTCCCAGCGTCATAAGGAGGTATAAAATAGCGTAAGCTTGAAAAAAATATTTTCATTTTGCTATGGTAAATAAACTGTCATGTCTGAATCCAAAAACTAATGTTGTAGCATTGTGCAAACAAAATGAAGAACAATTTTGCAGAAAAAAGTATGACACTTTATCAATTTTCAGTAAAGTTATGTCTATTTTAGTGGGAAAATTGCTGCCAATTTTCAAAATTCTACGATATTTAACTCATTCCTGTTATAAACAGCTACTATGATCATATAAGTAGGATGTAACAAAAGTTACATTTTGGCGGGCATTCAGGGGCTGGTTACGGTGGGCATACTGAGTCCAAATCCCAAATATAAGCTTGATTGAACTTAACAGGAGCTGGCGCTTTGAATTTGAATTTTTAATGTGATTTAACCCGTGAAAACATTTTTTTTTCAAAAATGTTGATTTTTTAGTCACTTTGGCCACTGAAGCGTTTATTTTCAACATCATTGCCGTGTAGGATAGATCCTTGTGCATGTTTTGATATCATAACCACTAGCGTGCACAGGGTGGGGCAACATGGGGCAACTGCCCCACCCTCCCCAAGAAATTTGTTCTAAATTTGGTCAGGGGGTGTATATCCATATATGACGTAATTTTCAAAACGTCAATATTATTGCCCCACCTTCCTCAAAGTGCTGGGCACGCTATTGTACATAACATTGAAGTTTTGGACAAAATGAAATGACTCGACGCCTCTCTTTCCTGCTGAGACGTTTTTTTCGAAAAAATTCAAAACTTTGAAGGCCTGTAAAGAGCTTCAATGTTATATATACCAAAACATGCGCAAGAATCTGGCCTACACGCCAATGATGTTGAAAATAAACGCTTCAGTGATCAAAGTGACTAAAAAATCTACATTTAAAAAAAATGTTGTTTACGAGTTATTCCCATTAAAAAGTCAAATGCAAAGCGCCAGCTCCTGTTAAGTTCAATCAAGCTCATATTTGGGATTTGAGCTGAGTATGATCGTAGTAGCTGTTTATAACAGGAATGAGTTGAATATCGAAGAATTTTGAAAATTGGCAGCAATTTTCCCACTTAAATAGACATAACTTTACTGAAAATGGATAAAGTGTCATACTTTTTTCTGCAAAATTGTTCTTCATTTTGTTTGCAACAATGCTACAACATTAGTTTTTGGATTCAGACATGACAGTTTATTTACCATAGCAAAATGAAAATATTTTTTTCAAGCTAACGCTATTTTATACCTCCTTATGACGCTGGGACTCAAGTAATGGATCGATTAAAAGTGTATTATGTCAGGAATACATTTTAGAAACTAAGAATTGATATTTTAATGCAAATTTACATCTTTGTCTAGAGATAGACCGTGATTTTAGACGTATTTTTGAGGTTTTAGGTGATATATTAGGTTTTTTTAACTTTAAATTGAGATAAAATCAGTTTTCACCGACAGCATATTTTGAAAGTCGATTTTTCTGACTCAGAATAGTCCCCCCAACAACCTCCAGAAGCAATTTCCGAGGTGCATGCAAGTTTCATAATAATCCCCTTCTTACCCACCGTGTTTTTGCGTTTCTCTTTGTTTCGTCGTCCGTGTCTGTCATCGGCCATGATCGATGACGACCAACTTTTTCAAAACTTTTTTTCGTGAAATCGCAATAACTCGTGATGTTTATAAGCAAACCCCTTATGTGTTTCTATCAAAATTTTTGTAATTATCTGTTTTACAACTTTGTAGAACATTATTACACTCTAAAAAATAACCCTGCAAAGTTAGAAAAAACACGAAATTTTAAAATGAAAAATTTTGTTCTAAATGAAAAATGACCCTTCTGGGTCAATGTAGATTCGAAAAGAACATTAAATTTCCCATAAAATGACATGTTTCTAAAATTTTTAGAGTCGAGTAACGGAAAATGGGAGAATTTTCAAAACTTTTTTAGTGTTTTTTTCGATGAAAAATACGTTTTTTTGGAATTCTGAGTACGCCATCAAATCGGGCGTCTAATTTACATAAAAGTCCCTTTCACACCAAATTTATATCTCATCACCGTTTCAGGCTGCAAATTATTGAAAAACACTTCTTTTTTCGCATGTTCAAAAATGGAAGGGGTCGTACCGCCCCTCCGTCACGAGATATCAAAAAACGGACCTCAGATTCGTGATCAGGGACAAAAGTTACCCCTTAGGACAAAGTTTCACGCAAATCGAAGAGGGGTCGGGGCAACTGCTGTGTGAGTTGGCGGAGAATTACCCATATAATTTTCAATATGTCTTCTCAATTTCAAGACAGCTTACTTTACATTTGAAGTATTCCGAAATATTCCTCCTACTCGTAATCATTGGGTTCTTTGAGAGAACGGAAATTAATCTCATTTGTTTCGAAACCAGCGAAGGAGTTAGCACACCACGAGGGGAGCACAAACTTAGTTTCCATTTTCAGAATTGTAAACCATTCGACGACGTGTCTGTTCGGTTTTTGGTCACACACGTTTCTGCCATACATTATGGGCAGCTTTTTGTTCAGTGATGGCAGAAGACCTGTTTGGTTTGTTGTGTTTTCCTTCACTAAATTTAAAATGAAGATTTTTATGACACAAATTTCACTCCACTGTCTCACTGTATGTGGAGGATGCAACTGCCCTCGACTGAACGGATTCAATTTGAGCATTCATTTCCGATGCTTCAGCGCTGATAGAGTGATGTAGAACGCGAAATTTTGGTTGTAAAAAATATCAGGTTTTTTTCTCCTCTCAAACATAAATTGACCCTGCTACTCTGGGTGTGGGTGTGTGTCATTTGTGTGTAAACACGAATCGTAAATCTATTCCAGTGGCTAATATTTACTCGTTCCACCCAAAATTGTATTACCGGAAATTCAATATAAAAAGAGCGTTAAAACAAACGGAAATAAACTAATATCCTCCTTTTTTCCCAGTCTCGCGCCACCAGCGCCCTCTCGAATGAACCGCCGGAAAGGGACAATCCCGACGACACGGGCAGAGCAGAATCCAATATTTATACAGATCATACCGTAAAACACTCGAAACGCACACACTCACATGTGCTCACACTCTCACTCGTAAATCGAACTTCATGAAATGGAAAATAAAACCCAATAAATAATAAATGTGAGTGTAATAAAAAGATTTATGCAAATAAATTTATCACGCGCCACTATAAAAATCTTTCCTCAGCAAACACACATACACATATATTTGCACACAGACAAACAAACAAACACAGATCGGTGGCAAACCAAACAATTGTGCTTTTTGGTTCTGTCTGGCTTTGATTGTATGTATTGTGTGAGGTGCCACTTGAGCATTTATGGAATGATATGCTTTTAGTGAGAGGATTTTTTGCGTTTAGTTACCATACTAGTTAGGGATTATGTGTGTATCAATGTTTTCCCTTAACCAAAGTATTTTCTTTTTTTTAGAAATTCTTCCCTAAAAAGCAAAAAGCAAAAAGCAAAAAGCAAAAAGCAAAAAGCAAAAAACAAAAAGCAAAAAGCAAAAAGCAAAAAGCAAAAAGCAAAAAGCAAAAAACAAAAAGCAAAAAGCAAAAAAAAACAACTGTCCGTTGTTCTGTTGTTCTGTTGTTCTGTTGTTCTATTGTTCTGTTGTCCTGTTGTTCTGTTGTTCTGTTGTTCTGTTGTTCTGTTGTTCTGTTGTTCTGTTGTTCTGTTGTTCCAACCAACTTTTCAAAAGTTTGCTTTAAGGATGTTAAAGAACCAGATCCTTACATTCAGGTCAAACACGTTCGATATAAATTTTGACAATCCCTTCGAGAATTTCTCCCTACACACTCCACCTCCACCTGCTGTGATGCTGTTCATAATTGATCCACCTCATGCTTTCACACAACATAAATCAATATCGGGGGTGTAAATAAATAAAGCCATCAGTCCGCCACTTTTCCACATCATGTCGGGTTCCTGGAATCGAGCGGGAAAATCATGTTTGCTGCTGCACATCTCCCGAGCAAATAAAATGTAATAAATAAAGCAAACCCATTACGCCAGCTAACCTTCACGAGCTGCCAGTCTCTGAAGAAATCATCGTCGGGTTTTCTTGGAAATCTCCCGGGGGAAAACAACATCCCAACCTGGAGGAAGGTGGGGGAAATGTTGCTTTATTGATCAATAAATTTGTTTCGAGTAGCCGAGAAGAACAAGGCCACACAGTGAAAGTGCCACGTGTGCTGCCTGCCAGGTGTTACAGCACATCCCGGTCGAGACAGTTTCGGGGGAATTTGAAGTTCAGCAGTTCTTTCGGGTGAAGGCTCTCTGACACTTGAATGGCAATTTACGGTGGAGCACGTTTTGCTGCCCTAATAGATTTCACAACCGAATTTCACCTTAAACATGTCAAATTTGCGGAAAATCGTGGGTTCTGATACAATACAAACAAAGAGCTATTATGTTTTTACTTCTTACTTCTTACTTCTTACTTCTTACTTCTTACTTCTTACTTCTTACTTCTTACTTCTTACTTCTTACTCCTTACTTCTTACTTCTTACTTCTTACTTCTTACTTCTTACTTCTTACTTCTTACTTCTTACTTCTTACTTCTTACTTCTTACTTCTTACTTCTTACTTCTTACTTCTTACTTCTTACTTCTTACTTCTTACTTCTTACTTCTTACTTCTTACTTCTTACTTCTTACTTCTTACTTCTTACTTCTTACTTCTTACTTCTTACTTCTTACTTCTTACTTCTTACTTCTTACTTCTTACTTCTTACTTCTTACTTCTTACTTCTTACTTCTTACTTCTTACTTCTTACTTCTTACTTCTTACTTCTTACTTCTTACTTCTTACTTCTTACTTCTTACTTCTTACTTCTTACTTCTTACTTCTTACTTCTTACTTCTTACTTCTTACTTCTTACTTCTTACTTCTTACTTCTTTCTTCTTACTTCTTACTTCTTACCTGGTCCATTTTATATTCAGATTTCATCATTTAATTGACTAAAAGCTTTGTTTTCATTCGAAAAAAGAACCGCAAATCAACCAAAAACTCCCCCAAAAAGCACTTCCGCAGAGTAAGTGCTTGTTTTAGCTCTGATTAATTTCTTTGCGGTGTGAGTGGTCACGTGTGAGTGTGTTGCACACGTGTTTTTGCCACGCGCATACTTTTAACTTAAGGGGAAGAAATATTGCCAAACCAGCAGCGTTCAACATACTGCAGGTAGATTGCACCTGAGCCGGTTTTTTCTGTTGTTCGGAACAAAAATTCAAAAGGATAATTTGCAAAAATAAAAATAAAACCAAAAATACACGAGAAGTGAAATAAAAAGGGCAGTGTTAAAACGATAAATTTATTCCCACTCGGGGGTTCTCGCTCGTTCCAGCTCCAGAATAATTACTGAAATGCAGTGCAGAAAAAGAAGCAACCGAAGCAACGCTTCACTATTTATGGCGCCCTTTTTGCGTGACAGTGTCTCATTAAAGTGGTAAACTCTGCTGCGCTGGTCGAAGCACTCTGCAGCATAACTGGCTTTAAAGTGGGGTTCGTTGCAGCGAGGGGGTGGGTTTGAAGGAAGAAGGGGGGGGGGGATTAAAAGTTCAACTTGGCGGACTAAGGTTGGCTTTAGTACTAGGGAACGTACAAGGTGTAATAGTAACTATCTGCGTCTGCTGATAAGCATTAGTTCGATGCGTTTTTCATTTGGTAGGGTAAGAAAATGTTTTTGTTTTTTTATTTGTCTTTCTGAATAGAGCGTCCAATTTCCCGGGGTTACAAATTTCCCGGGAAACGGGAAATATTCAGCCAATTTCCCGGGAAATCCCGGGAATTCCCGGGAAATTTTAAATTTATTCAAGATTGTTATGATCTTGGTTTTAATTAATAATATGCAACAAAATTGTATAGAACATCAACATTACTGGTTTAAATAAGTGTGAAGATCAATTAACAGCTTGACTGCATGTAAAAAATCATTCAACTACAAAATAGTAGTTTATGCAACAATTTGCAAAAAGAGGATTTTTTCAGCACGAGTCGTACATTTATCCAACGAGGTTCACCGAGTTGGATAAATACGACGAGTGCTGAAAAAATCAAGTTTTGCAACGAGTTCCATACAACAATTTTTGCAATTTCGAAAAACACCCATTGAGTGAAATTTTAAGTCGAATTTTCATGTATTTTGTCAATAAATCGTTTAAATCAAAAAAAGTTTGAAAGTGTTACTTTTCAAAACAAGTGCTGAAAAGTTCAACTTTTCAGCACCCATTTCAGTGCTGAAAAGTAGAACTTTTCAGCATTTATTTTGAAAAGTGTTGCTATTCGATTCTGTTATTTTTGGTACAGAAAAGTAGGCTATTTCGTCGTTCAAGAATGACAGGAAAAGTAAGTAGTTTCACGACGGAATTGCAAAAAAGATTTTTTCAAATTTTTTTTTTCAAAAGTTTCAATTTTGAATAAAAAAAAACTGAGCAATGGTTTGTGAGATATCGTCATTTGAAAAATTTTAAGTTCCAGAGAGGATATCGTAAGAAATTTTGTCAGCTCTTAAAAACATTTTTTTCACAGGTATTTTTCTTCCAAGAAGTACAGTCATGCCTCGGTTTTGCACTGCCCCGGTTTTGATTTGTTCAACTGCCTCGGTTAAGCACGGTCCAGTGCTTAACTGAAGCACAGAGCTTATGGGATTTTTTTCTATATGGGAGACTTTGGCTGTAATCGTATGAAAAATCATGCAAACATCAGAAAATTATAGTGTTTTGGAATCGGGATGATGGCAGCTTTCCATTGCAATTATAATTGCATGAAGATTTTCACAAAAATATGTACTTTTTCTGTAATTTGAAAATTTCATGTTTCACCAAAAAAATATTCATTTTTTTTTCATTTTTTCACAAAACTACGTATATTTGAAAAAATACTCAAAATTTCCGTTTTTCACAATATGGGTATCAACTAATCGATTTTTTTTCATACATTTCGGAAGCTATAAAATAATTTTACGAATTTTCGAAAAAATACTCAAAATTTTAGTTTTTAGCAATACTGGTATCAAGCGATCTGGATTTTTTCATACATTTCGAATTTAATAACATTTTTTTTGAAAATGCTCAAAATTTTCCCAAAATCAATTATTTTGTAAAATCCCGATTTAATATCACCAGAGGTGAAATAGAGCCTTTCTTACAAAATGATAAAACTCCGAAAAATATATTGGTGCAATTATTTTTTCAGAAACATAATGATACCACCCAGTGAGAATTTGACCTAAAGCTTGAAATCTTTTTAGACTAAACCTCGAATGCCATTTTTTTTTATTTCAGAGGTACATTCTGGGTCGCAAGATAATTATATTTAATTGAGAAAAACTTATTGGTTTGACATTATTAGAAAAAAAATAAAGGGTACTCAGTCTTTAATGTTAGTCTATGATTATCTTGAAAAAAATATATAACGATATTGCACTTTGTCGATCTATATTATGAGAAGCCAGAAAGCACACTTTCACGCGCAGCGTAAAACGCGCAAGCGTAAATGTGCTGGCGTTTATGCTTCGACTTGACGACTTGCGATCTTTCGAGCGAGAATCAGCTGGGACTTTAAATTTGATGTATATGATTTTGTATAAAACCAAAAATTTAAAAGGAAAAAATAGGGTAAAAATAAGACGAAAAACACTAATATGGCTATGTCTCTGTAAATACATTTTGGAAAAGATTCAAATTTTGGGCCCAAACAATTTATGGCGCATGTTTTCGAATGGCTTTTTGTTTGAAACTGAATTCTTTAAATTTGATAGTGTTATCTGTAAAATAGCCCAAAAAATACCTCTAAAAATGGCTTTGACCACATTTGCTGGTCGAAAATTGTGAATCGAAAAATAAAATGTTCGTCTCTGACCCCACGGCTCCAGATCTGAAATATAAAAATTGTGGGTTTCACGAGCGGTTTTCCAATGATGGAAGACACAAATTTTTAAGAGCGGATACAGACATCGCTCAAGTATTTCAGAAAAAGAGCTCTCAAAAATCAGACTTTGAGTTCCCAGTTTCGGGCCAAAATTCAATCGAAAGAGCACAACTAAACCTTCAATTTAGTTATAGGATTTTTTCCTGGGACAAATCCTTGCCGTGTACGATTTTTTTAAGATTTCTGAGAAAAGCGTTTTTCCAAAAGCAAAACTCAAACCTTTCTTTTGTAAGAAAGGCAATTGTAAGAAAGGCAAAAATAATCAAATTTTCAGTTATTGCTACCCATATCGTGAAAAATTTAAATTTCGGTATTTTTTCGAAAATGCGTAGTTTTGTGAAATTTTTGAGTATTTTCAAAAAAAATGTTATTACAATCGAAATGTATGAAAAAAACCGATATTTGATACCCATATCGTGAAAAACTTAAAATTTTAGTTTTTTTTTCAAAAGTGCGTAATTTTGTGAAAAAATTGAGTATTTTCGAAAAATGTTGTTATTACATTCGAAATTTATGAAAAAAATCCGCTCATTTAAAACCCATTTCGTAAAAAACTAAAATTTTGAGTTTTTTTTAAAGACGAAGTTTTGTGAAAATTTTGAGTATTTAAAAAAAATGTTGGTTTAACATTCGAAATGTATGAAAAATTCCGATCATTTGATACCCATATTGTATAAAACTTTAATTTGGAGTTGTTTTTCTAAAATACGTAGTTTTGTGAAAATTTAGAGTATTTTTAATAAATAAATGGTATTTCGAAATGTATGAAAAAAAAACGATTTTTTGATAACCATTGCAATAACAATTATTTTAAGGTTTTTTTTAAATGAAAAAATTGCATTTTCAAAATACAGGAAAAATACGTATTATAGTTTGATGTAATTATAATTGTTATGGAATGCTGCCATCATCCCGATTTCAAAACACTGTAATTTTTTGATGTTTGCATGATTTTTCATATTCATACGATTATAGCCATTGTCTCCCATATAGCCAAAATCCCATAAGCTTTGTGTTTCAGTTATGCACGTCTCGGTTTTGCAACGGAATCAAACAATTAAGACAGCTTCTGCATCGACAACTTCCAACTTCCATTCTTAACTATAAAAAAAAAACGATCTTGCCTTCAATGTTCTTAATATTACTTGTCTTCAACTTCAGATCCTCAAAAGCCAAAAAAAAATTATTCTTGCAAAAAAAAAAACAATTTTTGATCGATAACATTTCTCTTCACTTTTGGCGAACAGTAAATTGGTTCCACTTTGACAGTTCAAAATTGAGGCCGTTTTGCGAACCACTATTCAGCACCCAGGTTTGGAAATACTAATGGTGTCCACGTGGTTTATGGATGGTCCCTATAAGGAATTCCTTA
Source organism: Culex pipiens pallens (assembly GCF_016801865.2). NCBI lineage: Eukaryota > Metazoa > Arthropoda > Insecta > Diptera > Culicidae > Culex > Culex pipiens. The sequence continues at coordinate 46,599,706 of NC_068937.1, read as the reverse complement.
TTTTAAACATAAAAAAAGCAAAACAATCCACTTTAACGACCCCCGGGTCTTTTGTGGTCTCTGTTGCAAGTTTCTGCTCATTTCTAGGCCTCCGAAGGTTATGTGTGGTGAGTCGCCCAATACCTCTTTTACGCAAATGGACCGACGTTTTGCTTCCCCATCCGATAGAAGGCCAGGAGGATAAGGCGGGAATGGAACCCGCGCCCCATAGCAACTTAGGGATCGGCAGCCGAAGACGCTACACGGAGAAAAAAGAGTTCCCAAAATCGTGATTTCATGAAAATGGGAACCACGAACAAAGTGTTCAAATGCCATGGTACGTTTTTCGGAATCGAACCATGAAATTTGAACGCTTGTTCACGATTTTGGGAACTCTTTTCTCTCCGTGTTACCACCGTGCCACGAGGCCCCCATAAACATATTGACTACAAATTAAATATCTGCGTGTGTATAAGAGTGGATGTATTTAGAAAAAACATAATAAATTTTACTACGTTCTCTCCAAACTGGCCGAGATTTTGTCAGATTAAGCGTCATTTTATCTGTGTTGAAGTTCCATACATTCCTATTGGAAATTATATATTAAGGTTTAGTACACATTGAGGGAATCAAAATTGCAAAACTTCTTGTTATTGAAAAAATCTTGAAGAAACAGTTAATTTTTTAACATGATTTAAAAATGTAATTGAAAATGTGATTTCAAAACAGAATTCTAAACATTCAAAAAGAAAAAAAAGCTTCTCATTTTGATTGGAGTCAAGTAACATAAAAATTTTAAAATATTTGGATCGGCTTTTTGAAGAATAACAAGCATAGTAAAAATTGACTACATCAACTGCAAAAAAGTAACACATTTTTTGTATCTATTTCAAAATTTGAAGTTTCCAAGTGGTCTAAAACTTCACAGTGTAATTTTGATTTACTCAAGTTGACGGTACATTAAATAATCTTGCTTTAGAATACCAAAATATATAAAAAATATATTATAAGTTTATTGAGAGAACTGCAGCACTTCGAACTAGAATAAATTGTAAACAAAATTATTTAATGTTAAATTCCATCACAATTTTCCTCCCTTATAATCACTCAATAGAGCCGCGTTTCCTTCCAACACTCACCCATATACCATGAACGATGCAACATTTTGCACACCTCGTCTGCAGGTCTTGAGGGATGTTCACTTGACGTCCGTCCGACTGTGTATAATTTCTCCGACCCCCCTCTTCCTGGCAACTCTGGCCGCACGGTTTCTCCCAGCCAATCCAGTGCCCATATTTCATACTATCAGAACCTGGTTCCACCTGCAGAGGTCCTCCACGTGTACGTCGGTTTCATTCTCCACCGGTGGTGGTCTCCCCCGGGGGAGCACTTCCCGAAGCGAAAGTGAAGGTAATTTATAATATTGTATTTGCCCTCTCGCCTGGCCACCATGCACCGCCACCACTGCCATATCGAGTTCATTTATCAGTGATTTATAATTACAAATTAGTTTATTAATTACCTCCTCCTCCCCCGTTTGCTCTATTTGCCGGAAGTGACCTGTCTTCGTCTTCACTTTTGTTGCAGATTTATTCTCTGTTGAGTTATTGAAGTTGTTTTAGCTAGATTTGAAATATTGAATGCATTTTAGTTATATTTTTTGAAATTATTCTCTTAAATTTAATTTGACCAAAATTGAAATAGATTGAAGTTTTCTATTATCAATTTAAAGAAAAACAATAATTGATATAATTAAATTGTACACAAATGTGTAAAGTTGGCAACACTGATAACTTGATTTTTTTTTATTACGTGCTTATTAATATAAAAGTTTCATATTTTAAATGACAGAATTGTTCAAAATTTGTAATTCCAGAGAAAACCCCTGAGAAGATACGAGACGCTAAAGCCAAGGTGTTGAAAGGAAGCATTCTCCAACTCTCGGCGGGGAATCGCTGCTGGCAGTTTTCACTTCCTCCCAAGTGTGGAAATGGTGCTTTCCCCCCATCGGAGTTGGAAGACGACTTGAACGGGTAGTGATTTGTAGTGCTACTGATAAGTACGGCAATCAATTCGCAATAATTGGTTTGCTGATAGGTTTGAAGGTGGTTGTGGCAAGCCATTAGGCGCAAACTGTAGCTTTGCTGGCAGCACTGGAAGGTGACAGTTAGTGAAAGGGGTGCGCCAATTTCCGGAATCATTAAGTTGGAGATTTTGGAAAGTTTCCCCCAAAGGAACCACAAATCATTTGTGACGATCTGATTGGTATTCCAAGGTGTCAAAGGACTAGTGAAGTCAAAGGACTTGTGAAGTCGAGCAGCCAAGTGCCAATATCCGGCTGATTATTGGTGCTCGGACATCGAGGTTATGCACGGTCATGCTGTGTCATATGGACCTTTTTGGGCTGGTTATGGATACAATGATGACACGTCCAATGAACTCCTTTTGGGTTGATATCAATCTACCGGTTGGTCGTGAGGTAAGAACGGTCCAATTGGGGTGAAAAGTTTCAAAAACGAAAACAAAAACAAAAACAAAAACAAAAACAAAAACAAAAACAAAAACAAAAACAAAAACAAAAACAAAAACAAAAACAAAAACAAAAACAAAAACAAAAACAAAAACAAAAACAAAAACAAAAACAAAAACAAAAACAAAAACAAAAACAAAAACAAAAACAAAAACAAAAACAAAAACAAAAACAAAAACAAAAACAAAAACAAAAACAAAAACAAAAACAAAAACCAAAACAAAAACAAAAACAAAAACAAAAACAAAAACAAAAACAAAAACAAAAACAAAAACAAAAACAAAAACAAAAACAAAAACAAAAACAAAAACAAAAACAAAAACAAAAACAAAAACAAAAACAAAAACAAAAACAAAAACAAAACAAAAACAAAAACAAAAACAAAAACAAAAACAAAAACAAAAACAAAAACAAAAACAAAACAAAAACAAAAACAAAAACAAAAACAAAAACAAAAACAAAAACAAAAACAAAAACAAAAACAAAAACAAAAACAAAAACAAAAACAAAAACAAAAACAAAAACAAAAACAAAAACAAAAACAAAACAAAAACAAAAACAAAAACAAAAACAAAAACAAAAACAAAAACAAAAACAAAAACAAAAACAAAACAAAAACAAAAACCAAAACAAAAACAAAAACAAAAACAAAAACAAAAACAAAAACAAAAACAAAAACAAAAACAAAACAAAAACAAAAACAAAAACAAAAACAAAACAAAAACAAAAACAAAAACAAAAACAAAAACAAAAACAAAAACAAAAACAAAAACAAAAACAAAAACAAAACAAAAACAAAAACAAAAACAAAAACAAAAACAAAAACAAAAACAAAAACAAAACAAAAACAAAAACAAAACAAAAACAAAAACAAAAACAAAACAAAAACAAAAACAAAAACAAAAACAAAAACAAAAACAAAAACAAAAACAAAAACAAAAACAAAAACAAAAACAAAAACAAAAACAAAAACAAAAACAAAAACAAAAACAAAAACAAAAACAAAAACAAAAACAAAAACAAAAACAAAAACAAAAACAAAAACAAAAACAAAAACAAAAACAAAAACAAAAACAAAAACAAAAACAAAAACAAAAACAAAAACAAAAACAAAAACAAAAACAAAAACAAAAACAAAAACAAAAACAAAAACAAAAACAAAAACAAAAACAAAAACAAAAACAAAAACAAAAACAAAAACAAAAACAAAAACAAAAACAAAAACAAAAACAAAAACAAAAACAAAACAAAAACAAAAACAAAAACAAAAACAAAACAAAAACAAAAACAAAAACAAAAACAAAAACAAAAACAAAAACAAAAACAAAAACAAAAACAAAAACAAAAACAAAAACAAAAACAAAAACAAAAACAAAAACAAAAACAAAAACAAAAACAAAAACAAAAACAAAAACAAAAACAAAAACAAAAACAAAAACAAAAACAAAAACAAAAACAAAACAAAAACAAAAACAAAAACAAAAACAAAAACAAAAACAAAAACAAAAACAAAAACAAAAACAAAAACAAAAACAAAAACAAAAACAAAAACAAAAACAAAAACAAAAACAAAAACAAAAACAAAAACAAAAACAAAAACAAAACAAAAACAAAAACAAAAACAAAAACAAAAACAAAAACAAAAACAAAAACAAAAACAAAAACAAAAACAAAAACAAAAACAAAAACAAAAACAAAAACAAAAACAAAAACAAAAACAAAAACAAAAACAAAAACAAAAACAAAAACAAAAACAAAAACAAAAACAAAAACAAAAACAAAAACAAAAACAAAAACAAAAACAAAAACAAAAACAAAAACAAAAACAAAAACAAAAACAAAAACAAAAACAAAAACAAAAACAAAAACAAAAACAAAAACAAAAACAAAAACAAAAACAAAAACAAAAACAAAAACAAAAAAAAACCAGAACCAGAACCAGAACCAGAACCAGAACCAGAACCAGAACCAGAACCAGAACCAGAACCAGAACCAGAACCAGAACCAGAACCAGAACCAGAACCAGAACCAGAACCAGAACCAGAACCAGAACCAGAACCAGAACCAGAACCAGAACCAGAACCAGAACCAGAACCAGAACCAGAACCAGAACCAGAACCAGAACCAGAACCAGAACCAGAACCAGAACCAGAACCAGAACCAGAACCAGAACCAGAACCAGAACCAGAACCAGAACCAGAACCAGAACCAGAACCAGAACCAGAACCAGAACCAGAACCAGAACCAGAACCAGAACCAGAACCAGAACCAGAACCAGAACCAGAACCAGAACCAGAACCAGAACCAGAACCAGAACCAGAACCAGAACCAGAACCAGAACCAGAACCAGAACCAGAACCAGAACCAGAACCAGAACCAGAACCAGAACCAGAACCAGAACCAGAACCAGAACCAGAACCAGAACCAGAACCAGAACCAGAACCAGAACCAGAACCAGAACCAGAACCAGAACCAGAACCAGAACCAGAACCAAAAAAGCAAAAAAGCAAAAAAGCAAGCAAAAAAGCAAAAAAGCAAAAAAGCAAAAAAGCAAAAAAGCAGAAAAGCAAAAAAGCAAAAAAGCAAAAACGCAAAAAGCAAAAAAGCAAAAAAGCAAAAAAGCAAAAAAGCAAAAAAGTAAAAAAGCAAAAAAGCAAAAAAGCAAAAAAGCAAAAAAGCAAAAAAGCTAAAAAGCAAAAAAGCAAAACAGAAAAAAAGCAAAAAAGCTAAAAAGCAAAAAAGCAAAAAAGCAAAAAAAGCAAAAAAGCAAAAAAAGCAATAAAGCAAAAAAGCAAAAAAGCAAAAAGGCAAAAAGGCAAAAAAGCAAAAAAAAGCAAAAAAGCAAAATAGCAAAATAGCAAAAAAGCAAAAAAGCAAAAAAGCAAAAAAAAAAGCAAAAAAGCAAAAAAGCAAGAAAGCAAAAAATCAAAAGAGCAAAAAAATCAAAAAAAAATGCAGGGTGGTGCATTTTTGTGAAATGCCCCAGAGTTAGACTTTTTTTTACAGATTTGTTATTCTGGTGTTAATAAAACATATCAGATACCAAACTTTGCCAATGAATGTTCTAACCTTTGTCGGACACATCCAGCAGCAGCATAAACTCACTGTTCCCGAGTAGGATAATTTTATTCCACAATTCTCTTTTTTCTGCTTGCTCCCATCGCCACCGCGTCAACATCCATCAAATCAGCACCACCCAACCCGATGAGAATTATTAGCACCTCACTAAAGACCCATAAAAGCTCCGGTACGTGCCGAGGCTAAATGCTTTTCCGGACTTCTCACCTCACCAAACCTTTCCCCCGCCCCTTAGGATGTTTTAGGGGAAGCCCTTTTCCCAGCTTTACGACCATAAAAAAGGCCTGCTGAAAAACTCATTAAAATTATGATACGGAAATTCTCTCGTAATCATAACATCGTCATCATTATCACACCGGGCCCCGAAAAACCGTATGGACACAACATCTGATGAGAAAAAAAAGGTGAACGAAAAAAAGGTCTCTGAATGAATGCAAACACCCTCAGCTCAGTTCATTGTTTTTGGTTCAACTCTTTCTCACTGAACCATGGCAGGAATGACAGTGATCTCAGTTTTTTAATTCACTTTTGTGGATTTTTGTCGGGCGGACCATGAAAATGAGCAATGAACAATGAGCAATGAGCAATGAGCAATGAGCAATGAGCAATGAGCAATGAGCAATGAGCAATGAGCAATGAGCAATGAGTAATGATCAATGAGCAATGAGCAATTATCAATGAGCAATGAGCAATGAGCAATGAGCAATGAGCAATGAGCAATGTGCAATGAGCAATGTGCAATGAGCAATGAGCAATGAGCAGTGAGCAATAAGCAATGAGCGATGAACTATGAATAGTCAAGAGTCAAGAGTCAAGAGTCAAGAGTCAAGAGTCAAGAGTCAAGAGTCAAGAGTCAAGAGTCAAGAGTCAAGAGTCAAGAGTCAAGAGTCAAGAGTCAAGAGTCAAGAGTCAAGAGTCAAGAGTCAAGAGTCAAGAGTCAAGAGTCAAGAGTCAAGAGTCAAGAGTCAAGAGTCAAGAGTCAAGAGTCAAGAGTCAAGAGTCAAGAGTCAAGAGTCAAGAGTCAAGAGTCAAGAGTCAAGAGTCAAGAGTCAAGAGTCAAGAGTCAAGAGTCAAGAGTCAAGAGTCAAGAGTCAAGAGTCAAGAGTCAAGAGTCAAGAGTCAAGAGTCAAGAGTCAAGAGTCAAGAGTCAAGAGTCAAGAGTCAAGAGTCAAGAGTCAAGAGTCAAGAGTCAAGAGTCAAAAGTCAAGAGTCAAGAGTCAAGAGTCAAGAGTCAAGAGTCAAGAGTCAAGAATTAAGAGTCAAGAGTGAAAATGAAGAGTGAAGAGTGGAAAGTGAACAATGAACAATAAAATTGAGTTATAAAGAGGAAGCATTGAAAAGTTAAAAGATAAAACTGAACAGTAAATAGTAAATCAAGAATCGTTAGTATCCAACTGTTTCATTCTCCAAGCATCACTGTCCACATAAAAAAGCGACCCAAAACCATCTGCAAATCTCATCAAACCAAGTTCCACGGATGACCGACGACGGTGGCGCCGCCGCCGCCGGTTGAAATTCCACAAATGACGGTCGTAATTAAACATTGTTATACGAATCTGGCCGCGTTGCACCATCTCTTTTTTTTGGTTGGTTCTTGTTCTCCTACGAAAGATCCACTTCCGTGCTCTAATCCGACCGCTCATGAAAAACTCACACACACACAGAGTGGAAGAGCCTTTTATGTGGCCAACCGGAAGAGTGCAGAAAAAAGGTGTTATGGCAAAAAATATGCAAAAAAAATTCAATGATTTTCACATCCAACTAAATGCGGCAGCAGCCGCAAAAGAGCACCCAGCGAGTGAGATGTAATGGGGCATTAAAAGGTTGGAATTATTCTACGGGTGGCGATGGTTTGAGGGATAAAACGGATTTTTTTCTCACTAGCAAACGCAAGTTTTTCTACGTTCCTTGTTTGAATAATCTGGTTTCGTTGAGAGGCATAATATATTATTAGCGAACTTGTTGAGCATACCACAGTTAAAAGATTCTTTTGGTTTTATTTCTGATTGCAAATTGCAAATTTTTCAACTAAACTAAACCAACTAAAGCAAAATTAATAAAACAAGAAACAAGAAACAAGAAACAAGAAACAAGAAACAAGAAACAAGAAACAAGAAACAAGAAACAAGAAACAAGAAACAAGAAACAAGAAACAAGAAACAAGAAACAAGAAACAAGAAACAAGAAACAAGAAACAAGAAACAAGAAACAAGAAACAAGAAACAAGAAACAAGAAACAAGAAACAAGAAACAAGAAACAAGAAACAAGAAACAAGAAACAAGAAACAAGAAACAAGAAACAAGAAACAAGAAACAAGAAACAAGAAACAAGAAACAAGAAACAAGAAACAAGAAACAAGAAACAAGAAACAAGAAACAAGAAACAAGAAACAAGAAACAAGAAACAAGAAACAAGAAACAAGAAACAAGAAACAAGAAACAAGAAACAAGAAACAAGAAACAAGAAACAAGAAACAAGAAACAAGAAACAAGAAACAAGAAACAAGAAACAAGAAACAAGAAACAAGAAACAAGAAACAAGAAACAAGAAACAAGAAACAAGAAACAAGAAACAAGAAACAAGAAACAAGAAACAAGAAACAAGAAACAAGAAACAAGAAACAAGAAACAAGAAACAAGAAACAAGAAACAAGAAACAAGAAACAAGAAACAAGAAACAAGAAACAAGAAACAAGAAACAAGAAACAAGAAACAAGAAACAAGAAACAAGAAACAAGAAACAAGAAACAAGAAACAAGAAACAAGAAACAAGAAACAAGAAACAAGAAACAAGAAACAAGAAACAAGAAACAAGAAACAAGAAACAAGAAACAAGAAACAAGAAACAAGAAACAAGAAACCCGTTTGCTGTCAAAGTGATTATTTCAATGATCTTTGCGAGATAATCACGATCTCCTTGCTGAAATAACTCTCTACAATCATTCCACCCATTTCAACCTCGATTAACCAGCAATAAAACCGTCAAAAATAGAAAATAAAGAAAGTACCACCTCATCATCCAGCTATCCCGGTGTGTCATCATCAGGAAAAGAAAATAAGAACTCGTCATCCTTCCTGGCCATCGCCGTCGCACGTCGTGGCCCTTTAACCCTTTCATTTCACGCTGAGCTCGAACTCAACGGAAAAGCGTAATTATACCCAGGAAAAGCTGCTTTTCCCCTCACCCAAGACAAACATTGGCATTTGGCTGCGTAATTTTCAGCTCATCATCAGTTTTCCCCCGGTTTCGACAGAAAAGTTTCCGTCGAAATTAAATTCCTGTGACACATCCAGCCGGAAAAGTGGGAATTTTCACCTTTTCACCTTAAGGTGTGTGACACTTTGCAACGACGAGGACGTACAAATATCGACAGTAATTAAAAACGCACCAATTAAATTCAAATTTGATGGCTTCGAGAGCAAACGGATGACAGTGCCTGGCTCTTTCAAGAAAACGGGCGAAATTGCAGGATAATTGCAGAGTAATGAATGTCTGTATGGGGTAGCATAACTTGAGGCGTTTAATGCGTTCAATTTGGTTTTTTGACACTTCATATCGCAGAACTTCAGGCAATTTTTCCTTTAATTTTCTAAACCAAAAAAACAGGCAAAAACGCCAAATCTTCTGTTGCCACACTTTGCCAACTCTCACTTATCATCACTTTGTCGGGCAAATAATCTGCTAACGATTTCAATAAACCCAAAGAAGTATCTCGCCCCTTCAATTTACGCAGCGCAGCAATCAACCGGAGCAAAAACAAAAGATCTAAAAGCAATAAATTTTCACCTCACAATTGACTCCCCGTCTCCGTCGACGCTCGCCCGATTGTGGCGTGGGAAAAGCTTTCAGAAAGGAAAACTTTTCCTCCGTTATGAACTGAGGAGAGCGTTTGTTTTTTCTTCCTCGCGTCCACCCCTGCACCAAAGAAGATCTGAAACGAGAGGTTTAATCAATAATTAATTTAATATTCTGGCTGATGTAATTTATTGCCGGCAAACATGGTCAATTAAAAATGGCACGATTGAAAGATTCTTAGATCTCCTTATAGAAATTTTCAATTGGGAGAGAAAACTTTGATAAAATATTATTTAAAATAAATTTGCTAAAAATAAAACACTTTGTAAGGTCAAAATGTCAAGATCCACTTGTCTGTGCAAAATCGTTTAACGTGTGAGCAATAAAAAAGGTTCAACTCTAGCGAAAGATGCCCTGGACTTGGGCTCATCATTCGACAAGGATAACACTGTACCGATGGGTTTCGGTTCGTGTGTCTTAGGTTTTGGTGCCGGGGAAAGGAGAACCGTCGAAGAGGCTGTTGGTGGAAAATTAATTAAACTTTAGAAGATGTGTGTGATTTATGGTGGCTCAAGTTTATCCGTTCTGAGTTGTTATTTATGAAAATGGAAATAGATGAAATGGTGCTAAAGTTTAATTTGTTTTTATTAAAAACATTTATTTTTTCTAATAGTTGCACAGTTGCATCTTCTTTCAATTTAAGTATTTTGCCATGTTCAAAGCTAACTCTTAAACTTTCTGAGCGTTTTTCTCTAAACACCGAGAGGATTTACGGGTGCCACGATATATCGACGGACCAAATTGGCTGAAATTTGGGGTGAAGACTTCCAAGATATATCCCGTGTGCATGACGGAGCAAGACTTTGAAATTTTGCTTTTTAAAAAATACAAAAATCAAAAACTGACGATTTTTTATATGAAAGTCAAAAAAATATTTTTATCTTTTTTTCATATAAACTTTTTGAAAATCGGCCTTCGTCATGCACACCGGAGCAGTTTAACGAGTTTTCACCAAAATTTTGAGCCGATTTGGTCAAGGCAGTGTTGAGATATCGTGGCACCCGTTTTTTGAACCTGCTAACCAAATTTCTTCAAATTTGTTATGTTAATAGATGAAAATGTAAATTTTAATGCCCTGAAACAGATTCAAAAAAGTTTAAGTGTGTGCTTATACTAACCTCTGACATTATTGCCGATTTACATGTATATAACCCCTGAAATTTCACGATCTCAGGGACAGCGTGAAATCCGCGAAATTTGGTCTTTTCCGCGAAATTCCGTAAAATTTTATGTTTTTTATGCAACAATTTTTCTCAAAATAATTTATCAAACTTAAAAAGGAATAATAATAATCCTATGAATTACTGTAGAAAATTAAAGGAGTGAATACCCTGGAGGGCGTAAAATTCGTGGAACTTTTCAATTTTCTATTTTTTTTAAAATAATAACTAAAGAGTATTTTATCCAAAAGACTATTTAATTAAATTTTATTAGTTTTCAGTTAAATAGCTTGAATATATATGTATATCAAGTTGATATAAACCATTTGAAGATATGTTCAGATTTTTGAGTTTTTTTTAGAAACTAACTGAATTTAGATATAGGTATAGTTTTAAAAGAAATTAAAAAAATCATGCTTTGGTTTATTCAAAATAAAATGAAGAGTATTTTTTATCTTTTGATCACATTTTAAAAACATATAAATTTTTTTTGGGCCTGTTTAATTTTAACGATATTTGTTTGTTTGGGTGGATGATTCTCGTAAAAGTTAAAAAATATTACTTTTCTGTTTTCTTTGCTCATTTAGAATGAAATGTTCGGTTTAAAAACATGTTTAATGGGCTAAATGTTGCAGAAAATTCAATTTATTTTACTCATTTTGACTGGACAAGATTGTTGAATCTTGCAATAAAATGTAAAATGATATAACAGAAGCAAATTAGCGGAAACATTTTAGCTTTATAAGTCGAATATTAAAAGAGCAGTTCAGTAAATGAGAATACGCGTGCCCTACAAATTGTTACAAAATATATATAGAGCCCATCCATTAACCAGGAGGATTATTTTTTTTGAAAATTAGGAGATTTGTTTTGTGTCGCATTCAAATTTAGTGAATTTTTTTTAGTTTATTGAAGAATAATATATAATGAAGCATAAAAACATATAAACATAAGATTTTCAGAGTTATTGTAACATTTTTCAAGTTCCGCGAAATTTGCGTGAAATTTGGCGTTTTGAAATTGAGGTCCCCGTAAAATTATCGATTTTCGAGCGTGAAATATCACTAAGCCTAAGCACAACATATGTTAAAGGAACTATTTTTGTTTATTTAACTTTGTTTGCATATTCAATGTCATGTCTTGTATCTAGCCTTGTGAGCCAATGCAAACTTTATTGCAAGTATTTGTTAACATTTTCCCAAAAAATTGTGCAAAAACATTATTGCATAACAATAGAAATATTCCACGAAAAAAGTTGAACGAAAGATGTTTCGACAACCCATCCAAAATATCTTTCAAACATGACATTTTTAGTACGCAAATTACAATTTGCTATAGCGACAAATCGATTGAGACCAATACGGCTAAAAATGGTTCAGTCGGTAATTTTTTAAATTACAGATAATACACACTAGGGTGCCCACAAAAATGACCCCAATGTTCACAAGCAGCAAACTGTGTGTTGAGTAATTTGAAAGTACCTGCGCCAATTTGAGCGAAATTGGTATAGATTTGAAGAGATGACAGCTATAAAGTCTACTCCGTTTTTAGGTTAAGATCAACCCATTTATATCTAAGACTGAGGAAGGTAAAACAAGTGGTTTCGTTCAAAAAAAATCTTGTTTATTACTAATGAGAAGTTTTCAGAATTTAATTCTTTTTCGGGGTTATTAATTTTGTTTGTTTTTGTTTGGATAGAACACCTTTTCTTTGTTTTTTTTTTTAATTTTCTTAAACTTTTCAGGGGGCTTCTCCGTGACCAGAAAAGCAATTTTGCATGATTGGTTTACCCACACAAGTCTCCAAACAATTTTGACAGCTATTTATACAAAAGTAATTGGTAAAAAATATGAAAATCTGTATCATCGATGGAATTTTCTAATCGATTTTTCGACATTGGCAAAGCTTAAAGATTTACCCGTTTCTTAATTTAAACTTTCATCACAAATATTTAATTCCTGAAATCCATATTAAGAATTTTTGTTTTTTTTTGTTTAAGGGAACCTAAAATCTTTCGAGCTTAAATAGTATAGGCAAAAATTTTATCACCAAATTACGATTCTAATAAGCAACTTAAATGTTATTTTTTTTGGAAAAAAATAATAAAATTTTGGATCATTGAAAATAGGCACATTTGAAAAATATATATTTTAAAAAGCTGAGAAAATTTCTTATAAAATCGTTTAAGAAAAATTCATCATTGTAGACATACAAATATAAAGAAAAAATAAAAATGAACCACCCTAACAATGTGTAGGTTACCCTCATGTTGTTGTTGTTGTTGATTTTATTAGGGGAACTTTAACCCTACGGGAAGGTTACCCTCATGACCGATCAAAAACATATGGGCATGATTATTCTGGCCAAGATTCCCCAAAAAATTTTAAGCCCGATCGCATTTTTTTTTTTTTTGAATCGTGAGACATTGCTGGAACTAAAACAATACACAATTTTCGATATACAGTTGTACAGCTTTGGTCTGTTCAACAAACTAGTAGAGCATAAAATTTTCTAGAAAAATGTCACTTTTGAAAATATTTGAATGGAAACATCACACCAGCAGATAAAATCCTAGAAAAAATAGTTCCTCCATAATTTTTTTGGGTAAATGTAGACCAATTTAGTGCATACTTGGCTCAGAGGTTAGAAATACTCCATGGCACTAAATTTAGCTTGTGGAACGAGGTTGTAAAAAAGTCCCACATTCTAGCACCCTATTACACACACACATTTGCTCAGTTGAAATGTATAAGTGAAGGTGGGTTTATATGGTCTTAATAAGAAGTTCAATTTTTGAGGGCTTCAATCCTTGACCGAGCCACGTAGCCCAGTGGTAACGCTTCCGCCTCGTAAGCGGTAGATCGGGGTTCAAATCCCGGCTCGGACCAATACAACTGGTGATCTTTTCCCTTCTGGAATCGATTGCTTAGTAAAGGGAAGGTAGTGTATCGTCACAAACTGGACCTTATCACGACACCTTAGGGAGGCGACCTATGGAATGTTAACATTAACCTGAACATGTTAACATTAAGTTGATAATGAAACTGCCACCGGCCCCGATACTCTTCAAGGGTGTTCCCCTCAGGAACTGGGAAAGATTTACTTTAATCCTTGCCTCTGTGGGGAAGGTAAAATAATCTTCTATATATATAAAAAAAATCGACGGTTTTGTTCGAAGGCGAATCAATTCAACACGGAACGTCGGATCGAGGTGCTCTTTGTTGCGTTGAGTTCGTATAAGTCCAAGGAAGGTTCTTACGCCAAAAAATTACAATTTTGGCCACGCTGAAACCGATTGAGGCTGAGTCAGCAAAAAAGTTAAAAACGTCAACCAACCGAAATGTTCAATATGTTCAATAATTCTTTGAAATCTCGCATTTTTTTTCAAATTAACAAAACTGATATGCTTAAATTACTTTTTGATGCCATTTTCCATTTTTTTAAATTTCAAACAATGTTTTTGAATTAATTACAAGTTTGTCATTTTTCTGAAATTGGAAAAAATCTAAGATTTAACTTTTTCTATTCCCATCAATTATTTCCCAAACCATAAAACACCGTTAATCACACAAACCAAGTGTAACCAACCCTGAAAGCCCTTCCCAAGAGACCAAAACTTCTTTCCGCGAAGGATAACAGGAAAACGATAAAGTTAATTATTGTAAGCTTTGAACCCAATATCATGCTTTATGGGCAGAGGGCTATAAAAGAACCAAGCTGAAAGTAGCGGATAATAAGACGATTAGATGCTCTCTCTCTCTCTCGACGATTCCGAGGAATTGGGCTGAGCTCCTCTTTCCTTCCGTCACGGTTCGGGGAATTATTTATAGATTTTAATTACAAACCACGGGGAGATGGCAACCCGGCAATTGACAGCACAGTAAAACCGGGTACTGTCACGTCGTCGTCGTTGGCTCATATATAAGCTCATTACTTGGTGGGTTTGTGGCCAGATATGTTAGGGTAGATTATGACCTGATTACGAGGGACAGTGAAGACGCTTTTTGTGAGACATACACACTAATGGACGGTGGATGGCTTGACCTTAACCAAGAAATGACATTCATTAGCTTCGAGCGTGGAAATTGAATGTTCTGCCTCAGTTATAAGATTGTGGGATTCTTGGTTATATCTTGACCGAGAAAAAATAAACGCAATAAATAGAATCGAATACATTCTTACATAGTCTTTGCACAGTCCTGCTCTGGCTAATCAAAATCTTGCCGGAGCTTCTACTAAACCAAAATACTAGCTAAATCTTTCTTGCAACCTCGTCTACGCCATTAGTCAACCCCCGGGAGCCCGACCCGGTTTCGGTCCAATAAATTACGCCTAGTTTTAATTTTGCAGTTATAATCACAACTCATGATACAGTGTTTCCCCTCCGCAAGAAGCCGGCGAAAGCCAACTCAGGCAGAAACTTTTCTCATTTTCCCTCCACATTTGTTGGGATCTTTCACGTTCCTCGACCTTTTCTTGGGCCATGAGTGCTAGGCTCGGGAGCACACCTAACCTGCAAGACAAACTGCTTTCTCCACTTTGTCTGTCTGCCTGCATTATATCCACCGAACACGGCCCAACGGTTCGAGATGAGCTCCCCGGGTTGAGCCCGCGAATGCCTCCACGACTTCCGGAAGGAGGATTTCCTCGTCGGCGCGGAACCGGTGGCGTCGGCGGCGGCAGACTTTTCCTCCTTTGAGGAGGCTCACTTTTCAAGTTTTAGCCTTTTATACTTTTGTGAGATATTGCCTCGTTATCGATCGGTGATGGCTTGGCTGCCCTGCACGGTGCCTTTTTTCCGGAAGGAGCTTCGGATGGGCATGGTAAAATGTGGACAACGAGGCACACTCGGTACAAAGTCTGTGAAATTGAAGTCGAAGACGAAAAAAATCGTGTTTTTCTGGGGACTTGCAGTTGTGGTCAGAGTCAGCAAAACTTGAAGACTCGAAATCGGGGTCAGATTTTGGGTCAGCTTCCTTTTGAAAAAAAAATTGGCAGAATTAGGTTTCGTTTTGACTTGCAGAATTAAATTATTGAAAAATTTTTTTTTTGTTATGTAACGGCTGTTACATAAATAAAATAAGGCGTCATCCATAAAGTATGTCACGCTCTAGGGGGGGAGGGGGGGTCTGAACAAGTGTGACATTGCATGTTATAAGTATAGGAAAAGCGTGACAAAGGGGGGGAGGGGGGGTAAATTTTAGCTGATTTTTGCGTGACGTACTTTATGGATGAAGCCTAAGAATACTTTTTCAAAACGTTGGAATTCAACTCAGCTCTAGAGTGCCTGCAGTGGATGTCCGTTAGGCAGCGCATCGAATACAACACCTTAGTTTTTGTGTTTAGGATTAGGAAAGGGATGGCCCCAAAATACTTGACGGAAACGGTGGTACACGGAAGTGACATTCATCAGTACAACACAAGACAAGCTGACGACCTCAGACTGCTGCAATGCAAGAAGACTTGCACCCAGAACTCCCTACTTTATAAAGGATACAACCTGTTTAATCAACTCCCCGACAAAGCTAAGCTCACCAGCAACATTAACGAGTTCAAGAGGCACTGCAAGACTTTCATTTTACGAAGACCACTGGAGTAGGTACCCACGATTGTACTGTGAGGAAGAGCATGTTATGACGGCCGGCCATCTTCATTATCGGTACAAATCGCATGGGATTTACCTTGGGCCGCATATGAAAAAGTTTGATCAAAAGTAACGCGAATCTGGGCGCGGTTTTAACCCTATGTGCTCATATGTGTGTGAGATAGCAAATGATCTCAAATACCTAAATAGGAGAAAAGGAAGCAGCAGCGAGTGACATAAAAGACTCAACATAGGATTTGTATGAGCGCCTTTAGGTGATGTAATGAGAGAAACGGATGGGCATACACGGAAGTCGAGTAAGATTTAAGGATACTCTCAAGCACTGGAATAGAATTATCGAAAGATATCTGCTCGTAAACCTTCCATACTACAAATAATGTGTATGGGCAAGAGGTGGGCCATCCAATAAAAAAAAAAACCTTACCTTACCTTATCTTACCTTACCTTACCTTACCTTACCTTACCTTACCTTACCTTACCTTACCTTACCTTACCTTACCTTACCTTACCTTACCTTACCTTACCTTACCTTACCTTACCTTACCTTACCTTACCTTACCTTACCTTACCTTACCTTACCTTACCTTACCTTACCTTACCTTACCTTACCTTACCTTACCTTACCTTACCTTACCTTGCCTTGCCTTGCCTTGCCTTACCTTACCTTACCTTACCTTACCTTACCTTACCATACCTTACCTTACCTTATCTTACCTTACCTTACCTTACCTTACCTTACCTTACCTTACCTTACCTTACCTTACCTTACCTTACCTTACCTTACCTTACCTTACCTTGCCTTGCCTTGCCTTGCCTTACCTTACCTTACCTTACCTTACCTTACCTTACCATACCTTACCTTACCTTATCTTACCTTACCTTACCTTACCTTACCTTACCTTGCAGCTCATAATGCCTCACCTTTTAACCTTCACAGATCTCCAAAATTCCATTCCAATCCTGAGTTAGGTATTGAAAAAAAAAACAGAAAAAAACACCGTGCATTGTTTTCACTTTTCATATGAAAGATGTTTCAATCTTGTCGTTCTATCTTGCCACAACCTTGGCCAAAGGGATTTCAGGTCAGAACGCGTTTGACACACGTACATGCCCGACTACCGTAAAAAAAATTAATTATAACCCGGGATTTCGGCAACAAAATTGAACCAAATTTCGGGACAATTCACAGAATGGTCAGCCAAACAAAATGTGTTTTTGTTTACATTGCGTGTTCTATTGAAAAAATGATTTGTGTTTATTAAAAGGTCAAACATCAAAATATGTTTTACTCGGAACGTCTAAAAGCGATATGCGACTAGATAAATGAATGGGATAGAGCATGCTCATTTATGATATGTTTTTATTTTCAACATATTTAAATTGGAATATTAAAAAAAATCTTTGATTTGCTTCTATTTTAACTATTTTAAATTTTATTGAATTCCAAATCTAAAATAGTTTTAACAGCCTCTAGCCCAAATTATTAACAAAGAAGCGTGACCAGGGTCTGGCAGAAAGTGGGGGGAGGGGGGCACTTGATGGGACATCATTAAAAAAAATTAGAAATCAAGCTCCTGAAATTTCATTGAAAAATATTTTTTTTTTGCTCGTTGATTTTTGGGACAAATTTTGAGTGTCAAAACTATTTGAACTAGCCTTTTTTTGTTTTTTTTTCTTCTTTTTTCTTTTTTTTTCTTTTTTTTTCTTTTGCTTTTTGCTTTTTTTCTCTTCTTTTCTTTTTGAGCAATTACAGCCCAAAACAGGAATTTTTTAGGTACTTTTTTCTCGACCCTCTCCGATTAAAATGAAACTTTGTAGACATGTTATCCTACGCTTTTATAAGCCATTTTTGTGTATATGTAGGCAGTTTCATTCGATAATGACATTTGAGAAGGGCGTAAGTGTTTTAAATATTGTTGTATTTCGTGATTTAAATATTGCTGTAACTCGAAGCCGTTGCATCGTATGAAAAAGTGGTCAAAGACAAACTTGTAGGAAATTTGACGGGCTTTCCGAAAAAATACACTGAACGAAAAAAACACGCCACTTTTATGAGATTTTTTTATTTTTAAGTTTAAAAGTCAAATTTGAAGGTGAGCCCACGATTTTTTTTGTTCAAAATTTTTGTGAAAATAGCCTAAGATGTTACAAAAACCCTCACAAAAAATGCAGAATGGAGCAACTCACTTAAAAAAATACAAAAATCATTTACTGAAACTGTTTTTTTTTTCAAAAGTGCTCTAAACATCAAAATTTTCAAAAACCGAACGCGAGAATCGATTCTCCAGACAATTTTACATAAAAGTCTCCATACTGACCATTGTTCTAGGTCCAATCCTTGTCAAGTTGCAGCGTTTTTAAAAATAAAAATGTTGAAAAAATAGGTTTTTTTGATGGTTTTTGGCAATTTCTATATGACAGACTTGATTTTTCAGTCTCGAAAATATTTTTACCGGAAAGCTCGTCCAATTTCCCATAAGATTGTCTTTGACCACTTTTCAAAATAACTCGTTTTTTTGATGATTTAAGCTAATTTACTATCCAGGTTACTATACTACACTGAAAAAAATATTATGTTTTCAGTTACGAGCAATATAATTAGCTTATCTGTAAGCACATACATCCAATTGTAATGTGGTCAAAGACAATCTTATGGGAAATTGGACGAGCTTTTCGGTAAACATATTTTCGAGACTGAAAAATCCAGTCTGTCATTCAGAAATCTCCAAAAACCATCAAAAAACCTATTATAAAGATACATCTCTTTTTTTTTGTTTTTTTTTTTCTTTTTTTTCTCTCCCTCTTTGATCCAGCATTAAGTGGTGTTAGGTAGATTCAAAAGTATTTATTTAAAAATGAAATGTCAGTATAAGACTAGTTTTTCAAAATTAAAAGCTAGCTATATTTATATTTTAACTCTTTCAAATGCATCTTTCACCGTGTCCAGCACGACTCCAAACTTCCCAAAGACTGCCGTGGATATTTCTCCTACTCCTCCTTGAGGGGAAAGCCCTTCCACCATAAGGATGTGAGGGCGCAGATAATTATCAGCGATAAATTTTCACCTTCCGAAAAACGCCGCGACGGAACGCGGACTGAAATTATAGCACGGCGGTCCGCTCGAGGGCTCGAACTCCTGGAATCGCACCTTGATAAACATCTAACGAGCTGTAAAATTGCTCTATTTTGGTTACTGGTTGCTGGTTGAGAGGTTGGTTGGTTGGAGAACCAGGGGGGTTGCCCGATTTATTCGATGAATTTTACTATTGCGTGTTGAGGGGTTTTGATATTTGACAGTATTATGAGTGGGGTGTGTTGGTGGAGGAGGTCTTCCCCCTGATTATACCGGAAGCAATAAACGCGTACAGTGATTAGAACGGAAATTGCAGCGGAACTAATCGGTTTAATCAAATTGTAAGGAAAAGTCGTTTTAGCGCCTGAATTTATGCTCAATGTCGTACAATTCAAAATGCTGTAGCCAGAGACACCTGGTGATGTTTTTGGCTACAAAAGTCGTGGAGTCGAAAAAAATTGAAACAGGTAGTTGGAAAATTACATAAAAATATTAATAATTTATGTTTTGGTAAAAAAAAGTTAAGCCAAGATCCTACATAACTTCACTAAACTCACTGTCCCGTTGCTACTTTCAAAGACGAAATCCACAATCCTTCTTTGTACTGAATGGTAACCCATTCGAGCAGAACCAAGCCCGGCTTGTAATCATAATGAAGAGGCTTTGCATGGCTGAATATTGTCATAAGCAGCGAAGGTACTGCCAGAAGGAGTTTTCGCGCGTAGAATAGGACGCCGTTCTAGGCAGGGAAAAGCATAAGCATACCGGCTTACAGAAAACTACGCCAACATGAGTCGAGAGGAGAGGGATTTCCACCTGACAGCCGAAATCAAACAAGGGAAAAATTTTAATGAAAGATTTACACACCTGTTCTGTTTCTGATGGGACGTTTTACGATGGCAGTTGAGGTTTAGAGTTTTTTTTATTTTCGTTCCCTAAAAGAACAAAATAAAAATGCTTAAAGTGATGGAAAATCATTTGGTTTGTTCATGTGAACGTTGTCCACTAAAATCAACATATCTTAAATGCCCAAATTGTCGTACAAATTAAACTTGTCCAATATTTCTATATTTAAATATTTGAATTTTGTAAATTTGGTAAATTTTGTAAATTTTGTAAATTTTGTAAATTTTGTAAATTTTGTAAATTTTGTAAATTTTGTAAATTTTGTAAATTTTGTAAATTTTGTAAATTTTGTAAATTTTGTAAATTTTGTAAATTTTGTAAATTTTGTAAATTTTGTAAATTTTGTAAATTTTGTAAATTTTGTAAATTTTGTAAATTTTGTAAATTTTGTAAATTTTGTAAATTTTGTAAATTTTGTAAATTTTGTAAATTTTGTAAATTTTGTAAATTTTGTAAATTTTGTAAATTTTGTAAATTTTGTAAATTTTGTAAATTTTGTAAATTTTGTAAATTTTGTAAATTTTGTAAATTTTGTAAATTTTGTAAATTTTGTAAATTTTGTAAATTTTGTAAATTTTGTAAATTTTGTAAATTTTGTAAATTTTGTAAATTTTGTAAATTTTGTAAATTTTGTAAATTTTGTAAATTTTGTAAATTTTGTAAATTTTGTAAATTTTGTAAATTTTGTAAATTTTGTAAATTTTGTAAATTTTGTAAATTTTGTAAATTTTGTAAATTTTGTAAATTTTGTAAATTTTGTAAATTTTGTAAATTTTGTAAATTTTGTAAATTTTGTAAATTTTGTAAATTTTGTAAATTTTGTAAATTTTGTAAATTTTGTAAATTTTGTAAATTTTGTAAATTTTGTAAATTTTGTAAATTTTGTAAATTTTGTAAATTTTGTAAATTTTGTAAATTTTGTAAATTTTGTAAATTTTGTAAATTTTGTAAATTTTGTAAATTTTGTAAATTTTGTAAATTTTGTAAATTTTGTAAATTTTGTAAATTTTGTAAATTTTGTAAATTTTGTAAATTTTGTAAATTTTGTAAATTTTGTAAATTTTGTAAATTTTGTAAATTTTGTAAATTTTGTAAATTTTGTAAATTTTGTAAATTTTGTAAATTTTGTAAATTTTGTAAATTTTGTAAATTTTGTAAATTTTGTAAATTTTGTAAATTTTGTAAATTTTGTAAATTTTGTAAATTTTGTAAATTTTGTAAATTTTGTAAATTTTGTCAATTTTTTAAACTTTGAAAATTTTTTGCAACATTCTTATAGACATTTAAAAATTTGAAAATTTTAATCCTTTTGAATATATTGGAAATATTGTACATTTTTGACATTTTAGAAATTTCGGAGATTTTGGAGATTTTGGAGTTTTTGACATTTTGGATTTTTGGATTATGGATATTTTGGAGATTTTGGACATTTTGGGAATTTTGATCATTTTATATTTTGGACATTTTTGAACATTTAGGGCATTTTTGGACATTTTTGACATTATTGACATTCTGGACATTTTGGACATTTTGGACATTTTTGACATTTTTGACATTTTTGACATTTTTGACATTTTTGACATTTTTGACATTTTTGACATTTTTGACATTTTTGACATTTTTGACATTTTTGACATTTTTGACATTTTTGACAGTTTTGACATTTTTGACATTTTTGACATTTTTGTCATTTTTGACATTTTTGACATTTTTGACATTTTTGACATTTCTGACATTTTTGACATTTTTGACATTTTTGACATTTTTGACATTTTTGACATTTTTGACATTTTTGACATTTTTGACATTTTTGACATTTTTGACATTTTTGACATTTTTGACATTTTTGACATTTTTGACATTTTTGACATTTTGGACATTTTGGACATTTGGGACATTTCAGACATTTCGGAAATTTTGGACATTTTGGACATTTTTTAACATTTTTGACATCTGGAAATTTTTGACATTTTTGATATTTTGGACATTTCGGACATTTTGGATATTTTGGACATTTTGGACATTTTGGATATGTTGGACATTTTGGATATTTTGGACATTTTGGACATTTTGGTCATTTGAGACATTTCGGACATTTCGGACATTTTGGACATTTTGGACATTTTGGACATTTTGGACATTTTGGACATTTTTGACATTTTGGATATGTTGGACATTTTGGACATTTTGGACATTTTGGACATTTTGGACATTTTGGTCATTTTGGACATTTTAGGCATTTTGGACATTTTGGAAATTTTGGGAGTTGCTTTGGAGAATTTGAACGGTGCGGGTCGCGGTCAACACGCCGGATTTTCGTTGCCGTTTCCGTCTTTGTTTTCCCCCCGATTGTGTGTGTATTTCGACCCGGACGATTTCGCGATGTTTGACAGTTGCCTTGAAGAATTGGAACGGTGCGGGTCGCGGTTATCACACAGGAATTTCGATGCCGTTTCCGTCTTTGTTGACCCCCGATTGTGTGTGTTTTTCGGTCCGGGCGGTTTCGCGTTTTCTCATTTTATTTGGTTTTAACTTTTTACAGCCGGCTGTCTAAGATTGAATCATTTATGCTAAACTCAACACCAAATAACCGGGAATAATCACATTCGCATCATCCGACTGTTTGCCTTGAGAATGCATAATACATCACATCATTAAACAAAATTCATTGATTATTGGGTCGCATCATCATCCTCTATGATGAATCCTGGCCATTACCCTTACCCACTAACAAAATCCCAAGTAGATGTAGTTTTCCGGCACACGTGGGGGTGTGGATATCGTATAGAACCCACCCTTTGTAGCAACCTGTGCTAACTAACATTCCCGTCCCAATCCCCTCGAGATCTACAAACTGACATGGCGGGCGCCGTTGGTGGCCAGTGACTGTTACCTATTTGCTTCAGATCTAGTTTTAATGATCTTGATGTTTTATCTTTTCAACGCATTCATACATGCTGTTGATAAGGGAAACACCATTAGATCGTTTAAGCGTATGGTCAGTTGTATTGATAGGAGATTACGGTCCTGTTCAGCAACGGAGAAGGACAACCATGGGTGGTCTCTCATGCTCATGCTCATGCTCATGCTCATGCTCATTTTGGACATTTTGGACCTTTTGGACATTTTAGACATTTTGGACATTTTGGGCATTTTTGACATTTTTGACATTTTGGACATTTTGGACATTTTGGATATTTTGGACATTTTGGACATTTTGGACATTTTGGACATTTTGGACATTTTGGACATTTTGGACATTTTGGACATTTTGGACATTTTGGACATTTTGGACATTTTGAACATTTTGGACTTGTTTTAGACAAATTTGACATGCTGATCGTCTAAGGAATATAAAAAAAACTTATATCATTTTGGAAAATCAACACTTTCAGGGCATTCTGGCAACACTTTCCAAACAAAAAAACAGACTCATTACCGTGAAAAACTTCAAATGAAAAGCTCACCTGCTCGAGAGAACAAAGCCTGGTCGTTCTCATTCCTCAAAACGGAAGTAAAACTAGGCAGTGTGGCTGCTAACCAGCTGCCATTACGGTTGGTGGATGCACCACAACCACATATTCTTCACCTTTTAATTATCTGCGCTCGTTCGTCCCGGGTTTTCCCGAGGCCACATTTTCCACAATGCCGTCTTTTTTTCGCAACCCCCACTTCAGGCTTTTTCTTCATTGAAAAATTGTATCGCCGTGGATCAAACTGGAGTGCAGTGCACACATGCCATGAAAAAAGGGACTAAAATGAGATGCTGGGTTTTTCTTCTTTTGTTTTACTTATTTTTTTTTATTTTCCTTTCCGAGCCACACACACACACACATCCTTCCGGAAAAATGCTTTTCTTCTCACGGGGAAACGATACGAAAGACAAATACTTTGCAGTCAGCCTTTTTGTTCTGTTTGGTGGCCGAAATATGAAAAGGAATTCGGCATGAAAAGGGATCAAACCAATTTTCCTGGTTAAACTGGAAGAAGAATTCGTTGCACAACTTTTTTGGCAGTTTTCCACTTCAGATAGATTTCCATCTTAAAAAAAGTTTCTTAGAGAATGGATGTGCACTTAAACCAAATATTATCTAGTTTTTGAAATATTTTATTATTATTTTTGCATCTTTTCATTTCCTAGTGTTGTCTCAAGTTTGTCCAAAACTTTTGTCTTGCACATGGTCAGTGATGCAATATATTATCGACAATCCCACCCACTCCATTCCAAATATGTTTCCAAATCACGAAAAATCTGCCCCGATTTTCCTCGATGCTCGTTTGTTTTCATCGCTCGGAGCCGGGGGAAAAATAACTTTTCCAATTCCACCGGCAAAGCAAAACTTTTCCCGTCTCTCGGACGGCACGAACTCACGATCAGCTTGAAAACTACAATTCTTCACTTTTCCAGAAAAAAAAGTTCGTTCCTCGCATGTGGGCAGCGGAGGATTTCATTTTAAATTAGGCGAGCCACCCTAGGCGGCTGATCAATGTGTTCATGATAGCGAACATCGATGGTGGGTGGTGGGAGGAGGAGTGTTTCCATGATTTGGGAGAGCAAATAAGATAAATTGCTTCGGCGAACAAGTTGTACAACCAGCACTCATCGATGGTCACGTGCTCGGTTGAGGAGGGGAAATGTTGGATGAATTGAACTTTGTCGGTGGGATCATAACATACTGATTTGATGAAGGTAAAGCACGCTGTTCGATGAGGAAACTTTTGTTGTTGAGATTCGAACTACAAGTCGAAATCGTGTGGAATTGATAGTTTTAAGCTTGAAAAATCAGTTTGTTTGTAATTTTCTGAGAGAAACAATATTGAATAATCTTAATCTAATATTATCATTGCGCTCTTCTGTTTCACAAAATTTCACCCACTTCTGACGCAATTTTTCCTCTCGTAGAAAACAAAAAAAAGGCCTCTTCTGGCCGCCCATCGCTTAGTCTACGAACAAAAAAAGCGCGAAGCACTTAATTTATCAGCGAACACTTTAACATCAACAGATCCTAAATGTTTTAAAACAAGTCACTTCAGCAGCAAAAAATATGTCACGCTCGAGTTTGAACATAGCTTTCTACTAAGAATATGTTTACAGTTGAAGTAGTGGGGAGCATTCGAAAATCACGTAACACATTATTAGATATTGCTTAGGACTTTTCAGAAAAAAAATGTTACATAAAAAATCTATTTTTCACTCAAAGAAATTATTTGCGCAACTCAACTGCAGTACTTGTTCGGTAAAAGGGCGTTGTTTAACTGGGCGCTCGATAACTGCGCCGTAGCCCAGTTCAAAAACCGACAAACTTCTAAAAACCAAAACAAACTGAAATTACCGAGGGGTTAATGGATGCAAAAAACATGTTCAATAGATAAAGAAAACATTGTTTAAACTTTCACTAAATTTCAAGTCACAATTCAAAATTTTTGAAAAGTTAGCATTATAAATAAATCTGAGAAGCCTTTATTTTCAATTTTCATCAGAAAAATATTAAACAACGGTGGTCCCCTCGTAATTTCTTGTTCAGCTGGGCTAAACAAGAATTCGATGACTGTGCTACTTTCTCTGTATTTTACTGTGTTTTGAAAAAAATAGTTTTTGATTTGTTTTAGATGACAAATATTGCCATCTTTTAAGCTTTGGTACAAGTTTTTTTATTAGGCTGGTATTTTTTTTCAATTTCTATAGAATCATGTTTTTTTAAACGTGATAAAAAAAGTCGAAAAATTATGTTCACTTTATCAAGGCTATTCCAAATATTTTTCAAAGTTTATGTCACCCCCACCCCCCCCCCCCCCCCCCTTCAAAGTTTGCCTGAAAAATCAGGGGGTAAAAAAAATATTTTTTCGAAAAACTTCAAAATTTTAATGGAAATTAAAGTTTAACCAACTGAAAACCAGTTAAAACCCATTTTCCCGCGTTTATAAACATATTTAGCATGTTCCTCCTTTGAAAACATTTTAAATTTTCATGAAATACCAATGTACAGTGTTGTTTTGGGTAAAAAAAAATTCCGTCAATACCTCGATATTTTCAAAATTATTGATTGGAAAGCAACTGTACGCCTGCAAAAAGCATTTTAGAGCACTTTTTTCATCCAAATGTTGAAACCTAGGCTTGTTATTTCAATTTTTATATATTTTTTATTTGTTTGCCCCCCACTCGACTTTGGTCAGAGCCGAGGGACATAAACTTCAAAAAATATTTGCAACGGCCTTATTAGATAAAACAAAATTAATTTAAACTGAAAAGGTCTATACATTAATTTTGATATCGTGTCCGTTTTTGAGTTACTTCCACTAATATTTGAATTGATGAAAGTATCTTGAAATGTATCCAACATTTGAAAAATGTTTTTGCCTTTCTTACAAAAAAAAGCCAGATCTGTAGCCGTGGGGTCGGAGACGAACATTTTATTTTTCGATTCACAATTTTCGACCAGTAAATGTGGTCAAAGCCATTTTTAGAGGTATTTTTTGGACTATTTTACAGATAACACTATCACATTTAAAGAATTCAGTTTCAAACAAAAAGCCATTCGAAAACATGCGCCATAAACTGTTTGGGCCCAAAATTTGAAGCTTTTCCAAAATGTATTTCCAGAGATATAGCGATTTTAGTGTTTTTCGTCTTATTTTTACCCTATTTTTTCCTATTAAATTTTTGGATTTCTGCAAAATCATATACTGAACATCAAATTCGAAGTCCCGGCTCGTTCTCGCTCGAAAGCTCGACAAGTCGTCAAGTCGAAGCTTCAACGCCAGCGTTTTTACGCTTGCGCGTTTTACGCTGCGCGTGAAAGTGTTCTTTCTGGCTTCTCATAATTGATTGACTAAGTGCAATAGCGATACATATATTTTTAAGTTTATCATAGACTAACATTATAGACTGAGTACCCTTTATTTTTTTTTCTAATAATGTTAATCCAATATGTTTTTCTTAATTAAATTTAAATGTCTTGCGACAAATAATGTACTTCTGAAATTAAAAAAAAATGGCATTTGAGGTTTAGCCTTAAAAGATTCGAAGCTTTAGGTAAAATTCTTACTGGATGGTATCATTATGTTTTGAAAAAATAATTGCACCAATATATTTTTCGGAGTTTCATCATTTTGTAAGAAAGGCTCTATTTCACCTCTGGTGATATTAAATCGGGTTTTTGTTCTTTTGAATGTTTGGACTGATTTTAAAAATATAAAATATTTTTATTTGAAAGCACAGCAAACACGCATATTTGCTTAGTTAGCAGACTCTTAAAAATTCATCGCCATTTTGATGATTTAAAGTAAAGCACGTTTTTAATACGTGATTTTCGATATTCGATATTTTCAGAGAAGGTCATGCTTGGAAAATTCTTTTTTAAGATTCAGATTTTATAAATGTTTTAATAGCTGCCAAAATTTAATAAAATCATGCATGGACAAACAATTCATTGGTTACAGAATATTGTTCATGAGTAGAAGTACAATTCTCTACAAAATCGGCCGATTAATTTTTATTGACCATTTTTATTTCTTGTGTTTTTTGATTTGGCTCAAAATTTGTTGGAGCCTTCCCTATCACCAACAAAGCCATTTTGTGTCATTGGTTCACCCATACAAATCTCCATACAACTTAGGCAGCTGTTCATACAAAAATGGTACGTAAATATTCGAAAATCTGTAACTTTTCAAGTAATTTTATGATTAATTTGGTGCCTTCGTTAAAGTTGTAGGTATTAATGAGGACTATTCAGAAAAAATAGAAACACGAAAAATAATTTGGTGATATTTTAATAAACTTTTTTGTACGAAAAAAAAAAACAATTTCCCAAAATCCGCTTTTTTAATTACTTTATATGTTTTAGGGGACCAACCCCCGGCTCCATTCAGAAATATGAACCAAAATTTTGCTGACGAGTTATGTTTTTTAGAAAAATTTATTTTAGTTAAATTGAAATAAAGTACTTTTTTGACCTCATTTTTATGTAAAATCGAATTTGCAATCGAAAAGTACTTTACAATTTTTTCGATTAAGAGCGAGTTTTTCACCGATGTGAAACAGGTCGTATCGAGGTGCTCCGATTTGGATGAAACTTTCAGGGTTTGTTTGTCTATACATGAGATGAACTCATGCCAAATATGAGCCCTCTACGACAAAGGGAAGTGGGGTAAAACGGGCATTGAAGTTTGAGGTCCAAAAAACATGAAAAATCTTAAAATTGCTCGCATTTTCGTAAAACTTCATCAATTCCAACTCTCTTAGATGCATTCGAATGGTCTTTTGAAGCCCTTCAAAATGTGCTATAGACATCCAGGATTGGTTTGACTTTTTCTCATAGCTTTTGCAAATTAGTGTTAAAAATGGATTTTTTTGAAACCTTAATAACTTTTGGCAACAGCCTCCAGCACCCTTACTCCCAGAGGTCAAAAGTTAGGAAATTTCATGGACTATAAGCCTACGGTATTAACTTTTTGGCCAATCGAAGTTTTTCTCATAGTTTTACGATTTTTCTATAACAAACATTTTACAACGTTAGTTTTTTCCCTGTAGGCCTCCATAGCGGTTTTTTTGGTCTCAATTTTGACATATTTGGAATCCTCAGAAAATTTTACATTAGATTGAGGTGTTGGAATTTTGAATTTGATTGGAAAAAATGCCATTTAGAATTAATTAAAATATTATTTAGCATTTTGTCGGATTATGGGTAAAACAGGAATTCGCCTACTTGATACAGCATTTGACGTATTGAACACAGGGTATGTAAAATCTAACTTTTTTTCAGAAATGTTTTATCTAATTATTTTCCTAATCAAATTCATAACTCTAACATCTCAATCTAATGTAAAATTTCCTGAGGATTCCGAATATGTCAAAATTGAGACCAAAAAGAGCCGCAATGGATGCCTACAGGGAAAAAACTAACGTTGTAAAATGTTTGTTATAGAAAAATCGAAAAACTATGAGAAAAACTGCGATTGGCCAAAAAGTTATTAAAGTAGGCTTATAGTCCATGAAATTCCCTAACTTTTGACCTATGGAAGTATGGGTGTTGGAGGCTGTTGCAAAAAGTTATTAAGGTTTTAAAAAAATACGTTTTTAACAGTAATTTGCAAAAGCTATGAGAAAAAGTCAAACCAATCTTGGATGTCTATAGCACATTTTGAAGGGCTTCAAAAGACCATTCGAATGCATCTAAGAGAGTGGGAATTCATGAAGTTTTACCGAAATGCGAGCAATTTTAAGATTTTTCATGTTTTTTGGACCTCAAACTTCAATGCCCGTTTTACCCCACTTTCCTTTGTCGTAGAGGGCTCATATTTGGCATGAGTTCATCTCATGCATAGACAAACAAACCCTGAAAGTTTCATCCAAATCGGAGCACCTCGATACGACCTCTAGAACAAACCGAGCAGAATCTACAAATACTGCCTCTTAAGTGCACTGTTTTCAAAATATAGCCATTCAAAGTTATTTTGTTTTCTGATAAATTCCGGTCTATTAACTTTTCAAAATAGTGTCCATGATTGTTCATTCCTAAACATAATTTCCTACAATTTTGTCTAAGAAACATTGAAGGTTGGACCACTGGTTGCTGAGATACAGTGAATAAAAGAAACAGGACAATGGTTTTTTTAAGACTCACCCAAACAACCCTCAATATTCTAATGTCGATATCTCAGCAACTAATGGTCTGATTTTCAATGTTAAAATATGAAACATTCGTGAAACTTTCCGATCTGTACGAAAACAATATTTTAACATTTTAAAAGGTTGTTATCAATACAGTTTCAGTTCGAATTTAAAATGGTTACTAGATTTTCACATATTCTACTATAGAACAATCATTTAAATTATAAAAAATGGTTAGAGATATAGTATGGTACACTACAATTATTGCTTCATGCTTGCCAAAGTTGACCCCAGAAAAATGACATTTTTAAAAACATTGCCAAAGACACATAAAACAAGTCACAACTCCAACCTTAGAATTTTCATAAATTTTAAGAGATCTTCTTTTCAATGATAAAAAATAGGTTGAATAATTATTTTTGGCAATTTTTTAGATCGAAGCCCGATTAGAAGCATGGTTGGGTTGTAGAGGGTTAAATCTGATCAATAGAAAAAAAAAACATAATATTACATCTAATAAAAGATATGTGCCAATGGTAAACAGTATGTGCCAATGGTAAACAGTAAACATAAATTATTGTAATCATGGTCAATTTTTAAGAATGTTCACAGATTTTAGGGCAGATAACATGTGTAATTTTACTTAGATTTCACAGAAAAAAAATGATGGTAGTATGTAGGCTTAGTGATTTTTCACGCTCGAAAATTGCAAATTTCACGGGGACCTCAATTTCAGAACACCAAATTTCACGCAAATTTCGCGGAACTTGAAAAATGTTAAAATAACTCTGAAAATCCTATGTTTAAATCACAGAAACTACTTTTTATGCTTCATTATGTATTATTATGTGAAAAAATCTTTACTAAATTTGAATGCGACAAAAAAAAATCTTCCAATTTTCAAAAAAAAAATCCTCCTGGTTATTGGATGGGCTCTATATATATTTTGAAACAAAATGTAGGGCACGCGTATTCTCATTTACTGAACTGCTCTTTTAATATTCGACTAACAAAGCTCAAATGTTTTCGCTAGTTTGCTTCTGTTATATCATTTTACATTTTATTGAATTTCATATCAAAGCTAGATTTGTCCAGTCAAAATGAGTAAAATAAATTGAATTTTCTGCGTCATTTAGCCCATTAAACATATTTTTTAAGGGTTTTAGCTCATTTTTCAAAAACTAAATTTATAAACATTTTGCAAAAATAATATAATTTTTATCAAAATCGAAATTTTTATTCTAAATGAGAAGAGAAAACAAAAAAGTAGTATTTTTTAACTTTCACGGGAATCATCCACCCAAATAAACAAATATCGTTTAAATTTAACAGGCCCAAAAAAAATTTGTTATGTTTTTAAAATATGATTCCAAAGATAAAAAAATACTCTTAATTTTATTTTGAATAAAACAATTTCTTTTAATTTCTTTCAAAACTATACCTTTCAAATAAAAAAGCACTAAAATTTTTAATACAGCGAATGAATATATTACTAAATTTTGTTAGTTTCTAAAAAACTCAAAAATCTCAACATTTCTTCAAATGGTTCATATCAACTTGACACACATATATAATCAAGCTTTTTAATTGAAAACTAATAAAATTTCTTTTCTTTTTGGATGAAATATTTATTAAGTTGATAGGCTGGTACAAATTTTATTAAAAGTTTTTGTCCCCCCCCTCCCCATCCCTTCAAAGTTGGCCCGAAAAAACAGGGGGCAAAAAAAATATTTTTTCGAAAAACTTAAAAATTTCAATGGATCAGCTGAAATAAATTTAAAATTCATTCCCCTGCGTTTTTCATTCCATTTTTAGAATGTTTAGGATCATTATAAGAATGTTTGGGTTGATTTAGAAATCTTTCGAATTTTTGAAAATTTTCGATGTTTTTTTTTTTGCTAAAATTTTTGTTTTCGTCAAATCTTACATTTTTTGAAAACTAATGATTGCAAAACTACTGAACTAGTGTAAAATGCATTTTAAAACACTTTTTCCATGTAAATGTTGAAACTTTGGCTTGTTATTGCAATATTTATTTTTTTTATTTTTTTTTTTGCCCATATTTGCATTCAATGATTCGAGAAAATTGATAAAATTCACGAATTTCACGCCGTCTACGAAACCGTCAAAAATCATCAACCCTATATTAGTAATAAAACCAGGTTATTCACTCGCTTGATTCTACAGTAGTTCATAACATTATTTTTATTCCTTTTTGAGTTTGATAAGTTATTTTATGAAAAATCGTTACATTTTCACACAAACATAAAATTTCACGGGATTTCGCGGAAAAAGCCAAATTTCGCGGATTTCACGCTGTCCGCGAAATCGTGAAATTTCACTAACCCTAGTAGTATGTATCACCAAATGGTGGCAGATTTTGTGTTAAAAAATGTGTTTTATTACATCAGGAATTGGTGAATATTCATTAGTTTCTGATAAATTTTCATCAGGTTCTAATTTTTAAACATTTTAAAGTAAAATTACTCAAGAAATAGGTTATATTCAACCAACCAAAATTTCAACCTTCCAAACTAAAACTTTTTTTTCTGTGTATGTTTAAATTTACATAAATGTATCAAAAAAATCAAACCATCCACATTAACGACCCCCGGGTCTTTTGTGGTCTCTATTGCAAGTTTCTGCTCGAACCTAGGAGTCCGAAGGCTTGAATGGGGAGAGCACCCAAACCTCTTTCTACTCCAAGGAACCTTCCACCCCAGTGTTTGAACTGACGACCTTTGGATTGCGAGTCCAACCGCCGCCAGCGATTCCACCGGAGCAGGCTTGGTTTGGTGTGTTGTTTGTACTTATGGTATGGAGACGACTCCTACACCTGGAATGACTTAACGGCATAACAACCAAGGCCGGGACCGACATTTTACTTCCTCATCCGATGGAAGGTTGCAGCAGATGGGAATCGAACCCAGAATCATCCGCTTACAAAGCGGACAGCGTAACCATTCGGCCACGCACTGCCACATAAATGTATGCGTTACCTAATTTAAAGTAATTTTAAAGTACATTAAAAATAGAGCAATTTCACAATTTACAGTTTACCACCTTTCATATTGGTATGAGGTAAGAGGTAAATAATGAAAAATGCAGAACATATGCACAGTGGTTCAAAAGGCTGTTTTGACAAACTTAATTGATTAGAGCAAAAAGAAAGAATTTTCGTGCTTTGACATGTTCGAACACACGAGGCGTGTAGGCCAGACTGTTGTGAAAATTTTGATGTAGTGGAAGTCTATTTTTGGAACCAATTGGCTAATAAATAATATGAATGTTTGAAATAATTTACTGTCTTTGCAACATTAACGTTATAAAGTTGACTGAGATCTAGATTCGCCGATTAGCTCTTTTGGAAGGGTTTTTTTTTTCAAAGATACACTAAATCCCCTAAATACGCTCCCCCCGATTGCGCCTCCCCCGTTTTGCGCCCCCCGAATTGCGCTCAAACCCCGAAATAACGCTCCCCCCAAATAACGCTCTAATGGGCGCAAATCGGGGGAGCGTTATTGCGGGGTTTTAGCGTAAAATGGGGTTTTCTTTTTAAATGTACTTTATTTACATATAAATGAAACATTTGTATAAGGGGTCATCCACAAAACACGGATAAGGGGCCATCCACAAATCTGGGTATCCAAGAACTCCCGGAATTCATGCCCTAGATATCTACTTGATCAACGGGGGTCTATATGGGTGAACTAACCATCGATATAGCTTCAGGTAGCTTTAGTGAACCACGATGGATATTCTGGGGTACGTTGGATTGTTATGGGTCCTCCAAGAACTCCCGGGAGTTATGACCTGATGATCTACCTGATCAACGCGGGTCTATATGGGTGTGTTAACCATCGGTATAGCTTCAGGTAGCTTCAGTGAATCACGATGGATACCCTTCGCCATGTTGGATTGTTATGGGTCCTGCAGGAACTCCCGGAAGTTATGACCTGATGATCTACCTGACCAACGGGGGTCTATATGGGTGTATTAATCATCGGTATAGCTTCAGGTAGCTTCAGTGAACCACGATGGATATTCTGGAGTACGTTGGATTGTTATGGGTCCTCCAAGAACTCCCAGGAGTTATGACCTGATGATCTACCTGATCAACGGGAGTCTATATGGGTGTGTTTACCATCGGTATAGCTTCAGGTAGCTTCAATGAACCACGATGGATATTCTGGATTACATTGGATTGTTATGGTTCCTCCAGGAACTCCCGGTAGTTATGACCTGATGATCTACCTGATCAACGGGAGTCTATATGGGTGTATTAACCATCGGTATAGTTTCAGGTAGCTTCACTGAACCACGAAGGATACTCTGAGGCACGTTGGATTGTTATAGGTGGTCCAGGAACTATTGGAAGTCATGACCTGGATATCTGCCAGATCAACGGAGGTTTATATGGATGAATTAATCATCGGTATAGCTTCAGGTAACTTCAGTGAAGAGTTCCTGGAGGACCCATAACAATCCAACATGGCGAAGGGTATCCATCGTGGTTCACTGAAGCTACCTGAAGCTATACCGATGGTTAATACACCCATATAGACCCACGTTGATCATGTAGATCATCAGGTCGTAACTCCCGGGAGTTCCTGGAGGATCCATAACAATCCAACGTAACCCAGAATATCCATCGTGGTTCACTGAAGCTACCTGAAGCTATACCGATGGTTAATACACCCATATAGACCCCCGTTGATCAGGTAGATCATCAGGTCATAACTCCTGGGAGTTCCTGAAGGACCCATAACAATCCAACATGGCGAAGGGTATTCATCATGGTTCACTGAAGCTACCTGAAGCTATACCGATGGTTAATACACCCATATAGACCCGCGTTGATCATGTAGATCATCAGGTCGTAACTCCCGGGAGTTCCTGGAGGATCCATAACAATCCAACGTAACCCAGAATATCCATCGTGGTTCACTGAAGCTACCTGAAGCTATACCGATGGTTAATACACCCATATAGACCCCCGTTGATCAGGTAGATCATCAGGTCATAACTCCTGGGAGTTCCTGAAGGACCCATAACAATCCAACATGGCGAAGGGTATCCATCGTGGTTCACTGAAGCTACCTGAAGCTATACCGATGGTTAATACACCCATATAGACCCGCGTTGATCATGTAGATCATCAGGTCGTAACTCCCGGGAGTTCCTGGAGGATCCATAACAATCCAACGTAACCCAGAATATCCATCGTGGTTCACTGAAGCTACCTGAAGCTATACCGATGGTTAATACACCCATATAGACCCCCGTTGATCAGGTAGATCATCAGGTCATAACTCCTGGGAGTTCCTGAAGGACCCATAACAATCCAACATGGCGAAGGGTATTCATCATGGTTCACTGAAGCTACCTGAAGCTATACCGATGGTTAATACACCCATATAGACACCCGTTGATCAGGTAGATCATCAGGTCATAACTTCCGGGAGTTCCTGGAGAACCCATAACAATCCAACATAACGAAAGTTATCCATCGTGGTTCACTGAAGCTACCTGAAGCTAAACCGATGGTTAGTTCACCCATATAGACCCCCGTTGATCAAGTAGATATCTAAGGCATGACTTCCGGGAGTTCTTGTATACCCAGATTTGTGGATGGCCCCTTAACCGTGTTTTGTGGATGACATATGTTTCATTTATATGTAAAAAAGTACATTTAAAAAGAAAACCCCATTTTACGCCAAAACCCCGCAATAACGCTCCCCCGATTTGCGCTCAAACCCCGAAATAACGCTCCCCCCGTTTGCGCTCAAACCCCGAAATAACGCTCCCCCGAATTGCGCTCTCCCCCGGTGTGCGCCCCCCCCAAAAAGAGCGCATATGGGGGATTTAGTGTATTCCCAAAACTACAATGAATAGCCTCAAAAATAGACTTCCAATACATCAAAATTTTCACAAGAGTCTGGCCTACACGCCTCGTGTGTCCGAATAAATAGCAAAAATGGCTTATGTGCCTCAAAAGATTCCTAAATGCATTTAAATAGTCATCAAAAATAAAATTAATTTAAATGCCTGGAAATATATGACCGTATATCTTCGGGCGAATGATTCACCCGACATTTTATAGTGGAATACTGCCCATAATTGAAAATTCGGCTATTATGCCATATCAAGTATTCCGAGAAAACGCATTTTAGTGTTTGCCACCAAATCTTCGTCAAGGTAATTTCCCATAAGAGAGGCATATTAGCCGTTTGGTTTTTCGCATCGGCAGCCAAATCCAATCAATGAAATTGAAGTTTCAGAAGACGCGTTGGAACATCCTCTACCACCTGGTGCTAATATCTCGTATTTCGCAAAAAGTGGATATTTGCCGTTTTTTCAATGGTGGGCAGAATAGTCATACTTGAAGCCTATTGTATGAGGTTTTGCCCAAATTTGCCCGAGGCTTTGTATACCGAGATCGAAAATAAGCTAAATTATTACGAAATCTTGCTATAACTCATCACATATAGCTCCTATCAATTTGGCGTCTTCGTCAAGGTTGTTTATTTCGATATTACTGACAACTCTTCTGAACATTGTGATAGTCTAAAATCAAAGTTCAACATAGTTATTTTCAAAAGACTGTTTTTTGGCAGGGATTTATGAAAAAGGTTCCAAAACTGGTATTCAACGCAAAGA
The DNA here is from genome assembly GCF_016801865.2 of Culex pipiens pallens. Lineage (NCBI taxonomy): Eukaryota > Metazoa > Arthropoda > Insecta > Diptera > Culicidae > Culex > Culex pipiens. Next base: position 46,563,249 of record NC_068937.1, on the reverse strand, counting down.
TAGATCTTTGGCAACTTCGACAAAGTTTGTGGAAATTTTCAGTCCTACAACTTTGACGAAGACACCAAAGCTCTATCTCTTAACTGTCAAAAGTTATAAATTCCATACGCTGCTGTGATGAGTATTTTGAAACACAAATTTCACCAAAAGTAGGCCATGACAACGCTGAACAAAGTTGAAGAACATGTCAAAGCATGAAAATGCTTACTTTTTGCTCTAATCAATTAAGTTCGTCAAAACAGCCTTTTGAACCACTGTGATATGCAGTTATGTTTTTATGTATTTTGTTAAGTCACCTGTTGGAAAATGAGCTCTCATTACATTGTGTCAACTTTAAGGTAATTAACACGTCCATCGGTTCGTGAAATGGCTTCATTCGCGATACAATTAAAGCAATTAGCGCAATCAATAATTAATTGATAACACTATTAATAAATTTTCAATCGAGGGAGTGCGCGTTTGTGCGTGTGTGAGTTTTACCAGTTGGTCAAATCGGTAACAGTGAAACTTTTTTGCTTAATTTTGCCCAACGCATATCCCACCCATTCTGTTTAATTTATGGGATTTTTTTACTTCAATCAAACAGGTAGGGGAAATATACCCTTTCTAATCAAACACCTATCTTCGTCATATGGAGAGTTTGATGCTCGATTAAAGCTCCAAAAATACTATTTAGGCTGTAAACTTACCAGCAACAGCACCGCCTCGAGTAAGCACGCAAATGTATGCCACTTACTGGCCAAAAAGATCAAATTTAATGCACTTTTGATCATAATTTCTATTTTGCGAGACCATTTCTCATCATTTTGGTGGCACACACATCCACACGCAAGATCAGAGGTTAACTGCTTAACGAAAGTCGCCATCAATATCTTTTCACTTGCGCTAACGATTTCAAAGCGCTTAAGATATAAAATTGCTTCCAACTACCGGCAACATGTTCTTTTGACTGTTACTTAGTCACTCACTTGAACAATAATCCCGAAACATGTAAATAATTAGCAAGCGCCATCAAAACAACAAACGCGCTAAGTCTTTTGACGTTTCAATTTTGACCATCCATTCCAATCGAAGGCTGAAGAAAACCGAGCGAAAAGCGAAGGCAAATAAAGAACAAAGGGTGGCCACCAACACCACCAGCAGCGCTTGTGGTGTTGCCAGGAAACTTTCTCTATAAATGCTACTTTTCTTGAGTGTTCGCTCAAAATTTAATCAATTTTGGCAGCACGAAGCAAACCCAAACGAGCGTTGGAAGAAAAAAAGAACTACACTCAACCCCCGATGGCTGGTCACTTTTTCGTTTGACACTTTTTTAGTTTGTACCCCGTTGGTTGGTCAAAGTCAAACTAAAAAGTGACGAACTGTCACTTTTTACACGGCGCTCACGCACACTATCAAAACACACGTTTGGTAGTGTACGTGAACTCCGTGTAAAAGGGGTGTCAAACTAAAAAGTGACCCCGTTCGTCTGACAACAGTTGGTGTCAAACCATCGGGGTTTGAGTGTACAGTCATCCCTCATAATCGGAACAGTTTACAGATCGGCCAATGTTCAACAAATCATAGAAAATCGATAATTGAACATAATGATTTGCCTTTACCTTCATGTGAAAGCTTTTCTTGCGATCTTTCGAATGATGTACTGACCGTCTGGTCATTTTTACGCTTTATATCAAGTTTTCAAAGAAAAACATTGACCCTTGAAATCCACAAATTCGGAACACTTTTTTCTTACGATGTAAACAAACTTTTCATTCTCTCCAGGAGTACATATTTATTACAAAATAATGACTTCGCACTCTGAAACCAATTAAACTCATGCTTAGTAATGTTTTATGAATGGTCTGATAACATTTTTGTGAAAATATCAGTTAAATTCAGGTGTTCCACAATTGTGGGAGACACAATAACATCCCATATTCATGGAACAGGCATTTTGGATGCAGTGTTTTGCTGCTCTGGATAAAATAGTCTGGAAATGCAGTTTTTGTTTAAAAAGCATTACTTTTACTAGTGAAATAGCAAGAGAATGCCCAAATGAAGGCCTTAAAAATAGCAGCGTCGGCAGAAAAGTTGTATTTTGCATTCTATTGACAAATTACCACAAAAGTGTTCCGAATTTGTGGGTGTTCCGAATATGTGGGATGACTGTAAGCTGAAAATAGAAAAATGGGCGTGGCCCAATGCACTCGACTGATTAGAATGAGTTTTTGAAATATTATTTTAAAATGCTTGGAAAAGGAATAGCATAACTTTTAAATAAAAGTGAAAATAAACAGAAATGTTCACAAAAAGTTGCTCTACTCGTTGGTGTACTTGGTTTTACTGAATTTCAAGGAACACTCCAGATTATCCAGATTTTCTAAGGTTATGGTTCAGACATTTTTTTACTAATATGGTTTTTTCTTCAAAATTAATCATATACAGCACATAGAATATTAACATTTTTTTAAATGTTTGGAGAGCTGTTACATCTAGACTCACAGGTTGAAAAATGTATTTTTCAAACCAATATTAACATCTGATTGAAACGGTTCAAATTTTGCGGTTCACCTTTTTGCCTCCGGTCAACATATTTAGAGTGACTAAATGAAAAATAAATAAATCTCCCTTTTTCGAGTGCATTGAATTGAGCCGATTCTGTGTTTGTGTACTTGCCTGTATGTATGGGCCTCTCCCCGCTTCTGCACAGGACATTGACTGACTCTGGAAAAGCGGCTTTTCGATACGATTTATCAGAACAAAAAGGGGTTTACACACAAACACACACACTTCTATTGGTTTACCTCTCTATCTGCCGGAATATGGTTGCATGACATTTGTGGTGTAAGTGTGTGTCACACAGTAATGCAACGCCACAAATTGTTACACTCTGGCGAGAGGACCCAGGACCAATGGGGTCACACCACGCACGCACTCAGCTGTTTAAATATTTTAATAAATTAATTTAAATGCGGTGACCAATTTAAATAAAATAAAACCATCATTTGATTATAATAATGAAATGGAACCGTAATTACGGACTCGGGTATCAACGGCCAGCCAACTGTTCGCGGTGCATTGGTCAAAGAGAATCGATGCGAAATGAGTCGGAATGTAATTCCGCGATAGGTCACAACGGAGGTTAGGTACACTTTGGACTGAAATAATGACACTGTAAAATATGCATTTCTCATTAACTGAAATGTGAGTCATTTGTCCTGAGTTTTAAAACGTTTATTTATAATTTTCAAGAATTTTTTAAAACTTTACCTTAGTCAATCTTTTCAAAGAAAAAAGTCACAATTCTCATTCAAGCTGACCCAGAGCTCAACACTTTACCACCTTTCGTTCATAATGCCTAATGAAAAATAACCCATCATAAGTTTGTATCCTATCAGCTGGCAAACACTCACCGTTTGGCCATAGTCTCCACTAAAAGAACCCATTTTTTGCGGACGTCCAACCCGCTAAAGGAATTGACTACAAGCAATGATGTTGGGAAAAAAACTCATAACTTCATCTCAGAAGGAAAAACCGCAACAAAACGAAAGCAGCGAATTTTCTCCGTTCGGCCTGATTTTCACCCCGCCCAACCCAACAAACATGAAGGATCTTAAAGTTCTTGTTCTCGGGAGGGAAATAGACATCAGACGTAAAAAGACTTAAACATATCGTCATCACCGCATTATTATCGCCCAGCCTCCCAAGAAGTGGTGCGGGCGTTTTCTTGTTGCATTTTTTCGCTCGCTCCTGTTCTTGGAGGAACATCAGCCCGGTGAAACATGTTTATGTTGGGAAAACGGGCAACACATAAAAGTGGCACACTAGTGAGCAACGGGAAAGAGATGCCGCCGACCGCTCGCTACTCTACCGGTTTGCCAGTTTGAGAAAATAGAAAAGTATTAAGAAAAGCCTCTTTGGGAAGTTCTTTGGTGGCACATATTTTAGGGGGTTACTTTTTTTCTAGAATATCAGGCAGAGAGAATGAATATAATCTTGTGCAAAACATTTGAGGTAAATTTTTTAACATAGTTCCATTTTTTGACACATAGCATGTTTTAAATATATTTACAATACTTTTCAAATAAAGACTAAAGGCTTTGGCCTCTTCCATTATTGGGTTTGAAACCTCTGAAATTACCCAAAATATAACTCTTAGAAAAATAAAAAAAAATGTAAAAAAGAATGGCGGAGGTTTTTAATCTACTTCAATGAAAAAACACGTTTTTTCCGGAATTCTGAGTACGCCATCAAATCGAGTGTCAAATTGTTCAAAATGGAAAGGGATATCACGAGATATACAAAATGGACCTTGGATACGTAATCAGGGATCAAATTTCTCCACAGAAAAAAGTATTTATCACGCAATTTTTGATAATCATGTTAAATGGCCTTTTGACCCCCGTAGAGTAATTTTATAATTATAAAAAAAAATAGTTTAAGTTTTTGCATATTTTTACACTCAAAAGAAAAATATGTATCAAAATTTGCAACAGTGGATTTGCTGCAAAAAATGTTACATTTTAAAACAGTTTTTGCAGCAAGCTCATGGCTCATTTTTGCCCGCGTGTAAACATGTCAGCGATCTGCAGTTCTCACCAACACATATAATGCTGGCGCGTCCCCGAGCAACACTTCAGAGGAAGAATATGTTGGTGCTATGTCCCTCACAATTCATCAAGCGTCCATGGCGTGGCTGTAGCGTGTCAAATCAACAACCAAGTGGTTGATGGTTCAATCCTCGTTCTGTTAAGTTTTTTTTGCAATACAATCAATTAGCCGTCGGTAATGTCGATAATTGTCGGTAACGGACAAAATGTCATAACCCTATATCGCAAAAAATGTATGAGGCCAGATTTCATGCAGATTCTGATATACTTTAATGCCGCCATGCATTGGGTGTAGTATTAATTTTTTCTTCCAAAATATTTATAAATGAAAACAATAATGAAAATTCAAGAGCATGCAAATAAATATTAATTTTTGTTTTCAATATTTTTGTTAAATGACGATTGTATTCAGCCACAGAATGATCAATAGGGTGGCAAAAAATCGATCTCAGAGATTTGATTTGATTCCTTAGGCAAAAAAAAAGTAAGTGTGAATCTTTTGGGCAAAATCGGTTATAGTTTAGCGGTCACTATAGATCGTTAAAGTTTGTAAAAAAATAACAGGGTTAACTCGGATCGTTTTGTGGTCTTCGACAATTTTCCGACACATTTAACGCAACCTTCTGGTGTAATTATGTTTTTTTTGCTTTTCCCCATACATTTTTGCAAATTTTCCCAACGACCAATTTCGACTCTTTTAAAAACTTTACTAATTTGGCTCAAAATTGCCAAAGTTTTTTTTTATTTTACCTAATGAATCGAGCCAGTGAATATCTGTTTAGATTTTCCAAAATTCCTCAAACTTTTTATAAAAATATTGTTGGTTTTGAATTAAATGCTTGTTACTTTTGCCGATTTAAATGATTTTTAACGAATTGAATAAAAATGTTGAAACAAAAAAAAATTCTGCCTCAAATTTCCTAACCTAATTTTGGAAACACATTTTTAACATTTAGCCCACATGCTTTTGTGAGCTTCAAATTTGGCCCGCCATTTACAAACTTTTAGCACCCCTGTTTTAGATTGTAAATCTAGCCTGTCATTTGAGTAGAAAACATTAAATGTATTTTAATTGATGGCTTTGAAATCCAAGTTATGTTAAAAAAACATGTCTTGAAATCCTGTTGAAGAAAAATACACCATTTTGCAATATGTTGTGTAAATTTCCCGAGAAATACGATGAAACTCTCTCCTAACATATAAGTTTTTACACGCCATATTCAAATAATAGGCCAGAATGGCTAGGGGTTTGTTTTTGAGCAATTCCATGTCAAATAGGGAATCGGTTGTACCCGACCCTCTCCGATTCCAATGAAACTTTGTAGACATGTTATCCTACGCTTATATAAGCCATTTTTGTGAATATGGAGCCAGTTACACTCGATAATGATATTTGAGTAGGGCGTAAGTGTTTTAAATATGTTTGTATTTCGTTTTAAATATTGCTGTATCTCGAAGCCGTTGCATCGTATCAAAAAGTGATCAAAGACAAACTTGTAGGAAATTTGACGGGCTTTCCGAAAAAAAATACACTGAAAGAAAAAAACACTCCACTTTTATGAGATTTTTTGATTTTTAAGTTTAAAAGTCAAATTTGAGGGTGAGCCCACGATTTTTTTTCGTTCAAAATTTTTGTGAAAATAGCCTAAGATGTTACAAAAAGACTCACGAAAATGCAGGATGGAGCAACGCACCTAAAAAAATACAAAAATCATTTACTGAAACTGTTTTTTTCAAAAGTGCTCTAAACATCAAAATTTTCAAAATCCGAACACGAGAGTCGATTCTCCAGACAATTTTACATAAAAGTCTCCATATTGACCATTGTCCTAAGTCCAATCCTTGTGAAGTTACAGCGGTTTTAAAAATAAAAATGTTGAAAAAATAGGTTTTTTGATGGTTTTTCGCAATTTCTATATGACAGACTTGATTTTTTAGTCTCGAAAATATTTTTATCGGAAAGCTCGTCCAATTTCCCATAAGTTTGCCTTTGACCACATTTCAATTGGATGTATGGGCTTACAGATATAAGCTAATTACATTGCTCATAACTGAAAACATAATATTTTTTCAGTGTAGTATAGTAACCTGGATAGTAAATTAGCTTATATCTGTAAGCCCATACATCCAATTGAAATGTGGTCAAAGGCAAACTTATGGGAAATTGGACGAGCTTTCCGATAAAAATATTTTCGAGACTGAAAAATCAAGTCTGTCATATAGAAATTGCGAAAAACCATCAAAAAACCTATTTTTTCAACATTTTTGTTTTTAAAACCGCTGTAACTTCACAAGGATTGGACTCAGGACAATGGTCAATATGGAGACTTTTATGTAAAATTGTCTGGAGAATCGACTCTCGTGTTCGGATTTTGAAAATTTTGATGTTTAGAGCACTTTTGAAAAAAAAAACAGTTTCAGTAAATGATTTTTGTATTTTTTTAGGTGCGTTGCTCCATCCTGCATTTTTCGTGAGTCTTTTTGTAACATCTTAGGCTATTTTCACAAAAATTTTGAACGAAAAAAAATCGTGGGCTCACCCTCAAATTTGACTTTTAAACATAAAAATCAAAAATCTCATAAAAGTGGAGTGTTTTTTTCTTTCAGTGTATTTTTTTTCGGAAAGCCCGTCAAATTTCCTACAAGTTTGTCTTTGATCACTTTTTGATACAATGCAACGCACAGTGGGAAAAAAGGGCCCAAAAAATTACCGCAACATGATTTCGCGCAAACCATCGATTGCTATACACCAAAAGCTTCGTTTTTGCACCAGGAACAATAATCCGATGAAAAATCGCACTGCACGGACCGGTGGCCGGAGTACAGGCCACCGGAAGATCCGGATTTTTGGAAAAAGTGTCAGATTTATCCAATTGTGAACTGATAAGCTTTCTTTTGCCATGAATAGTCACGCAAAACAATCCTAGAATAATATAAAATACCATAGGACCCATCGGAACCGGTTCCACCGATCTCCGGTGGCCACATCCGGAACCGCATTAGAAAACAGCGTAAACTAGTCATGCGACGTATCAAACTTCTTGATTTTGGATGGGGACATGAGTTATACACTCCTCTCTTAAAAACATGAAGTTTGATATGTCGCAAGAGTGGTTTCAGGAATTTGCCAAATATGATCTTCGGATGTGGCCACCGGAGAACCTGGGAACCGGTCACCGGAGGTAAAAATACATTTTAAGGATACTCTCCATCCAAAATCAAGAAGTTTGATACGTCGCATGACTAGTTTACGCTGTTTCCTAATGCGGTTCCGGATGTGGCCACCGGAGATCGGTGGAACCGGTTCCGATGGATCCTATGGTATTTTATATTATTCTAGGATTGTTTTGCGTGACTATTCATGGCAAAAGAAAGCTTATCTGTTCACAATTGGATAAATCTGACACTTTTTCCAAAAATCCGGATCTTCCGGTGGCCTGTACTCCGGCCACCGGTCCGTGCAGTGCGGTTTTTCATCGGATTATTGTTCCTGGTGCAAAAACGAAGCTTTTGGTGTATAGCAATCGATGGTTTGCGCGAAATCATGTTGCGGTAATTTTTTGGGCCCTTTTTTCCCACTGTGCAACGGCTTCGAGATACAGCAATATTTAAATTACGAAATACAAAAATATTTAAAACACTTACGCCCTTCTCAAATGTCATTATCGAGTGTAACTGGCTCCATATTCACAAAAATTGCTTATATAAGCGTAGGATAACATGTCTACAAAGTTTCATTGGAATCGGAGAAGGTCGAGAAAAAAAGTACCTAAAAAATTCCTGTTTTGGGCTGGAATTGCTCTTTTTCAAAAGAGTGATTTCTTCGCTCACACCGAAAAACATATTTTTTTACCATTTTTGTAGGGGAACCACTTATAGTTTAATAGAAAGTAGGAGCAAATCATAATTCAACCTGTTTAAATATTTGTAACATTTTATTGATTAAATGTTCGATATTTTTTACAATAACAAGATAGCTGCAAAATAGACAATATTCAGTTATTTCAAAAAATAAAGGTGTGATCAAGTCATGAACATTTTCGAACATTTTGAACATTTAAGTTATAGTGTCACTTTAAAAAAATTAATAAATTCTGCGATACTTTTAGAATAAGCAAATTGCTCCAATAATGAATAAATGAGATTTCAATTGTTAAATAATGAAGCAGTACCATAATTCAGGGAGAAATTTAAAGCCAGGCTAACATTGATTGTTTGGAGATTTAACTTCAAAATTAATAATACGAATTGAATCCTAACAGAATGGTGTGAAATCATCTGTTACAATGCATTGTATTCAACATTTTAAAATACTTTTGGATTTTTTTCGGATACGCAGCTTAATTTATGTATTTTTTTTTAAATTCTTCTTCTCAACCTTGGCCAAAACAAAGAGAGGGACATAACGTTCATAATTAAAAAAAAAACTATTTTAGTGGAAATAAATGTCTAATTAACAGAAAACAAGTGCATTTTAATGCGTTGATAATAATTTTTAGCATGTTTAGGCCCATTTACAAATATGTTGAAAAATAGTGAATTTTGAAGTGCATTACCACAAAATGCATTTTTTTTTTCAAATGACCTGATACCTAATTTTAACTGTAATGCGTACAAGTCTAGAAGAACAAACTTTATCAAAAATCTGAAAAAGGCTGGGATTTCGTTTTGCTGATTTGGTTTGAGTTGACAAAGTTTGATTTTTTAATCTGGTATGATTTTTTAATTTGCGTAAATTGTCGTTTGCATTAAATAAACATAATTTTTTTTTTTATTGCATTCAATATATTTCAAATCATAATCTGAAAAATATTGAAAACTGTTCAATCCCAATATATCAACAAAAACGCACTTCTAAGTAGCTCACTCCCTTCGTCTCAAAATCACCAGAAGAAAAACTTGCGAAATTCACGAAAGATGACACGTGTCTGTGCAGCGATAGGCACTTCTGCTGCTGCTGCTGCTCCTCCAAACATCCATATATTCAAAGCTTTGCGGTCGTGATGCCAAAACTTGCGCTGTCGTCGAGGGGGGACTCCCCGTCCAAGTTTTCGGGACATTTCGATAAGTGTTATTTTCTGCGGCCGGGTTCTTCTTTGAGCTGCTCGTCGGTTATAACGGCAGTTTATGTTTGCGAAACTATCTTGATCCTTGTCGATGGTGGTGGCTGCTGGGGAAAAAAAGGGTTGAATTGAGTGTCGAGTCAAAAAAAGGGTGGGAAAGAAAAAATGCTTGGGTTAAAGTGTGTCAATAAGCCACTTACCAAACGACTTTATTACGCTGACCCCTTCGGGGAGGAAATTGAACCAGTGGCGAACCACTTCTTTTGCTCAAGTTTTTCAAGGGGAGGACAGAAAAAAAGGCTTAACCCTATTGTAATCGGCTTTCGGGTGTGGGTGAAGTGGGTTACGTATAAAACTTTGATTAAGGTGAAAGGAAACCTATTTCGGAGCAGCTCGCGGAATTCCAAACAAGTGGCTTGAAAAGAAGCCAACTTTTCTCTTTCAGAGACTTTTGCTAACTTTATAAAATATTGATGTTTCGCGCAGAAAAGCTGCTCGATAACACCTTGTGCATTATGCACTTTTCGCGAGTCTGCGTCTCGGGTGAAGAATCGATAGTCAGGTTAGGAAGTAGGAGCAGTTTTGTTCTGCTTTTTGCATATTAACAGTACTTTCTTAATTTCCAGCGAAAATCCACAAATTCATTACATTTCATACTAAGAGAGTACCCAACTGCCAGCGTTCACACGAGGGAAAGCTTTTCTGACCCAAAATCAGCGGAAAGCCCACTTGCATTTTTCCGCCCAAAGCCGTAAGCTGAGGAAATGTTCCCCGCTTTTCCGATTTTTGCATTTCAAATCTCGTTTGCGCGGGCTGTGGCAATTCAATAACCGTCAAACGATTCCCATTTCCCACGCGAACCCCGGTTTTCGGGCACGGTGGGAAAACAATTTCCGTGAAAGGTTAATTGGAGGATTCGGGAATTTTCCGAACTTTGCTCGTTGTGCACCGAATCGGTTGTCTGTCAGAGAGGTTTGAGCTTTTCCGAGTATCGTCAGCAAAAGAGAGATTCTTTGGAAACTTCTAGAAAGTATCTTTTACGAAAATTTTCCTCAATATTTATTTTGTTTTTTTTTTGTTAAGAATAAATATCAAATTTATTCATGTGACGTTTCATGTTTCTTAACAAAATATTTTACAGAGAACTACTCAACACAAAAAACAGCTCGAAACTATGGCTACAGATGTGCATATTCATGAGAGGAGGTCGGTTAAGGTTTCGGAACAAAAAAAAAAGCGCCCCATCCTGTTCAAGAGAAACAAAGAAGCGGTAATAAAGTTATGAATTTCAAAAGAACCATCCTCCGTCCGGGGGAAATTGGTCATTGCGGGAACCGACGACGGATTTCCTGCTTTTTTCGCGCCCCTCATGGTTTCAGGTTACGAGAGAGCATTCATATGGGAAGTCAGGAACACCGGAAGCCGATCCGAACACCTGTTGAGTCCCACACCGGGAATCGCACATTCCGGAATGATGATGATTGGAGGCAGCGTTCCGGAATGAACGGAATCGAGGACTTTTGTCCTTGTTGGTGGGTATTATGTCGTGGGAAAATGACTTCATACAAGTATTATAACTGATTTGTATGCAATCTTTGATTTCAATTGAACGGAAACCTTGGGAAATTTTACTGTTAAAAATATGATAAAACAAAAACAAAAACAAAAACAAAAACAAAAACAAAAACAAAAACAAAAACAAAAACAAAAACAAAAACAAAAACAAAAACAAAAACAAAAACAAAAACAAAAACAAAAACAAAAACAAAAACAAAAACAAAAACAAAAACAAAAACAAAAACAAAAACAAAAACAAAAACAAAAACAAAAACAAAAACAAAAACAAAAACAAAAACAAAAACAAAAACAAAAACAAAAACAAAAACAAAAACAAAAACAAAAACAAAAACAAAAACAAAAACAAAAACAAAAACAAAAACAAAAACAAAAACAAAAACAAAAACAAAAACAAAAACAAAAACAAAAACAAAAACAAAAACAAAAACAAAAACAAAAACAAAAACAAAAACAAAAACAAAAACAAAAACAAAAACAAAAACAAAAACAAAAACAAAAACAAAAACAAAAACAAAAACAAAAACAAAAACAAAAACAAAAACAAAAACAAAAACAAAAACAAAAACAAAAACAAAAACAAAAACAAAAACAAAAACAAAAACAAAAACAAAAACAAAAACAAAAACAAAAACAAAAACAAAAACAAAAACAAAAACAAAAACAAAAACAAAAACAAAAACAAAAACAAAAACAAAAACAAAAACAAAAACAAAAACAAAAACAAAAACAAAAACAAAAACAAAAACAAAAACAAAAACAAAAACAAAAACAAAAACAAAAACAAAAACAAAAACAAAAACAAAAACAAAAACAAAAACAAAAACAAAAACAAAAACAAAAACAAAAACAAAAACAAAAACAAAAACAAAAACAAAAACAAAAACAAAAACAAAAACAAAAACAAAAACAAAAACAAAAACAAAAACAAAAACAAAAACAAAAACAAAAACAAAAACAAAAACAAAAACAAAAACAAAAACAAAAACAAAAACAAAAACAAAAACAAAAACAAAAACAAAAACAAAAACAAAAACAAAAACAAAAACAAAAACAAAAACAAAAACAAAAACAAAAACAAAAACAAAAACAAAAACAAAAACAAAAACAAAAACAAAAACAAAAACAAAAACAAAAACAAAAACAAAAACAAAAACAAAAACAAAAACAAAAACAAAAACAAAAACAAAAACAAAAACAAAAACAAAAACAAAAACAAAAACAAAAACAAAAACAAAAACAAAAACAAAAACAAAAACAAAAACAAAAACAAAAACAAAAACAAAAACAAAAACAAAAACAAAAACAAAAACAAAAACAGCGAAAACAGCGAAAACAGCGAAAACAGCGAAAACAGCGAAAACAGCGAAAACAGCGAAAACAGCGAAAACAGCGAAAACAGCGAAAACAGCGAAAACAGCGAAAACAGCGAAAACAGCGAAAACAGCGAAAACAGCGAAAACAGCGAAAACAGCGAAAACAGCGAAAACAGCGAAAACAGCGAAAACAGCGAAAACAGCGAAAACAGCGAAAACAGCGAAAACAGCGAAAACAGCGAAAACAGCGAAAACAGCGAAAACAGCGAAAACAGCGAAAACAGCGAAAACAGCGAAAACAGCGAAAACAGCGAAAACAGCGAAAACAGCGAAAACAGCGAAAACAGCGAAAACAGCGAAAACAGCGAAAACAGCGAAAACAGCGAAAACAGCGAAAACAGCGAAAACAGCGAAAACAGCGAAAACAGCGAAAACAGCGAAAACAGCGAAAACAGCGAAAACAGCGAAAACAGCGAAAACAGCGAAAACAGCGAAAACAGCGAAAACAGCGAAAACAGCAAAAACAGCGAAAACAGCGAAAACAGCGAAAACAGCGAAAACAGCGAAAACAGCGAAAACAGCGAAAACAGCGAAAACAGCAAAAACAGCAAAAACAGCAAAAACAGCAAAAACAGCAAAAACAGCAAAAACAGCAAAAACAGCAAAAAAAAGCAAGAAATCAGCAAGAAATCAGCAAGAAATCAGCAAGAAATCAGCAAGAAATCAGCAAGAAATCAGCAAGAAATCAGCAAGAAATCAGCAAGAAATCAGCAAGAAATCAGCAAGAAATCAGCAAGAAATCAGCAAGAAATCAGCAAGAAATCAGCAAGAAATCAGCAAGAAATCAGCAAGAAATTAGCAAGAAATTAACAAGAAAGACAAGAAAGACAAGAAAGACAAGAAAGACAAGAAAGACAAGAAAGACAAGAAAGACAAGAAAGACAAGAAAGACAAGAAAGACAAGAAAGACAAGAAAGACAAGAAAGACAAGAAAGACAAGAAAGACAAGAAAGACAAGAAAGACAAGAAAGACAAGAAAGACAAGAAAGACAAGAAAGACAAGAAAGACAAGAAAGACAAGAAAGACAAGAAAGACAAGAAAGACAAGAAAGATAAGAAAGACAAGAAAGACAAGAAAGACAAGAAAGACAAGAAAGACAAGAAAGACAAGAAAGACAAGAAAGACAAGAAAGACAAGAAAGACAAGAAAGACAAGAAAGACAAGAAAGACAAGAAAGACAAGAAAGACAAGAAAGACAAGAAAGACAAGAAAGACAAGAAAGACAAGAAAGACAAGAAAGACAAGAAAGACAAGAAAGACAAGAAAGACAAGAAAGACAAGAAAGACAAGAAAGACAAGAAAGACAAGAAAGACAAGAAAGACAAGAAAGACAAGAAAGACAAGAAAGACAAGAAAGACAAGAAAGACAAGAAAGACAAGAAAGACAAGAAAGACAAGAAAGACAAGAAAGACAAGAAAGACAAGAAAGACAAGAAAGACAAGAAAGACAAGAAAGACAAGAAAGACAAGAAAGACAAGTAAGACAAGAAAGACAAGAAAGACAAGAAAGACAAGTAAGACAAGTAAGACAAGAAAGACAAGGAATCTGATATTTTCACGATCAAATCTGTGTTTTAATTTTCCTTTATTTACACAGTACTAATACAAACAAACGCTCTACAAGGCTTTCACTAAGCCCACTCTAAGCACTGCCGGAGATTAGCATGTTATGGAATTATGTCCTCATAATTAATTTATGATTGGTTTCTGATTGCGGTCTGTTTGATGAAACCTGGACTGGGTTGGCTGGGAGTGGTTCAAGCTGACGATGTGAGAGGATTAAGATTCACTCCCCAGCTGTGCGAGTTGATTCTTCGATGTTTGGAACTGTCAACATTATGTCTTCAGGTGTTTCAAACTGTCGAAGACACGGAAAATTCAGCAAGGGTTATTTCTGCTCTTCTTCTATTTCCGTTCGCAAACTGACAACTTTTCAGTGTCTCACAACTCGACAGCTGGAAGACATCGATTGACCCTTCGCTTTAAAACTGCATCGATAATGGCACTCGCATCTCAATTGTGCACTCTACATCTAGCCCACAGAGTCCCTCGTCAACGATTGTCGTTCTGGAGGATGACTAATTATAAATTCCCACAATCCTTGCAATCGTCACCCGGCAGCGAAATCAAACAGAATATTTTAGATTTAATGAACAAACAATTATCGACTGGTCGGCTTCGTCGAACAGAGGAGGCATTGTCAGGTGTTTTCTCCTGAGCGGATATGCAGCAGCAGCATTCGACGAAGCCGATTTGTTTGCGAGCAATCAACAATTCTAAACGTCCAGCCCCGTTGGCCACGTGCAGCATGCGATTCTTCTCATCGCATGAAAGCCCAGGTTTGATGGGGCTGATTCGAATGGTTGTTGTTGACATAATGAGTATGGATGAGGCAAATCAGGTGGAATTATTAGCCCGGAAAATTTAGAAAAAGCTATAGTTTAAAATAATACTAAAAATCAAGAAACAAGAAACAAGAAACAAGAAACAAGAAACAAGAAACAAGAAACAAGAAACAAGAAACAAGAAACAAGAAACAAGAAACAAGAAACAAGAAACAAGAAACAAGAAACAAGAAACAAGAAACAAGAAACAAGAAACAAGAAACAAGAAACAAGAAACAAGAAACAAGAAACAAGAAACAAGAAACAAGAAACAAGAAACAAGAAACAAGAAACAAGAAACAAGAAACAAGAAACAAGAAACAAGAAACAAGAAACAAGAAACAAGAAACAAGAAACAAGAAACAAGAAACAAGAAACAAGAAACAAGAAACAAGAAACAAGAAACAAGAAACAAGAAACAAGAAACAAGAAACAAGAAACAAGAAACAAGAAACAAGAAACAAGAAACAAGAAACAAGAAACAAGAAACAAGAAACAAGAAACAAGAAACAAGAAACAAGAAACAAGAAACAAGAAACAAGAAACAAGAAACAAGAAACAAGAAACAAGAAACAAGAAACAAGAAACAAGAAACAAGAAACAAGAAACAAGAAACAAGAAACAAGAAACAAGAAACAAGAAACAAGAAACAAGAAACAAGAAACAAGAAACAAGAAACAAGAAACAAGAAACAAGAAACAAGAAACAAGAAACAAGAAACAAGAAACAAGAAACAAGAAACAAGAAACAAGAAACAAGAAACAAGAAACAAGAAACAAGAAACAAGAAACAAGAAACAAGAAACAAGAAACAAGAAACAAGAAACAAGAAACAAGAAACAAGAAACAAGAAACAAGAAACAAGAAACAAGAAACAAGAAACAAGAAACAAGAAACAAGAAACAAGAAACAAGAAACAAGAAACAAGAAACAAGAAACAAGAAACAAGAAACAAGAAACAAGAAACAAGAAACAAGAAACAATAAACAAGAAACAAGAAACAAGAAACAAGAAACAAGAAACAAGAAACAAGAAACAAGAAACAGTTCATCTGTTTTTCTGTTCTTCTGTTCTTCTGTTCTTCTGTTCTTCTGTTCTTCTGTTCTTCTGTTCTTCTGTTCTTCTGTTCTTCTGTTCTTCTGTTCTTCTGTTCTTCTGTTCTTCTGTTCTTCTGTTCTTCTGTTCTTCTGTTCTTCTGTTCTTCTGTTCTTCTGTTCTTCTGTTCTTCTGTTCTTCTGTTCTTCTGTTTTTCTGTTCTTCTGTTCTTCTGTTCTTCTGTTCTTCTGTTCTTCTGTTCTTCTGTTCTTCTGTTCTTCAGTTCTTCTGTTCTTCTGTTCTTCTGTTCTTCTGTTCTTCTGTTCTTCTGTTCTTCTGTTCTTCTGTTCTTCTGTTCTTCTGATCTTCTGTTCTTCTGTTCTGCTGTTCTTCTGTTCTTCTGTTCTCCTGTTCTTCTGTTCTTCTGTTCTCCTGTTCTCCTGTTTTTTTTTCTCTAATATTTTTTTTTTCAATTCAATAAACTAAAATTAATCATACATTTTCAATATGCTCATTCATGTTCAAATTAGCTGAACACGAATTCAATTAGCAAAATCCGCTTTCTCACGTTTTGTTTGAAATCATTTACGCTGGCTTGATATCGAAGCAAAACATAATTAATATTTTGTTGTTTTTATCGACCCATTCACCAGACGATACTCTGAATATAAAATGGTGCAAAAAAATGAAAGCTCAACGAACTGAAAATTTGTCCCCGCCCGTACAATAACACAATTGACAAAAGCTCACAGCCGGCAATTACACGCTGATTTTCATAATTTTACACTTTCTGTAACGATCGGAAATCTAATGAAAACATTGTCACTGCAAATTTACTCGACCTCTCCACACTGCTCCCCCTCGTGATTTTTCCCACTTTTCATGCGTGAAAAAACATGCTTCGACAGTTGCGGGTCATCATAAATTGAGTCACACACACACACAAACACTCATAATGGCAACATATGTTTTTCTTTTGTCTCACGCGCCTCGCTGCTTCTCATTATCGATTGCAAATGTGTGTGTGATGCATAATTTCACCCTAGTTTCGAGGGGAAAGGGGTTTGCATAAATATGTTTGGACTGGTTGACAACTAGTTGAGGGAGCATAATAATATGAATAAAAGCGGGTTCCCGTTTAGCGCGATGGGCGTTGGGCAGCAGATGGTGTTGGAAACTGACCAGCACCACCAGCAAAAACATAAACAACAGCAACAATAACAATATCATTGCGTGGAGAATAAGGCATACTAACACACACGTGCGCGTTGTGCATTGTTGTCATTGTTCAAAGAGCAAACATTCGAGGGTGGAATTTGCGATGGGATAAAATGGAAAGGGTTAAATAAATTGTGTTAAATTTTTTGATCTATTCAATGAAAATGATTTCAAAATCTTAAAATTAAGAATTACTTTTAAAAATGTCTGCAAATCGATATTTTTTTCAATTTTGTAGTTTAGACCAAATTAAAAATAAAATTTTAATATTTGGGTAATTCTCTACCAACTCACACGAAATCGGGAAAAGTTGGCCCGACTCCTCTTCGATTTGCGTGAAACTTTGTCCTAAGGGGTAACTTTTGTCCCTGATCACGAATCCGAGCTCCGTTTTTTGATATCTCGTGACGGAGGGGCGGTACGACCCCTTCCATTTTTGAACATGCGAAAAAAGAGGCGTTTTTCAATAATTTGCAGCCTCAAACGGTGATGAGATAGAAATTTGGTGTCAAAGGGACTTTTATGTAAAATTAAACGCCCGATTTAATGGCGTACTCAGAATTTCGAAAAAACGTATTTTCAACGAAAAAAACACTAAAAAAGTTTTAAAAATTCTCCCATTTTCCGTTACTTGACTGTAAAAAAATTTGGAACATGTCATTTTATGGGAAATTTAATGTACTTTTCGAATCTACATTGACCCAGAAGGGTCATTTTTTCATTTAGAACAAAAAATTTCATTTTAAAATTTCGTGTTATTCTAACTTTGCAGGGTTATTTTTTAGAGTGTAACAATGTTCTACAAAGTTGTAGAGCAGACAATAACAAAAATTTTGATATATAGACATAAGGGGTTTGCTTATAAACATCACGAGTTATCGCGATTTTACGAAAAAAAAGTTTTGAAAAAGTTACTTTTTGCGTTTCTCTTTGTTTCGTCGTCCGTGTCTGTCGCGGTTGACCATGAACGGCCATGATCGATGACGACCAACTTTTTCAAAACTTTTTTTTCGTAAAATCGCGATAACTCGTGATGTTTATAAGCAAACCCCTTATGTCTATATATCAAAATTTTTGTAATTGTCTGCTCTACAACTTTGTAGAATATTGTTTCACTCTAAAAAATAACCCTGCAAAGTTAGAAAAAAACACGAAATTTTAAAATGAAAAATTTTGTTCTAAATGAAAAAATGATCCTTCTGGGTCAATGTAGATTCGAAAAGTACATTAAATTTCCCATAAAATGACATGTTCCATATTTTTTTACAGTGGAGTAACGGAAAATGGGAGAATTTTAAAAACTTTTTTAGTGTTTTTTTTATGAAAACTACGTTTTTTTCGGAATTCTGAGTACGCCATCAAATCGGGCGTCTAATTTAGCATAGCATAGCATTGGTGTCTACCCGTAGCTGCTACTTCGTTATTGACCAGGACCCCCAATCATTGCTCCGTGGACCACAGATGAAAAGTAGGAACCAATCATCACCCCTTCGCAATTTTCAAAGGTCCCTATCGTGCTGATCAATACCGACGCCGGCCACGACCAGTGGTAAGACACGGGGAAGTGGATGGGAATGTTAGTCCGATACTTGAGTGATGGGACCGCCAAATCGACTGCGTCTCCGACAAAGTATCACATGAGTTTTGAGGTGTTAGTAAGATGGGTATGAGTATGTGGGTCTCGTGGCGCAGGGGTAGCGGCTTCGGCTGCCGATCCCGATGATGCTATGAGACGCGGGTTCGATTCCCGCCTTATCCACTGAGCTTCTATCGGATGGTGAAGTAAAACGTCGGTCCCGGTTTCTCCTGTCTCGTCAGAGGCGCTGGAGCAGAAATCCCACGTTAGAGGAAGGCCATGCCCCGGGGGGCGTAGTGCCAATAGTTTCGTTTTTTTTTAAGATGGGTATGAGGTCAGGATTCACTGTGGTAGGTGATGCGACCATAAGCAATTTGTTTATCGGTTGAGTTTTTAAAATCTTAGGCAGCCGGCTGCGGAAAGATACAATGTTAATTATTTAGAAAGTTTTTTAATCGAACGCGTGCCTTCCGAGCCTTGGCGCTGTGGGAAGGACTTTTGATTTGCGAAAACTTATTAAATATTAAATGCAAAAATATAAAAATAAAAATATGCTAAATGCGTGGCAAACTCGACAGTAAACGTGGCAACCGATCGACCGATTTTTATTTATTTCGCGTCAAAAGATTAGTATTAAGCCATTGAGAAGAATGAGAAAATATTCAAAAAACAATGTAAAGTTGACTCAACCGCGCGCGGAAAAGAGATAAAACCGATGATTACAATTAGGCTGACTGGATAATCAACAGAAACAAATGCGCCCGAATCGAAGCCGAACAAAAATAAACAACTTTTCGATCAGATCTAATCATATTGGAAGATAACGACAAACCGACGGTACGAAATGATAACGACGAAATTATTTAGCGGGTAGAACCGACCACGACGCGAACGTTTAACAGCACCGAATCTACTGGAATATTCTGAAAAAATACACGCTAGCACTGAAAAAACAAGCACACACACACACACACACACACACACACACACACACACACACACACACACACAAAACAAAATACGCTCAACACCATGCTTGTTGAAAGGTATAATGTATTATTCTCAAGGCAAGCAATCGGATGCTGCGGATGAGACATTTCCCGTTTATTTCGTGAAATTTTAATTCAATGGTTTGATCTTAGACAGCCGGCTGTGGAAAGATAAAACCAAAACGATGTGTAATTAGAGGGTAAAATATTAACATCAGTGAGTTGATTTGGAGCGATTTACATACTTGTTTATTTAATTAATCGTTTAGCGTACGATCGGGATAATCCACGATGCTACAGAAAAGCCTTGCACTTGAAAATAATACTTCTCACCCTGCCTTACGAGCTGCGATGCTAAAGGAAGGTCCTGTCACGTGTACTAGAATTGCTAGCGGATAACACGAAAACATTACAAAACGAAACAAAATCTATTGAAATTGCGACATTGAAATTGTTTCTTAACTTAACGAATTTTATCAGCAAAATACCCAAAAAATAATTACAAAAACCGTCATAAAACGAGCCCGCCCGAAATTAAGTAGTCGTTTCAAATGCAACAGCTTTCTTGCAAATTCACCCGCGCCGCGTACTCAAGAACTGCAACTAAAATCTAGCGCGACGGCCGCGACGTGAACCGGTAGAGGAAACGGAATCTCGCGGCGATATAAATTAAATTTTATTTAACAGAAGTCATAATCCCGCACCGCATACACACAAACTCTCTTTTTTTCCTATCTCCCTCTTCCTCTCACACACGCACAAATACACTCACACGACATGAAACGAACTCACCCGAAAAACTTCTGACCGGCGCTTGTTTTGTCATCATCAACAACTTTGTGGCAAATAAACCCTAAATTCACCATTCCTTCACATACCAGATTTTTGACTTTGCTAAAACTCCAACTTACGATCAATATGCTCTTCTCTCTTTTCTTAAACAGATTACACTTTCAAAAAACACTCATGTTATCCAGTAAGTTGAATCGCTGTTACGCACTTTTTATCTAAAATCACGATAATTTCTTTTGTACTTCCATTCCACCACTACAACCGTTTCGAAAAATGGATTTCACTTCTTAACATAATAAAACACAAATCTAATTCACATCGATTAATTTTTCAAGCCTTTCCAAAACACTACTTGGGCAGAGCATGTCGTACGCCCATTCATCATATAAAAATATCGCTTCCTGAATTAAACTTGCCCCTTTCTAGCCAAAACTCGATAAAAGCGCTTAAATCAGCAATAACAAAAATTAAAATGTTTGGGAAAGCAAAAAAAAGTACAAACACAAACCAACACACGCGAGCACGATCGAGACAAATGTCACTTTGAAGCTTTCTCACAGCTGACAGCGCGCTGCCCTGCAGGAAAGAAAGAGTGACGTCTGGTAGCGTCTGATTTATGCACAACCGATGAAGTTTGCAACGCACTATCAAAACAATGAAAAAAATGAACTCCTCGTGGAACACCCAACGCAAATATTTAAACACTTTAAAACACATCGAAATCACACAAAAACTAAGAACCTTCACTAGGGGAAATATACCCATTTTAATCACTCTAAGCCGTTCGACCAATTCTCATCACTTTTGGTGTTTTCCGCTATTAAATCAACATTTCCGGATGTATCAACAATGGAGAGTTGCTTGCTCACTTTTATTTTAGCTATTTATTACTTTGGAACACTCAAAAACACTTTTTGAAAGCTGTAATTCATGATCAAAGTGCTGATAGGCCGATAATAGAAATAGGCTGAAAAAGGGTATAGTTCCCCTATCTCGTATTCGAAGAAGTACGAAGTAAGCTTTTTAACACTATTTTAGAATCAATACGCTGAATTAACCACGAAAAATCGCGTTCAGATCGGCTCTTACCCGAAAGGCAAACGCACTCGGCCAGTGCTGCCAAGTCCCTCCCCATCAAATCGGGCGTCTAATTTTACATAAAAGTCCCTTTGACACCAAATTTCTATCTCATCACCGTTTCAGGCTACAATTTTTTTAAAAACACCTCTTTTTTCGCATGTTCAAAAATGGAAGGGGTCGTACCGCCCCTCCGTCACGAGATATCAAAAAACGGACCTCAGATTCGTGATCAGGGACAAAAGTTACCCCTTAGGACAAAGTTTCACGCAAATCGAAGAGGGGTCAGGGCAACTGCTGTGTGAGTTGGCGGATAATTACCCATAACTTAAAACAGTACATTTAATTCAAAAAAATGCTGTGTACCAGTGTTGCAAATGAGTGATAGAAAAGCTATCAAATGATTATCTCTGCACAAGAATGCTCTTGCTCATGCTCATGCTCAAAATATAGCAAAAGTGATAAGAATAGGTTGAAAGGCTTAGTGTGACGATAATGAGTTTATTTTCCCTAGTATTTTTTTTTTCGAGCGCAGGATAAATAAGAAGCAGTTTTATGACCTTTCTTTTAAAAAATGTTATACGATTTTTGAATGATTAATCCGTGAAAACTCCAACAATCTTAAATCTTCTTTTAAGCTTGTTTTACAAATTCGGTAAATCTGCACCGATTTTGCTAAAATTTAAATACAGGATAAAATAATTCAATAAAGATTGTTGAGTATAATATTTTTTTCTGTTATCTAACGTTACTTGTGATACTTCTAGTGGCTTAACCCTTTCAGGCCTGATGGGTCATATGTGACCCAAAAATCAAAATTTTAAAAGTAGTCTATAATTTTCGTATGGTCCTCATTATCATTTTCCAATCACAAACTTAAAAAATATTTTTTTCGAAAATTCAGGCTTGAAAGGAATAAATTGATATATACATCCTAAGAGATGAGACAATTTCACTAAAGTTTTGTTTATTTTTTCGGGGTGAAATATTGCCATGTTCAACATATTTTTATTACGTTCCATGCTATGTTCAACACTATTTCTAACAAGTTAAAAGCACACAATAAAAAAATTCAAAAGTTTAAAAATTTCAATGGATAAAGATTAAACCTATAAAAGGAAATTTTAAATTTTAAATAAAATATTTTTTCAAAATGTGAAATTTAATAAAAAATGCGTAAATTATTTTTTCCGTGTACTTTTTTGCCTTTCTTACTAAAGAAAGGTATGGGGTTTACTTAATGTTTTTTAAAGGTCCTAAACATAACCAACAACTTTGCCGATGATACTAAATCGATCAGAAAATCCCTTCTCAAGATACATTTTTTCATGTATTTAAATACCCATTTTGTATGACCAGCTACCATAATTATATGAAGATTTGTATGTTAAAACTAATGATACAAAATTACTTCTTATAACAAAAAGCATGAAAGCACGAAAAAAGTTTCTTATAAATCAAAAAAATAAAATTAAAAAATCGCTAAAGAAAATGCCGTTGAGAACTGTTATAAATTTTTAAAAATAATTTAAACTAAATTTACAGAAACAAAAAACAAACATCTTCAAAACTAAAAATACTCAAAGCCAAATAACTATATTTAAAAAGGTGAAATATGCGCTGCGAAACGTTTGTCAAAAATGTTCACCAGCGATGGAATAATCATCATCAAAAGAAAATCATCGGACGTTCATCAAGAGAAAAAATCCGAAGGGATCATGGCTCTTCTCTCTCGCGCACGAAAGATCGGTAAAAGGAATCTAAAAAAATCATCATCTTGATTATTCGGTGGAATATCTTTTTCACTACTACACTTGCAAGTGTAACGTAATGCGTCGAAATATGACCTGTCACATTTTGTAGATGGGCAATGTGTGTAAACAAAGTGAAATAAATATTTTTAAGTGGTGCTGACAAGAAAATTCACAAAAAAATATCTGCAGATTGATTTTCTTGGTGCAGCTCGGGAGCGATTTTCTTTTGCGTGATGTGCCTCCACTTTCTTTCAATGGTGAAGAAAGTTCGCTAGCGAAAATGATTTTTTTTTTGCGATTATTCCATCCCAGATGTTCACAAAGGAATCGTTTTTATTAGGATCTATACAGAGGGAAATGAAATGTTCTGGGAGAATTTTCAAACACCCAAAGTCATTTGGTTGATTTTTTTTAGTATTTCTTTGGTGCTGGCACGTTTCTTGTTCCGAACAAGCATAAACATAACTAAAACTACCGAATAATAATAATTAACAGTTTTACAATGCGTGTGATTGCTGTAAATCTCGTGTTTTTGCCAACATTATTTTAAATTGATTCTGACCTTGTTGTTCCATGACCTCGTTGCTCAATTGGAACCCCGATTTGACAGTTCGATTGCAACCCTGAGAGTGACATTTCGCCTCTCCATATAGTTTTTATCAAACTCGGCAGAGTTTCCCAAGCATTTTTTTAAGTCTCGAATAAAAGTTTTACTAAATTATTTAACAACAATATTTTTCACGATTTTTTAAACTGTTGTTTTTTTTCATATTTTGTTGCTTGTGTGCTTTCTTGTAACAATTGCTGAATCAAAACCAAATTAGAAACTTTGTCATTTTATGGGATCATTAATTTCAAGAATCAATCAAACATCTACCTCCACAAGAACCAAAAATGCCATCTCCGCATGAACGCACTCGATGACGGGGCAAAATGCATCAGTTCGTCAGGATTTGGACAGCAGCTGACAGAATGAGGGACAACATTAATTTGCTATGCGTTCACTCTGTCAACAAGGAAATTTAGATATAATGTTTCCCTATGATGTTCATTAAATCACAATAAAATCAGGGTGTTGGCTACGATTTAATTATGCAAAATAATAATTGACAGCGTGTCAAAAAACGTAAAAAAATATTGCACAGAAAATTATTTTTTAAAACAACATAAGTTTAGTTTGATGCGTTCGATACGAAATATTTTTATCATGATTTTAAATAAAATTAACGAATCCCACAAGTAACCCATTCACATCGGCTTCATCAGCCAAACTGAATAATGTTTATTCCACCAATGTGTATTTCCACCAGCTGGAGTCGGAAAAGTGTGGTGGAAAACTCTCCCTCTCCTAATAAACCGAAAACCAAACGGTGAGAGTTTGAGAGAGCGAATGGCTGTGTACTCTTTCCGGTTCGGTTGTTTTTCGCAGGGGAGGTAATCGCTCGCGAGAGCAGACCAAATCTTCGTGCTTTTTGACAATGATTTTGTTGCAACTTTTAGGATTTCCTGGCGGGAGGTAAAAAAAGAGCTGAAAGTGAGTACATAAGAGCATGGTGGAAGCATTTCATCATGATCTGGAGTATGGTTTGAATCAGTAAGTCGGAATGGTATGGAAAAATTATCAAAACATCATAAAATCAATTTTAACATTAAAGTTCAGTTGATGATAAACACTCGATTCAAACCATCAAAATAATGGTAGATTAGATTCATTAGATTTATTTATGATGTTTTTTCACATAGTAAGTTTTGATGGTAATTAAATTATTTCTTTATAATTTTTATATTTTGTATTATGTTATGTCACATTAGGGTGGAATCTAGTTATATGGAAAAAATCAAAATGATAAAAATCCAATCAGCAACACAATTTTTGGGTTCCTTTTAGGGTCCCAAACAACCTCCCAAAATTTGGGAGCGATTGGTTAAGCCCACGATTGGCGCTTTGGATACAATAATTGTCAGAAATCAGAAATTCAGAAATGTATGTGTCAATTTACGGTATATTTTTTTTTTGGGTCAAGAGTGGCCATATTCAACCTTTTTTTATTATGTTCCATACTATGTTTCAAAACTACTTCTAATAAGTTGAAAGCTAATTATTAAATTGTATACCAACAAATCGACTGTTGTGTGCTATCTTGTGACAACGACCATCTTGGTCGAAAATGAGCTGTTTGTTGGAAACAAATATCTTGGTTTCTGAATGCAACAAATCAATTTTATAAACATAATTATCGCATTTTATTGATTCAACAAACATTTTGTTAGTTTGGCAAACATGTTTGTTTCCTACGATTCGATTTTTCTCAACGTGTACTGACAATTTTGAGTGTATTTTTTTACCCTCACCCTTACTGAATTATAAATATGGCTGAAGAGAAAAAAGGACGCGAAATGTATTCTTGATGTGGCTTTTTAAAGAAAATGCTGAAGAATGTGGCAAATTGGTAAGTATTCATTATCAGTATTGAATTTGAATATAATGTGTTTTATTTTTGTCTATCCAAACAGGGATGGTCGCGAACCAAATACAGTATTTGGGGTCTAGTTCAGGCCAAGGTTCCTGGTTTCCTGCTGTTATTAGGTTTGGGGTCTTTTTCCAAATACTTACTTTAGGAACAAATAGTGCCACAGTGAATCATGAATGATTATTCTAAAATAAAAGCCTTTTTCAGTATTTTCCCCACATTGGATCCACTATGATGTCAGCAGAGGATTTCCCTGGCTCCAGTTGCTGGACAACAGAGTATTATTAGAGGAATGTTTTGTGATTAATTAGGTAAATTATATAGTAAAAGGAATGTTTTTTGTGGAAAAATAAATAAATAAAACAAACAAACAATACTGTCTTTGAAAATACAGAAAAAGAAGAAGAGAAGAATAACATTTCAACCAGATTATCAGTTCAATAAAATAGTTTATTGTTCAGTATTGGGACTGATTGTTTATTTACCCAAATTGTTTTAATCACCTTAAATTGTATTGGAATTACGGGCTTTTGTCGGTATTTTTCGGTGAAATTAAACTCTCAAAATTAGAAGAAAGGAATGAAACTGATAGGTGGATAGGTGACTAGTGTCTTAGAAGAAGAGTGAAAAGGACGGAAACTAAGTCAGTGAAAGGGCCATATGAGAAAGCGTACGTGTGTGATCAAGTCTTTTAACCTTCTAATTTGGCTGTGTACAAGTTCTGAGTCGCAACCTCAGTAAGTGTACACAGACAAATCATCCCTGTGTGTCATCCAAATGACTCCAGGACGGTCACGCTTTCTCATATGGCCCTTTTGCTGACTTAGTTTCCGTCCTTTTCACTCTTCTTCTAAGACACTAGTCACCTATCCACCTATCAGTTTCATTCCTTTCTTCTAATTTTGAGAGTTTAATTTCACCGAAAAATACCGACAAAAGCCCGTAATTCCAAAATAGTTTATTCATCAAATGAAAATCTAGAGTTTTTTTTTTTCGAATGGGTCATATAAACATATGAAAGACAAAAGCTTATAGGACCTTTTTTTTTTAGAAAAAACTTTAGACATGTTTGTTGAACCATCTCATCCCTTTTTTCCTATTATCCACAAATTTGTGTTGGAACATTTTTTTTAAACCAATTCCACCTCTTGTTTTGGAAAAAAATACTAATTAATTCGGTTAAACCATTGATTTGAGCTTGTTTTGATTTGTAGGGGATATCTGTGCACACTTGTGACACCTAGTATAATTTTACTTTTACTTTTTCAGATTTTTGTTTACATTATTTACTGTATCTTTTATATGGTGTAATCAATTTGGTTGAAACATGGAACATTTGTTTGTTTAGCTTTTGTATACGAACCGATTGTTCCAAAAAGTTTGACTCCGAAAAAATAAAAAAAATTAATAACAAGCGATAGTTTCAACACTTAAATAAATAAGTGTCTTAAAATGCATTTTACACTAGTTCAGTTGTTTTGCATTGCAATCATTAGTTTTTAAAAAAATGTAAGATTTGACGAAAACAAAAATTTTAGCGAAAAAAAAACTTTGTGCGGTTCTGAACATTGTAAATTTAAAAAATTCAATAGTTTTTTAATCACCCCAATCATGCTCAAAATGATTTTAAACGCAGGAGATTGCATTTTAAATTGATTTCAGTTGATTGAACTTTAATTTCTATTCAAATTTAGAAGATTTTTGAAAACATATTTTTTTTGCCTCCTGATTTTTCGGGCCGACTTTGAAGAGGGGGTGACAAAAACTTAAATTTTTTTTTAAATTTCATCATCCCGATACGAGAATCGAACTCACGACCTCTGGATTGGAAACCCAGCACGCCGCTAGTCGAAACCCATCCCCTACCGGTCAGTACTCCCAGTGAGCATATTTACTCCTTTAAGGGATCTGACTTTGCCGAGCCAGACAGGAATCGAACCCATCACCATCCGCTTACAAGGCGAAACCCGTAACCTCACGGCCACGGAAGCTCGGCAAAAAAATAAAATTTGTACCAGCCTGAAATAATGTTTAAAGATGTGAAACTTAACAAAAACTGATGGAAGTTTCATCAGCTCTTTTTTGAAAAATTTTAAATACAATAATTTTCAAAAATGTGAAATTTAGCAGAAGGTTCTAAAAATTCCAAACATTTTTTGACAGAAAGTCTGTCACCATTCAGAGATATAATATTACCTTTTTAACTGTGAATCTATTTCAAGCAGTCCTAATGGCACAAAATTGATTAGAAAATTTCGTTTAAAGATGTTCGTTATTAATTATAAACAAATAACATTAAAGCAGATTGCAAACAACAACAACAGCATTCAATGAAATAATGTTCCAAGACATTTTTTTTTAAATTTATACTTATTCAGATTATTTTTCCATTCATTCAGTCAAAAATAATATTGAGTGTCCAATCACAATCGGTGACTTTTCACCTCAATTTTAAATACTAGGAACATTCATTCATTCGTGAAATATTGTGGTTTTCGCTATTCAGTGATTTCAAATGTAAGAGGTGCCACATTTACAAAAGGAAGTTTGAGACAAATGTTATTTGACTTCCAAAGGATGACAACTGAATCGAAAATTCAAGAAAAACATTTTGGTTTTTCGTAGCCAACCACCAACACACACAAAATCGGAAGAAGTTGTCCCGATCCCTCTTCGATTTTCTGAAAAACGTGTCTATGTAAAAACCAGAAAAACAAAAAAGGGTTGTACCGTACCATCGTCACGAGATATCGAAAAATGGACCTCGGATTCGTGATCAGGCAATAAAATTACCGCTTAAAGCAAAGTTTCAGGATATCGAAGAGGTGTCGGGGTTAGTGTTGTGTGGATTAGCAGAGAATGACCCAAATAATTCTTAATTGTTTTGTTATTGCAAAATTCTTGGCCGAAGTTAAAAAAATCAAAAAGAGTTTCCACAATTCTCACTCTCAGCTAAAATTAAGGTTTATATCAATACATTCTTGTCCGACCATTTTGCGAAAGTTTGAGGTTATGTTTGGGCATTGAAAATTGTAACCTTAAAGTTTTATCAAGACAGAAATACGTCAATCTAGTTGGCAATCACACTGTCAAATTATGTGATTGTACAAAGCAACAGGTCATTCCAGAAGACAAACATAAACAAACAACCTCGGCCAACACTGCGCATGTCTTTCAAGAAACACGTGCGTCCGTTGGCAACTGCTCGAATTCCTGTTCCAGGGCAACAAAATAAACAGTTCTCCATTTTTTCTACAAACCTTTCATCAAGTCTTTTTAAAAGCAAGCAAAATTGAGTAAAATGCCCCACAAATACAAAATTAAACCGTCCAGATATGAATCTAACGATCCGGAAGTTAAGGCAGAAATGCGGAAGTTTATCCAACAGTTTGAGGAACGGTTGAAAAAGGTAGTTTTCAGATCAAACCACAGCTTGCAACTAATTTCAACTTGTAACCCATCCAGAAACTCCAACACTCCCCGATCGACATCGACCTTACCCACGTAGTCCCCCGCCAGCTGTACGGCCGGACGGGGAAGATTGTCCCGCTGAAGCCGTACGATGACCGAGAGTTTGAGCAGATCGTACGCTGCCGGATGGAGGAGGCATTCCGCTGCTACAACCTCGAGGACCAGGACACGGACAGTCTGAGTCCGGAAACGGGCGACAAGGACGAGGACGATGACGGTGACGGCGAGGATCGGCTGTCCAAGTTTGAGATGCGGATCGACCCGAAGACAAAGCCTCGCGAGCTGAAGCTCAAGGAGGTCAACTGGATGGAGAGCTTCCTGCGGAAAACGCGCAAAGAGCGAATCAAGTGGCAGACCAAGCTGTACAAGTCGGACAAGAAACTGCTCGAAAAGCCGCTGTTTGAGCAGGTCGAAGAACTGATCGACTTGGGGGCGCAGGATTTTGCCGAGTGGCTCAACACGCTGGGCGCGGAAAAGTCCAACATTACGAAGGACATCATCAAGCAGCTGTTTTCGATCGGGGTGGAGGGCGATTCGGCGAAGGCGTTGTATGTGGAACCGAAGGAGATACGGGCGATTCCGGCGGAGGTGGCGCGCGATTGGAACTTGCACTACGTGAGTATGGTGATAATGTTGTGGGTAGAGGGTGACGATTCCCGAGATTTTCAATTTCCCGGGAATCGAGAGTTGAACTTGGCCATTTCCCGGGAATTCCCGGGACCCGGGAGTTTTTTTTTCGTTGCCAACAGTGGCAATAATTTAAAAGACAATGTAATAATATTGTTTTTTTTTTTCAATCAATTAAGTTACATTTAGTTCATACTTATTCTAAGAAACGTTAACTTCAGTATCCTCTTTACCTGAGGAACTATATTTACCTTTTGATTTTTTTCTAAATCTGCAAAAACAAGATCGTTTCTTGAGCTTTTTCTGTCTCAAAATTGTAGTCTAAAATGTTAACGAATCTTTATTCGCACTGAGTAATTTTTAAAAAGTTTCACAAGCTTGTTCCATGACTTTTGTGAAGTAAAAACTAATAGCTAATATATAATTTCCCAGTATCGGGATTCGGGATATTTGCAATATGAAAAACAACGAATTAAAAACAACAATTTAAACTTTTTTTTCCTTTTTAAGGTTAACTGTAAATATTAATTAAAGAAATATTTACAGTTATCAGGAAAACCCGAATGATCACAATTGTTTTTCTAAAATATAATTGAATATTGAGGTTGACATGAAACACAAAATGACTTATTGACATCAAGAAAGGATTGATACAGCGAAATTACCCTAGAGAGGATTGCTATGCTAGAGAGAGGATATGGAAATTGAACTTATTTTGAAAAAGCCTTTCCTTCTTTGAATTAATTAATAAAAATAATAAGAAAAAAAACTTAAGATTTCATTTCTGGGGTGTAACTGCTAAGTATGCTTCAAGATAAATTTTGGGGTCCATTATTTTTTGGCTTCTCTCAGTTATAGTTATTGGAATTTTTAACAAGTTAAATTTTAAACTTTTTGAATAAGAAGATCAGAGAAGCATTGGTTTATTCAAACTTGGACATCGAACATTGAACTTCTAATGTTCTATACAATTGAGAAATTGTATAATATTTATAAGTATAAAATTTCCCGGGAGTCTCGACCGAATTGCAAGGGAATCGAGAGTTCCAAAAATGGTCGATTTCCCGGGAAAATTTTCCCGGGAATTCCCGCTCGTCACCCTCTAGTTGTGGGGGAGAGCTTTTATCCAGAAACGGGGGAGCTTTCGAGCAGTCAGGGATGCCAGAAGTATTGGGTTAAAATATTCAATTATTTGAGCTTTCAATTGCAGGATTTTTATTCAGTGTTATACAAATTATGGATGGGCCTCGTGGCGTGGTGGTTAGCAGCTTCGGCTGCCGATCCCTAAGTTGCTATGGGGCGCGGGTTCGATTCCCGCCTTATCCTCCTGGCCTTCTATCGGATGGGGAAGTAAAACGTCGGTCCATTTGCGTAAAAGAGGTTTTTGGTGACTCACCACACATAACCTTCGGACGCCTAGACATGAGCAAAACTTGCAACAGACACCACAAAAGACCCGGGGGTCGTTAAAGTGGATTGCTTTACAAATAATGGTGTCTAATTTCCTATGGCTTGAGTTTTGTTATTCATTGGAAAATCATTTAAAAAAATATGTGACATAATAGTTTGCTCATAATTTATTATTTAAGCAAATGTAAAGCTTTCTTACTATCGTAGACTAAACCAATTACTCCAACACTCAATTCAGTATCTAGTGATCAAGGGGCGGTATGACTTTTTCTATTTTCTGTCCATATGCCGCAAATTTGTAGCTTAAAACCTTGAGAATTTCTATCAAAATGATTTTTGTTTACATGGCAACATTAGGTGCTTCATGAAATCACATGGCTTTCCCCTAAATATTTTTGTTGGGAAAAAAAATCCCCACACTCAAAAATATTTGCTGAAACATTAAGGCAGTTGCATATATTTTTCAAAATTTATGTCGCCCCCTTCAAAAACCGTCCGAAAATCAGCGACTAAAAATGATATTTTTTCAAAAAACTTCAAAATTTCAATTGAGGTAGGAGTCTAATCAACTGCAAACAATTTGAAATGCAATTCCTTCGTTTAAATTATTTTTGTAATTCCGTTGTGAAAATTCTCGAACGACGAAACATCCTACTTTTCCTTACCAAAAATTACAGAATCAAATAGTAACCCTTTTCAAAACAAATGCTGAAAAGTAATACTTAAAAAAAAATATGGACATTTAATTTTTGCAATTCCGTCGTGAAACTACTTACTTTTCCTGTCATTCTTGAACGACGAAATAGCCTACTTTTCTGTACCAAAAATAACAGAATCGAATAGCAACACTTTTCAAAATAAATGCTGAAAAGTTCTACTTTTCAGCACTGAAATGGGTGCTGAAAAGTTGAACTTTTCAGCACTTGTTTCGAAAAGTAACACTTTTCGAATTTTTTTTGATTTAAACGATTTATTGACAAAATACATGAAAATTCGACTTAAAATTTCACTCAATGGGTGTTTTTCGAAATTGCAAAAAATGTTGTATGGAACTCGTTGCAAAACTTGATTTTTCAGCACTCGTCGTATTTATCCAACTCGGTGAACCTCGTTGGATAAATGTACGACTCGTGCTGAAAAAATCCTCTTTTTGCAACTTGTTGCATAAACTACTATTATAATTCTGTTCAAAGGGTGTTTTCGGAATTTTCAAAAAATGTTGTGTGGAATTCTAATCTAATCTAATCTAATCTAACACAAACGCAGCCAGTCCGATGAAAGCATGCTGGAAAGTCTTGTGATTAGATTACGCCCCAAGCACTTTTGTAAAGCACTTTTTGTAAGCACTTTTTTTTTTGAAAATGTATTGCAAAAATTAAAGCGGCCAGCCCTACTACGTTGTGTTTACCGCAGAGAGGATTCTGAGAACGGATCACATTTCACAGAATCTAAGCGGAGGAAGGATGCGTGGACATACCGTACCAAACGCTCCAGTTTACAGTTTCATATGTGTTTTGTATAATGTGTTAAGTGTGAAATATACCTAGTGTGGTTATATAATAGGCCGTCCCAAAAAAAATAAAAGTTGTTAAATCTTTGGTGCTCACCCCTAGAATGATAGATTAGGATGTCAGGAACAATGTTTTCATACAATAAAAAAATCCCAAAAATGGTTTACAACTCGCGCGCGGAGCTTGAATGAAAAAAGTGCATTTTTCGAGTATTTTTCAGAAATGCGCGTAACAATCATACTAAAGTCATTCTAATTTGGTCGCCTTGGGCTTCAAGTTATAGTTTTATGTCCCCTGAACAAATTCCTGTACAGACATGGTCCATAAAAGCTTGTGTTTGAGCATGGCATGGCGTTTTAGGGAGAAAAATTTGTATTTTTTAGCTAAAAAATTTCAAAAATCACTCCCCAAAACGAGCCAAAACATTTTGCAGCCAAAACTAATGCATTCAGCTTATAGGAAATTTTACGGAGATCATTTTTCTTTTTTTGACATTCAATTTTTGTCAACGCAAAGCCGAGATATTTGCATTTTAGTGAACAAAAAGCGACGAATTTTCAAAATTCTTAGTATATACATAAAACATGGGCTACTATGATTACAAACGAGAAGGCATATATTTTGGATATTTTTATTTTGTTCGCTCAAAAACGATATTTGTTAATAACATTTCATGAAAAAACATGAGATTTTCTCACAATGTGACGTAAACGACGGATAAACATAAATCAAAAGTAATTTTATTAAAGTTTGTATATCCAAGCTGTGAACGTGATTTTTTTGCATGTACATTCGATTGAAACAAATTCATCTATAAAAAAAAATATTTTTTTCAAAAATAGTTACCCATAAGAACATTATTTGTTCATATCGAGAAGATCACAGAGCAATACTTATAAATATGTCGTTTACGTCACATTGTGAGAAAATCTCATGTTTTTTCATGAAATGTTAACAAATATCGTTTTTGAGCGAGCAAAATAAAAATATCCAAAATATATGCCTTCTCGTTTGTAATCATAGTAGCCCATGTTTTATGTAAAAAACGCTTATATACTAAGAATTTTGAAAATTCGTCACTTTTTATTCACTAAAATGCAAATATCTCGGCTTTGCGTGGACATAAATTGAATGTCAAAAAAAGAAAAATGATCTCCGTAAAATTTCCTATAATGCATTAGTTTTGGCTGCAAAATTTTTTGGCTCGTTTTGGGGAGCGATTTTTGAAATTTTTTAGCTAAAAAATACAAATTTTTCTCCCTAAAACGCCCTGCCATGCTCAAACACAAGCTTTTATGGACCATGTCTGTACAGGAATTTGTTCAGGGGACATAAAACTATAACTTGAAGCCCAAGGCGACCAAATTAGAATGACTTTAGTATGATTGTTACGCGCATTTCTGAAAAATACTCGAAAAATGCACTTTTTTCATTCAAGCTCCGCGCGCGAGTTGTAAACCATTTTTGGGATTTTTTTGTTGTATGAAAACATTGTTTCTGACATCCTAATCTATCATTCTAGGGGTGAGCACCAAAGATTTAACAACTTTTCATTTTTTTGGGACGCCCTATTATATTATCAATAAAATTAATAATGCAATATAATGATCATTCAATATAATCCCTTCACCTATATTTAAGGGGTTACATACATGTAAAAAATCACAAAATTTCATATTTCAGAAAATTTATTAAATCACCTTAAAAGATGATTTTCAATCACTCCTGAAAGTTTCATGAAGATATTTTATGATTTAAGTAAGTTACAGACGATTTAAGCTGAAATTTTTGCCATGCGCAAAGCTAACTGTCAAACTTCGCGAGCGTTTTTCTCTGAACACAGAGTTGATTTACGGGTGCCACGATATCTCGAGATGGGATGGACCAAATTGGTTGAAATTAGGGGTGAAGACTCGAAAGACATATTACGTGTGCATGACAAAGCCCAGTTTTGAAATTTTGCATTTTTAAAAAATACAAAAATCGAAAACTTTTGATTTTTAATATGAAAAACATAAAAATATTGTTATCTTTTTTTAAAATATTTTTTTTTGAAAATCGGCCTTCGTCATGCACACAGGACCGGTTTAGCGAGTCTTCACCAAAATTTTGAGCCGATTTGGTCAATGCAGTGTTGAGATATCGTGGCACTCGTTTTTTGAAAATGCTAACTTCATATAGCTGTATCTCGGCAATGATACAACCAAATTTCTTCAAATTTATTTTGTTAATAGTTGAAAATGTATATTTTAATGTCCTGAAAACAGATTAAAAAAAAGTTTAAGTTTGTGCTCAAACCAACCTCTGACATTTTTGCCGATTTACATGTATGTAACCCCTAAATAACCACGCACCCAAGCACACAAACAGCGACACAAAAGAAATGAAAATGAGCATGCAAAAAACAAGACAGCGCGTACCCGTGGTCAGCGCACTAATGATGCCATTATTTAATTATAATAACCACGCACCCAAGCACACAAACAGCCCAAAAAATGTTGTGTGGAATTCGTTGCAAAACTTGATTTTTGGCAACTTGTTGCATAAACTTCTATTTCAGCATGTCTGGGATCGATCAAAAATATTTTGATTGTTTGTGAAATTCCGGTGTAGTTTTATTTTTTGTAAAAATAAATCGTCAATACTTAGATTTTATAAAAACTAATGATTGGAAAGCAATTGGGCGCGTGTAAAATGCATCATTCAAATGTTAATACCGTGGCTTGTTATTTCCATTTTCATTTTTTCCCCCAGCCTCACCCAAATCGACCTCGTTGGATAAATGTACGACTTGTGCTGAAAAAAATCTTCTTTGCATAAACTACTTTTTCAAAAAGATCGGAATTCACGAATGTTTCATTTTTTTACATTCCAAATCGTATCATTAGTTGCTGAGACATCGGCATTAGAAAATGGATGTTTGGGTTAGACTTAGAAAACTTCAATTTTCCTATTTCTTTTTCTTTAAGCCGCTGGATCTCAGCAATCAGAGGTCCAATCTTCATTGTCTCTTCGACAATTTTATAGCAAATTATCTGAGCCTTTGAAAAAAATATTTTCATAAATAGTCACTCATTGTTACTATATTAAAAAATCGAAAAACTCAAAAAATTTCACTGAAATCAAAATTTCGATGGCTATATTTTGAGTGAGGTACTTTATCAAAAAATCTGTAAAGTACTTTTCAGTTGCAAATTCAAATTTACATAAAAAAATTAGGATGACAAAATTTTGTGTACAAAATTTCGATTTTTTCCAAAAA
The DNA here is from genome assembly GCF_016801865.2 of Culex pipiens pallens. Classification (NCBI taxonomy): domain Eukaryota; kingdom Metazoa; phylum Arthropoda; class Insecta; order Diptera; family Culicidae; genus Culex; species Culex pipiens. The sequence goes on along the minus strand of NC_068937.1, from coordinate 46,527,066 downwards.
TTACTATTTTTAAAAAAATCACAACTCGGCGGCAAATTTTTGGACCATACATGGTTCAAAAGTAACGTGTTTTGGTCCCCTGAAACATATAAAAATACCTATTTTGGGAAATTAAGTTATTGTGAAAAAAAAATAATAATCGTCAAGATTTTTTTTTCGTGATTATATTTTTTTCTGAACAGTCCTCTTCAATATCTTCAACTTTGCCGAAGGCATCAAATTGATATTGAAACTTGTATGGGTTAACCAATAACGCAAAATGGCTTCTTTTGTCAGAGGGCAGGCCCCCATAACGTTTGAGCCAATTCAAATGGCCCAATAAGCCGATTTCGTAAAGAATTGCTCAGTTAATTTATTTTTTAAACAAAAAAATTGCCTGATTCAAGGGCAGCCATTTATAAAAAATCTTTGCTTGCATTGTTTTTTCATTAGAAAAAAGATATTTTCCAAAAGCTGACATGCATTTTTATTTTTAAACATAAAATCAGTTTTAAGTAAAATATAAATAGTGATTATTAGATCAGCAGCACAAATTCCGAGTATAATTATTTTCGTTGTTGTCCTCATTATTACCAACAACTTTGCCGAAGAAACCAAATCAATGCAAAAAATTGCTTCAAAAGAAACACATGTTTGAATAATTACATATCATTTTGTATGGACAGCTGCAAAATTTGTGTGAACATACAATTGGATAGCCTCATCAAAAATTAATTCGGAATTAAATCAACCAAATGAAATAAAAATAAAATAATAAATTAAAACAATCATTTGCACTTTTTTCGTTATCTATCATTTCAATCAAAATTCCAACACTGCCGCTACTATCCGAGCTTTATCTCTACAGCAGTGAAAAGCTTTTCCATAATGTTTCCCTCCGTTTCCCCGCAGATGGCACTGCAGCGCAAAATCGCCCAAGTTATGCGTAGTGACCGGGCGCAGGCCAAGGTACGCGAACGGCACGTGGCCTTTGGACGTACGCTGCCGATGGAGATGCGCCGGTTCCGGCGGTTTGACGACATTGACGAGATCGTACCGAACTTCCCGCCGGAGACGAAAACGTTCGAGAAGGTGTTCAAGGGTATTTGCCATTTGAGGAGTGTTCGCGTGCTGGTGGATCACCTGAAGCAACATCCGGAGATTCATCGGCCCAAGTATCTGGTCGATCTGGGCATGTTCCGCGAGAAGGAGGCCAAACCGGACGATTACGTGCCACTCTACGACAAGTACTTCAAGTGGACCGCTTCGGAGGGGATAACGCCACGCTAAATTGGAATTGCATTTATTTTTTGAATTTGCTTCACATTGACTCAATAAAGCAATAGTCGGAATAGTCTGTATGATAAAAACCACAAAAAAGGTAGATAAAATGTCAGACGAGGATATCACCAGACCAGGATTAATAAACTTTTTATCGAAGCGCATGCGTTGACGTGGGAAATTATTGTTTTTGGAAACGCGTCATGGAATGTGATATCAATGACCAATCGCAAGGAAATGGTTTTCGCGTGTTGATGCTTTTTAGTTGGTAACGACCAACGGTTAGTCTGCTGAGCTCTTGGGTTGAATGATATAACTGAATTGTAAAAAAGTAAACCAACAATATAAGAAAATGTAAAACGGTAAAAATATGTGTTCCTAGTGAAATACAATGTATTTTTGAAATTCCAGTGTTAAACTACTAACTTTTCCTGTAATTCTTGAACGATGAAATAGCCTACTTTTCTGTACGAATAATAACAGAATCGAATAGCAACACTTTTCAACCAAAATTATTTGACGGATCGTACTCTACAGGTATGTTATCAGAATAGCAAATCTGATCAACTACCTGTACGTGCTGGCTCCCTCAAGGAAGCATTTTGGGTCCAATTTTATACAATATTTTTACTTCTGACTTGCCTGATTTGCCCCCAGGATGTCAGAAATCACTTTTTGCTGATGATACAAGCATCTCTGCCAAAGGTAGAAGCCTTCGTGTCATCACAAGAAGATTACAAAAAAGCTTGGATATTTTCAATTCTTATTTGAAAGAATGGAAAATTACTCTAAATGCTGCAAAAACTCAACTTATTATTTTCCCTCACAAACCAAGGGCTGATTTTCATAAACCAAAAAGTCATCACATTATAAAGATGAATGAGATAAATTTAAAGTGGGAGGATCAAGTGAAATATCTTGGACTTGCTTTTGACAAAAACCTTACTTACAAGGATCACATTGAAAGTATCCAGGTTAAATGTAACAAATATATTAAATGTTTGTATCCACTTATAAACAGGAATTCTAGACTTTGTCTCAAGAATAAACTGTTAATTTATAAACAAATTTTCAGACCTGGTTCAGCACCAGTGAACTTCATCAATTAGCCGAAGTTGACACTTTGGATGTTATGTCCAATAAGATAATTGATGCATTTCGACAAAAATCATTGCAGTCTTCAGCTGCATTGATCCGCTCTTTATATAGTTTATAAGTTAGTTTTAAGGTATCCCTTTTCCCTTTTGTACATGTAGGACCTCCTACATTTGAAATCACTGAATAGCGAATGCTACAATATTTCATGAATAAATGAAAGTTGCTAGTATTTGAAATTGAGGTGAAAAGTCATCGATTGTGATTGGACACTCAATAATATTTTAACTGAACGAATTTACATGGAAGAGAAAATCTGAATAAATATAAATAAAAAAAATAAAAAAAGCAACACTTTTCAAAATGAATGCGGAGAAGTTCTACTTACCTTCTATCGGATGAGGAAGTAAAACGTCGGTCCCGATCTTGGTTGTTGTTAGGCCGTTAAGTCATTTCAGGTATGGGAGTCCTCTCCCTGCTATAAATACAAACAACACACCAAACCAAGCCTGCTCCGGTGGAATCGCTGGCGGCGGTTGGACTCGCAAATCCAAAGGTCGTCAATTCGAACCCTGGGGTGAAAAGTTCCTTCGAGTAGAAAGAGGTTTGGGTGCCCTCCCTATTTAAGCTTTCGGACTCCTAGGTTCGAGCAGAAACTTGCAAAAGAAACCACAAAAGACCTGGGGGAATCCTGCGAAAATTTTCATTTATTTCAAAATTTAGAACATACGATCTGCGGTCTGCGATTTTAGTACAGAATCGCAGCACCGCAGCATTGTCATTGTAGAAGATCAGATTGATTTGCATGTTTTTAAAACTTGTGCTTGCATCTGCGAACCTGCGAGTTTTCTATTGTAGACTCCTACATCAGGGAATTTTTAGTCAAGGAAAACTAGATTGCGTAAAAATTACTTAAAATGGGGTGACTTTGAGTCAAATACAATCAAAGGCTTGATATGAAATTTTGAAAAATCTTGAAAGGAGCATTTTAATAAGGTTTTTATCTTTATCATTGGAAGTCGAACAAATAAGAGCGAGTTGTGGTGCTATAACCACGGCAAATAGTGTCCAGGGCATTCGTGGAAATACAATGTCCCATCCCAGAGGGTCCCGGAGTACCAAACCTTCTTAACATGGTGCTCCCAACGAATACAACCAAAAATTTCGGAGCGTATGTTGGTGTGTCCCCACGCTTCTTCCTCTCCTGTCGATTCAGAATTGTGTTGTTGTTCGAAAACTCAGTGCTCAAACTCAACCTAATTACGATTCATCTCTGCGATACGGCTTTACGCAGTAGGCCTGGCTGCTTTAACGCTTGTGATGGTTCAATGCATTCTAATGGAATGGCGCACAACAAATGTTAATGAATGACAAGAAGAGTGCTAGGCGTAATCTAACCAAAGGCAATCTCCAGGATCCCTTCGAAAGATTGGCTGCGCTATGGTCTGATTAGATTAGATTTGATTATCATTGGAAGTCGAGCAAATAGTTTCCAAGATATCTATTATAACACATTTTTTTGCTTGTTTTTCAAGAAAGATATGTTGGTCCGATTGTGACAGAAAGGCTGTTTTTTAGTGATTTTTAATCAATAAAGTAAGAATTGAAAGTTATCCAATGTGTTTGATTTTTTTTTTTCATTCAAAAAGTATGGAAATTTTTGTGCGCAAATTTCTTTTTAGGAAAAATGGTAAAAAATAAGAAGAAGAAGAATTTCAAAAATTCTTTAACCTTTAGCAAGGTAAACACTAGCTTACAGGTTACAAAGATTTCTTGAATCTGAAGTTTTGTAAGCTCTGGTTTAAAAAAGTACACAAATATCACTTAAGTGGTCATAACTCGTGACAGGGTTGCCAGATCTTCAATGTTTTGGACTCGTTAGAAAGGTCTTTTGATTAGAGACCTTAAATAGGGTGACTGGTTTAAGTTTGCTAAATGGATCTGGCAACGTATGTTTCGAGCTTGGCAACACTGATAAATTTACGCTTTACGCTGGGCGTAAAGGCAAATGCTCGTTTGGATACGTCAAACTCGTGTCTGTTTGGGTACGTCAAATTCACTACGACCAGTCTCCCTATTTAGGGTATCTACTTTTTAGGTAATCAACTAATGATCTACAACTATTGGGACTTGAGTAGTGTTATGGCCTGTTTTGTAAAAAAAAAAATTTGTGAAATGGGAAGGGGAATCCCATAGCGTATAGGACCTCTTCGAAAAAAAAAAAAACTAGATGTTTTCCTAACGCTACCTCTTCCCGGAGTCCCAGCCCCCATTAACCCGCTGTCAGATAACCGAATATCGTCGTAATTTACAAGCGCCACTAGTGACAATTCTGTCACTCGATCAAAATAAATCATCAACGATTGCGGAGGGGTACAGACGGCAGGCTACACAGCTCTCTATCAAAATATCAGCCTTATCGCCTCACCTTACGGGGAGCTTAACCCGCTACCACTTCTCACAGCCGGCGCGTAGGTCCGGAATATCCGCTCGCTGGCTTCTTATCTTGAATCCGAGCTAATTGAACGAAAAGACAATAAATTTTCTTCGCGACTCATTTGTCGGCACGGTCTCTCTCTCTGTCCTTCATTTTTTACTGTGATTTTGGATATCTGATCGTTATCGTTGCTGCTTTTTGCAGGTAGTCACAACCTCAGTGATAGTAGCATTTCCTACGACGTTCCTTGAGTGTGGGCTCAGTATTCGAGTGGAGTCGGTCGAGAACGGGTAAAAGGACGCGCGCACGTGGAAGTGGATCTTTCCCGGATATTGGTTCTAATCGTGAAAATTGAGAGATGGCTACCGAAGGCGGTGGTGATCCGCAGTCCGTAACTCAAGCGACGGCTCCGGTTCTTGAGGCTGCCCTATCCGTTGAGAATGAAAGACCCACGGTAGGTGTTCCCGAGGGGTCAATTTCCAATATTGGTCTATGATCTTACTGTTGTCGAGGTCGATTTTAAGCAAATCTCTGAAGATTGGATTTTAAAGGTTTTAAAATACTCAAAAACCGTAAATTACTGATGGAAAATGCTCCTGAATAGCCACAAAAAGTCATTTTGTATCAACCTTCTTTGCAATGACTCAATATTTTTTTAAACTAAAAAAAAGCAACACTGATAACTCGATGTTGTGATAATTTATCGAAATTTCGAATACAATAACACGACTCCCAGCAAGAATTATCTGCGTGCAATCAACTGCTTTTGATTTACGATTCGTCGATAGCGGATATTGGAACCGTCGTAAAAAGACTATCGGATCCCAACTGCAATCGCCACCAGGTTGAGGCCAGCCTTCCGTTGATCAGCCGCTATATGAACACCTGGCCCGGATTGCACCAATATGTGACAGAGGTTCTGATGAGTGAGACCTGTTTGAAAGTTGAGCAAAAGGAGGAGCATGTTTATGCTAGTGATTGAAGTTCCAGTGCGATGAGCCGCATTTTAACGGTTGAATGAGTGCTTTGGTAATGGTCCGCTTCGAGGCGGAAATGTATCAACGGAATTCCCCCCTTCTAAATAACCATACGAGCGGGGGCCATTACTTCCGGTGAAAGTGAGTTCAAAGGGAGTGGCAGGGGTTCGTTGTTGTCATTTTTGAATTTGTGCATGGTGCATTAGGGTGTAATATGGTTGTATGGAAAAAAAATTAAATTGTCCAAATTTAGCGAGCACAGCAATTTTTCAGTTCCTTTTGGGGTCCTAAACAACTCCCCAAAGTTTGGTAACGATTGGTTTAGTCCTCACTTTGCGCAAAGCGATTCAATTTTCTATGGGAATTTGTATGGGGAAAACCAATTTTTTGGATTTTGATATTTATAAATTTCACGCATCACGCTGTACTTAAACCGGATTCATATTCGAATACTCTGAAAGATGCTCTACAACTTTCCCGAAGAGAGTATGGTGCTAACTTGCTCCTATAAAAAGATACAGCGTGTTCAAAACTCGTCTAAAACGTGTTTTTTGCTCGAAAATCACGTTTCAGACGAGTTTTGAGGACGCTGTATCTTCTTTCAGGGGCAAGTTAGCACCATACTCTCTTCGGGAAAGTTGTAGAGCACCTTCCAGAGCATCCGAATATGAACCCGGATTTAGTACAGCGTGAAACTAGGATTTTTTAAATATTAAAATTCAAAAAAATGATTTTTCCCATACAAATTTATATGGAAAATTGAATCGCTTTGCGCAAAGTGAGAACTAAACCAATCATTCCCAAACTTTGGGGAGTTGCTTAGGACCCCAAAAGGAACTGAAAAATTTGTTGTGCTGGAAAATCGATTTTGATATTACACCCTAATGGTGCATGGGATGAGACCAACTTAGAGTTGCGGATGATTTTTTTCTTCTTTTTGACAAAGAACTTTGTCCTTAGATTTGAAAACTAATGATTGCAAACCTCCTGGACTGATGTAAAATACGGTTTTCATTCAAACGTTGAAACCATGGCATGTAAAATCAATTTTTATATTCTTTGTCAAACTGGTCATGTCTGTAGCATAACACCATACACTTTTGTTTTGTTTGATTGTTGTTTTGAAACTTACTACAAAGAACTTAGACAGTTGCAAATAATTGTTTCAATTTATTACCCTCATCGTTATTCGTTGAATAAAATCATAGGACACCATATTCTTTTTTTAAGTCACTTTTTTATTTTCAAACGATTCTCGATTCACGCAACTTTTTTTCAAGTCATGACTTAAAATGAGAATGTCCATGACTTAAATTGAGAACATGACTTAAATTAAGAATCTTTGGGATTTTGTAATTTGTCAGAAAATTTTCAAAATGTATCAGTTGTATATTGTTTAGTTATGTTATTGAAATATTTTTGCATAGTTTTGGAACACCTGGGATGTTCAAGTACATCCGAAACTCCCGGAAATGTGCAACAGACTTACCAAAGAAACAAGTCGAATCATGAAAATTTTGACAACGGATCCTAACCAGACTGCTTCAGTGAGTATGGTAGGCTACAGTGCATTGCTGTAACAACTTATTGGGCTTCCATTCCCACGACTTGTCTTCTAACATCAATCCCTTCGCTACTAACCCCGAGTAGGCCGCGGGTAATCGGCTCCCCTCCCACTAACATTTACACACAAGATCCTCTGTAATTATTAAGTCAAATGTAATTACAAAAGCCGACTCGGTCCTGTGGGGACGCTAATTTATTGCCGACGTCCTCGCGGTCCCGACGATGAACTCGACCCGATGACGGCTGTCCGATGAAAGAGCCAGACGCTGCTCGCCGCTTTGACAGCTCGCGGATGCGAGCGTAACATTGTGAAGGGGCACATAATCAACAAGCACAGTACGCACCCACACAGGTCCTAACCAGGTCCCAGTACCGAAAAGGACCTAATAAAAATAATTTTATGAAAAAAAAAACAACTTATTGGGATGATCTGGGTCATCCAAGAACTGCTTGGGGTCAAGATCGGTGCGTCTACCGCCGTAACAAGCAAGAGGTCGACGGATTTTCATCACGGGACACACCCGAATAGCTTCAGTGTGTATGGTAGACTTCTTTGCTGATATGTTGGGATGTTCTGGGACACACAAGGACTCCCTGGAGTTTAGATCTGTAGGTCAACCACCGTAACAGGCCAGAGGTCGTCGGTTTTTGACCACGGATCATATCCACATAGCTTCAGTGAGTATGGCTGTAACAAGGACTTTCTGGAACATGCCAGCAAAGTAGTCTACCATATTCCGTGAAGCTCTGCGGGTATGTTCCAAGGTCAAAAACCGTCTACCTCTTGCTTGTTACGGCGGTAGACCCACAGATCTTAACTCCAGGGAGCATTTGGATGTCCCAGAACATCCCAACACATCAGCAAAGTAGTCTACCATACTCACTGAAGCTATGTGGGTATGTTCCAAGGTCAAAAACCGTCGACCTCTTGCTTCTTACGGTGGTAGACCCACCGATCTTGACTCCAAGCAGTTCTTGGATGACCCAGCCCAAGTAACATTTTTTTCCAGGAGTTCTACAAGAGCTCTTCAAGATAGCTACAGCATAGCAGTTTGGACCGCGGTAGGATAAAATTCTCTTCAAAACTTCTTCAGGAGTTTGGAAGAGTACTTGAAGAGAATTTTATCCTACCGCGGTCCAAACTGCTATGCTGTAGCTATCTTGAAGAGCTCTTGTAGAACTCCTGGGAAAAAATGTTACTTGGGAGATCATCCCAATAAGTTGTTACAACAATGTACTGTAGCCTACTACGCTTGCTGAGCAGTCTGTGTAGGATCCGTTGTTAAAATTTTGAAGTTTCGACTTGTTTCTTTGGTAAGTCTGTTGCACATTTCCAAAAGTTTCGGATGGACTAGAACATCCCAGGTGTCCCAAAACCCTGCAAAAATGTTTAAATAACATAACTAAATAATAAAAATTGATACATTTTGAAAATTTTCCGGCAAAAACAAAATTAACACTGGAACGCCCAACGCATGTCCAACTTACACGGACGCCCAAGCCTCCCAAAAAAGGTGGAACGGTAACTTCAACTTGCTGGTTCTCGGGCATTACTCAACCAATCGGGACGGTTCTTGTTTCCATAGATTTGTAAGAAAGTCTAGATGATTCTGAAATGTTGCAGAACTTGATTTGATCAAATCTGTAATTTCTGCGACTGAAAACATCGTTCCACCTTATTTTAATACAACTGCCTCCGCGGAATTTTTGGCGAATTTTTTTCACACGCGAAAAAAAAGTTGGAACGATGTTTTTGATCGCAAAAATTACAGATTTGATCAAATTAAGTTCTGCAAAGTTCTAGAATCATCGAGACATCCTAAAAAATCACTGGAAAGAAGAATCATCTTGATTGGTTGAGTTATGCCCGAGAACCATTGAGTTGAAGTTATCTTTCCAACTTTTTTGGAGCCTTGGGCGTTGTAATGTTAAAGTACTATTCTCAATTTAAGTGATTGACATTCTTTTTTGAAACGATTCTCGATTTAAACACCCCCATTTCGTTGTGTTAATCAAGAATATGGTGACATAGAGCCATAGACGTCTACAAAAAAAAACAAACTAATTACTTCCAATACCCTTCGATATCGCATGGCATGACTCAAAAATCTCTCACCGTTCTCTCGGTTGAACTTTCAACGATACCAAAACCGCTTCCATGGCCAGACTTAGATAAAGAAAATCCCCTCGCAATTTGGACGCCACCTCCGACGCGTCAACCCGTAAGACGTCAGTTGTACTTGCTCATCCCCAGCGATAATCCCTGCCCGCTGAAGATTAGTCTCGGCAAAATTCCTTCCCTAATCTTCTATCTACCTTGATTTCCAGCACATTCCAGCCCTCCCCGGCGCAGCTGATCACCTGGACGAGGAAACCAGACCGGACGAAGATCCGTTTGACCCGAGCCACACGCCAGCCATTTCGTTCCGCAAGCGTCCGCTGTCGATGAACTCCAGCAGTAAACCTCCGCCTGTGATGCAGCGAGCCATCTCCCACCCGGCCTCCGTCGGAGGTCACTCGCACCGATCGCACGGATCTACGACGGCTAGCGATCACCTAATACCTCCCCCGTCGACTCAAGACGAAAAGCGCAAGATGACCCGCCGGTACATGGCCGTTGTAACGGCGATCAGCTATACGCTGTTCTTGATCGTGTTTGCACTGATCGTGTTCATCACTGATGCCGCTGAGAACAATGCACGATATCCGCTTGCGGAAGTGTTTGGACTGTACATGGTATCGGTCGGGATCGTGTACTTTGTGTTCCTGTACATTGACATCCGGTTGCACGTCCGGAGGACGCACGCAGCTATCGATGAGCTGGATAGACGTCGGCAAGCTTACGATGACATGATGGCACGAACGGCGGCACAGTTCAACAATGGTCCGCTGGCGTTGAACCCGAACGCCGCTCAGAACCCGCACGATTGGAACTTGCCACGGTTGGAGCCTGTCCCGCATAACTACTGCTTCGTCAGTGGACGACACGGAGAGTTTATCTACCTGAAGTTGGGTGCCACGTGGTTCTGCTTCGGGCTGTTGATCCACTCCGTACTGCTGCTGTCGTACCAGGGAATTCTTATGAACAGTGCCGATGCCAAGTGGGCAGCGTGTGCCTCGAACAGCACGATCGCGCTCGAGGTTCTGTTTCTGTGCTACTGTCTGTTTCTGGTGTTCTTCTTCTGGAAGTACGCCAACGTCGTGATCAACCACTACCGTGGTCTAGCTCGGTTTGGACTGATGCACGCGATCGGGACAGCCTTAGCCTTCTGGGTGTACACGATCGTGCGGGAAACCCATGTTGCAATCCTTATCAAAATGGCGGAGGATAAAGCCAAAAATGCAGATGGAATCGATGTGCAAGGGTTCGGCATGCCGCTCTGTCCGGGACCGGAAGACCTGAACGCGATCCTGAACACCTTCTCGCCGTACCTGTACCCGTTTGTGATCGAGTTCAACATCCTGATCGTTGGTCTGCTGTACATGATCTACGCCAACATCAACAGCTGTCCGAAGAAGCTGTCCGCAAAGGGGCACAGTGGTGGCGGACACGGGCACGGCAGTACAAAGAGCATTACGGGGGATGGGGATAGTGTTTGCTCCGAACACCACGACAGTTCGAATGATCATGAAGTGGAGGTCAAGGGCAAGATGGTCGTGTACGGAGATTGCCACGCCGCGAGTCGAGGACTGTTCGCCGGAATGATCCTGATCGTGGCGACGATCGTGGTGATCATACTGTTTCACATCGCTTCGCGAGACGAGTAAGTGTTCACGGATCATCGTCACTTCTCCTGTTTCCTAACTTGTTCTCTCTCTACAGCGACTACCGCGACACCGGCATTCTGCTGGACTCCATCTTCGAGGTGACCGTGCTCGGCATCATGATCCTCGCCACGATTCTGGCGTACTTCCAGACGTCCAAGCTGGACATCAACCAGCATCCGATCTCGCGGCTGGACGACGTGCTGCTGTTCATCGCCATTCCGGCGTTCTTCTCCGAGACGGTGTTTACGCTGGTGCCGGCCTTCGCGAACGTGTCCATCCTGAACGGGTTCATCGCGTTTGCGCAGATCATTCAGGTCCTCATTCAGACGCCGTGGATCATTGACACGCTGAGGCGCTGCTCGAACGCGCCGGAGCTGAGGCGGAACAAGCCGGGCAAGGAGCTGGTGACGTTTTTGACGATCGCGAACGTGTCGCTGTGGATTTACTACACGTTCTCCGTCAAGACGGGGGACTTTGGCGATGAGAGGTGAGTGATCGTGAGCTAGCGTGTTCAGCTTAGGAACATCTTTAAGAGAACCCACATCTGTAGGTGAGTGCCTTGAAATACTTGTCAAAATTGATACCCCGATTGCAGAGACATCTAGGTCGTAAAAGGTTGATCCCTGATTTTTGGGAAAGTGTAAGCAATGCCTGATTGATTGAGATAGTGACATCTACCGATGAGAATCAACCCTAAATATAAGGATATCTACGATCTAGATGTCTCTGCAATCGGGGGCACTCAATTTTGACAAGTATTTTGAAGCACTCACCAACCGTTGCCTTACTTCTTTAAGAATTTCTACTAACAACATGTACTCATTTGTCCACAATGAGACTAAAGTTACACATTCTTGATCCCTCTCTTCCCCAGGTACACCTTCTACGGGTACGTGCTGTGGTCCATCCTGAACCACCTGTCCCTGCCGCTGATCATGTTCTACCGGTTCCACGCGTCGGTCTGCCTGGTGGACATCTGGCGGCACTCGTACGAACCGGGCGAGTTCGCCCACCACTGAGGGCTCTTTTTCTTGGAGTTCTTGGACGAACCAAGCGCGTTGATATTAGACCACAGAGAACAGATGTATATCATTGAACAAACAGCATTGAAAAACGTGTGTAAAAATTCAAACCAAAATACGTTGAAAAGAGCTAGGGTGTGCACCATCCGCCTAGATAGCGCCACTTCCAAAATCATGATGGGCTACAGTAGCAGAACGTTGGACCATCTAATCAATGCATAAAACATTCCGTACGAACGACATCAGACCAATGTCTGACTGCCCTTCATCAGAGGGTTGCAGTTTTACGCGCCAAAGAAGGTAAACAAAACGAAATCGGACATAACATGTGTAAAGGGACTATTTTACGTTGTCGCTTGAAAAATCATTTTTGAATGAATTTTCTGTTATGTTTTCGTTAATGTTAATGCATTTTTGCATTATTTTTAGTCAACTGGAATTAAACAGAAGAGAATTTTATATTTAAACGAGGTTAACATTTATTTTCTTTCGAAATTATTGAGCCTTTTTCATTGTTAAGTCATGTATTCTCAGCCGCGACGGTGGCGCCGCCAAGCGTATCCTGCACACTCTAATTTCTTTGATGCAAGATTGTATGCAACGCATTTTTTTAGTTTTTTACGGTTTACACACAAGTTAGAGCCAAGATGTACATCTGTTCTCTGTGATTAGACGTTTAGGTAGGAAAGGCGCTGCCAAGAAGGCGCTCGATAATCTTGATAATCTGCTGTGTAGATAAAAAAAAGTCGAATAGAGCGAAACCAAAGTTAGATCGCGTATTTTTTTTTTCTTTTTCAAACTGATAGAGGTGAATAAACTTGTATGTTTACAGAAGAAGAACGCGCCATTGGTGATAGCTGATATGATTTTATATCACACGCGCAAGTTAGTTTGAACTGGATTAGGTAAAATTCCGAACTTTATCTTACGAATTGCGTCTGTATCACTTGACTTGTTTGCTGTGGAAATCCGGAAGAGCTCGTCATACTTCCTCACCGCTTATCTTTGTCAATATTTTGTTGGTGTTATCAGCTTTTTTGCAATCTTTTCAAATCTTCATCCTTATCTTATCATTTTTAAACCGCATTTGACTTGTATTGAACTGAATATTTGATTATTTCAGAGTTCAAACGTTCTACACATCTGTTTGCAAACTTTTTATTCAATTAAAATGCCTTTTTGCTTCAAAGTCATTCTCTCCCTCAACCACAAAGCCACTTTGTTTAGTGTCACACCGGAGGAGGAGGTCGATGGAAAGGGGTTAATCATGTTTGCGGCAGCTTCCTGTTCGGGCAAGAGTCCATTTGTGGACGTTTCTTCCTCGGAACACCACCACCACCGCCGACACCGGTAGTATGATTCAATTACGGCCAATAATAGGTTAGCTATTAACTACAAAGAGGCCCTCTGGTTTGATTTATCAAATTGGCTGGCCCCCGGTGCACCCTTTCAAGCTCGGCTTCAGCGGCCAATCTGGTTAGCCCTGGCCACTTTTTCAGGAAGGATTTCTGGTCGTAGTTTTTTTTTCTGCAGTCCACTCCACGTGTTCAACACACAATTTCCCACAGGCTTGAATTAAGGGGGGGTGGGGTAGGACAGTAAGGAAATGGGATCAGAGCGGAGGGACACTTGGTGAGAGGCTGTTGTTCTATTTCAATTTATGGGGAATAAACGAAAAACAAATACATGGGGGGAAGCACAAAAAAAAAGCGTCCGGATGGATGACATCCATCAATTAAGGTAGTTTGCAAGTGGTAGAATGTGGAGCTATCCACATTGAAGGATTAATGGAATTTGTCTCATTAGTACATTTCAAGGTTGTCGTTAACTGGTTACGTTGATAGATGTATAATGCATTTCACAACCATTTTCATTTAATTTAAAAAAAAAATTGTTTTAAATTTTTTATTTTTAAGTCTATCAATTTTGGTAGAAAAAATAAATTAAAAAATCTGTTATGGTTTGAAATTTGACGTTTTCACAGATTTGCGTTTAAACACTTAAGTTTCAAAGAAGTTTTTCCTCGAAAAATTCAATAAACAAAATGTGTCTAACTCGAAACGGTGCACTTCATCCAACTTTAACTAAAGTGTTTTTCGTTACCAAATTCAATTCAATTGCATCTAAAAATAGCTTTTTTTTCTTTTTTAAAGCTGTCGCAAATATAAGGAGGCAAAAACATATTTTTTTTAATCTTTAAAAATTTTTAAATGAAAATTGAAGTCGAATCAACTGAATCCTATTTTTCTGCATTGATAACACCGATCAACAAAATTTCTGCGCAGGCTCAACTCGATGGGAAGCATGAAGTTTAGGTCCCCAGAAACACGTGCACTTTGAATTTTTCAAAAGTATTTAGACTGGGCCGAATGGTTTTTCTCCAAAGTTTGTATGGAGAATTAGTTCTGTTCGGTTCTCCTACATATTGCATGCAATTTTTTAGTTGTATGCAACAGTGACGAACCGCCCTAATTCTCCATACAAACTTTGGATAAAAACCATTCGGCCCAGTCTAAATACTTTTGAAAAAAATCAAAGGACACGTGTTTCTGGAGACCTCAAACTTCATGCTTCCCCTCGAGTTGAGCCTGCGCAGTCAGTTTTGTCAATTTTTGTTGGGCAGTGTAATAATATTTTGCATTTTTGGGCTCGTTTATACATATTTTGAATTTTATGAAATCCCGATGTAGGGCAGGGTAGTCATCGATGAGACACTTTTGGTTTTTAACTTTCAACGATTTTTGTATTTTTTTTATCAGCATGTTTTAATGAGCTTTTTGTTGCATTTACTTTCTTTTAATGTGTTCTAGCATTGACCAAAATATGAGATCGATCTGACGTCTACAGCCAGAGTTATTAGACGCACTTGGCAGGAACAATGAGACACTCTACAAAAATCAATTATTTTCCAGTCAAACATCATGTTTTTGTATTGTTTCATTGCAGGTGATTTGCCTGGAATATTTTAAAGCAATTTTGCCAACTACAGTCTGCATCGATCTCTTGATGCGGTAGGACGTAGCTATCGGAGCTCCTCTGCGCGTTTCAAATCGTTTCGTTACGCTCGCGGTCTGCACCACTAGTTGGTGCAGATTTTAAGTCGTTTCTCGTCAGTTTACCTGACGACAGGTTTAATTTCTTTGCGTACCGGATAGACAGTCCGAACACGAAACTATGTCTCAAGTGAGAACTCGCGAAAACACCTTCAAGGTGGACTTATCGAATTTTGCAAAGCGACCCTCCATTGAAGAACTCCAGAAGTTTGTTCTAGTGAATTTGGGACTGGCCGTAGGTCAAGTGAAGCGATTCCAGGTGAATCATGCGCAAAATTGCGCACATGTAAAGTGTGTGGATCTAAAAACCGCTCAGGACGCTGTTGCCAAGCACGATGGGAAACACGAGATGGATGTGAACAAGACCAAGGTCAAAGTTCGCTTGGTGATGGAGGACGGGGGAGTGGAAGTGAAGATCCACGATCTCTCGGAGAACGTCACTAGCGAGGAGATTGTGGCTTTTCTGCGGAACTACGGAGACGTACTCAACATCCGAGAGGTACCCTGGGGAGAGAGTTTCCCTCTCCGTGGCATGCCATCGGGCATCCGGGTGGCGAAGATGGTTCTTCGCCGCCACATTAAGTCGTTTGTCACGATCCAATCGGAACAAACACTTATTTCGTACAGAGGGCAGCCGCAGACATGCAAACACTGCACGCTTACCCAACACGAAGGCATCTCATGTGTGGAGAATAAAAAAATACTCAACCAAAAGGCTGACCTCAACGCTCGTCTGGATAAAAACCGAGGATCAACATCTACAAGCTACGCAAGTGTGCTCAACACTAGCGCATCTGCCACTAACACACTGCTGCCGGCGTTCAGTAGTACAATTCTCGGTCCGGTCATGCCGCAACGACCGCCACCGACTGTGCTCGAGAGCACGGCACCTAACGGCTCTCTGAGTCAAGCGACGACGAACGTGGCCGGCCAGCCAGCTGCTGGATCGACGATCTTCAGCGAAAACACTGCTCAGTCTGTTCACACGGACGAACAGATGGACGTTGCTGAACTCTCAGTTGGCTTCCAAACCAGCGGAGGCAGCTCGTCATCAAATGCTCAAAACATCCTCACAAGCGTCACCGAACTCTCAGCTGAATCAGCTGCGGCTGCCAGCGGAGGCGGTGCGATCGTATGTCCAAAGGAGTCTGAAAGCTCATCTGAGCCGACCGTGGACGCCAGCGTGAGTGACGTGATGCTCTCTCCACTCTCCCCTGCTGTCCCTACCGCCCCTGCTGCCCCTGCTGGCCCTGCTGCCCCTGCTGCCCTTGCCGTCCCTGCTGGCCCCGCTGGCGGCCCTGCTGCTCCTACCACCCCTGCTGCACCTGCTGGCCCTGCCACCCCTGCTGCCCCCGGTGGCCCTGCCGCACCTGCTGGCCCTGCTGCACCTGTTGCGGAAGGAGAAACCCGTGCTGCTGTCGAAGATATGGAAACTGAGGACCCAACTGCTGCTGAAGGTGCCGCGGAACTCAGCACTCAACACGTGCACGAGTTACTGCAACCGTACGATGAGGACGCAGAAATGCCGGCATTGCCGGACTCCGCATGCTCAGCCTTGGTGAGTACCTTTAAATCGCCTCTCCCCGTCCCCGACCTTAAGAAGGCGCATTCGCTCAGTTCCATCACTGGTGGGAGTGAGAGCGATAGCAGCGAGCACTCAAAGTCTGGTGAGCAGTTCACTGAGGTGAAAAAGAAGAGGCGACCAGGTCGCCCGAAAAAACCGAAAATCAACTAGCCTAGAACCCTGCAGCTCCCACTGCAATGAACTTGCCTTGCTCGTACAACATTGCCACCATTAACATAAACGCCATTTCGAACGAAAACAAACTAAATTCCCTCCGATCCTTCATAAGACTAACCGATCTCGATATAATTCTTCTTCAAGAAGTTGAGAACCCACATCTCGTACTTCCGGGATTTAACGTTTTGTCTAACGTTGACGAACATAAGAGAGGAACCGCCATTGCACTTAAAGCTCACATCCGTTTTTCCAACGTCAGGCGCAGCGTAGACTCGCGCATAATTGCTGTAACTTTGAGTAACTCTGTGACAATCTGTAACGTTTACGCACCGTCTGGGACGTTAAATGCTAAAGCTCGTGAACGACTCTTCAATAGCACGCTTCCGTTCTACCTACAAATAAGCTCTGACCACTACATCCTCGGCGGTGATTTCAACTGTGTCACCTCCTCGAAGGATTCGAAGGGCAACAGCAACAATAGCTTAGCTCTTAAGAATCTAATCGACAACCTGGCCCTGAAGGATGCGTGGGAGGTTCTGAAGGGAAATCGAACCGTATTCAGTTTTATTCGTCCTAACTGTGCTTCGCGTCTCGACCGGTTGTACATATCTGAGTCCCTGGTAAAATCTCTGCGTACAACAGAGTACCTAGTAACGTCCTTTTCCGACCACAAGGCGTTCAAAGTAAGGTGTTGTCTCCCAAACCAAGGTAGAGCCCATGGACGCGGCTTCTGGTCAATACGCGCTCATGTTCTAACGGAGGAGAACCTGGCCGAGTTCGAGAGCAAGTGGAATCGCTGGTTACGAGAAAAACAAAACTTCGGAAGCTGGATTGACTGGTGGGTCCGGTGCGCTAAACCAAAAATCAGGAGCTTCTTCAGGTGGAAGACCAATGAAGCCTTTCGGGAGTTCAACGCTGAAAACGAACTACTCTACATACAACTGAGGACTGCCTACGACAATCTCCACCAAACCCCTGGAATGGTGTCTGAGATCAACAAGATCAAAGGAAGGATGCTTCTCCTGCAGAACAAATTTTCGAGGGCGTTCGAGCGACTCAACGACAAGCTTGTCGGGGGTGAGAAAATGTCTTCGTTTCAAATCGGTGATCGCACTGGACGGAAGAAGAACAGCACAATATCAGCTATTGAACATCAAGGAAGGTTACTCCAAGATTCTGCTGAGGTCGAACAACACATCTTCGACTACTTCCAGCAGCTGTACAGTACCGGATCTGTGGAACCAAACACAAATTTCCCCTCTAACCGATCTGTGGACGCAGCCTCTGAAGCCAACATCCGGTCAATGGACGAAATCACGACAGAGGAGATCTTTACTGCCATCAAGACTAGTGCTTCACGAAAATCACCTGGCCCTGACGGTATCCCGAAGGAGTTCTATGAGAAAGCGTTCGACATCATATACCGACAGCTCAACTTGATCCTCAACGAGGCACTCCAAGGACAATTTCCGGATCAGTTCCTGGAGGGTGTAGTGGTTTTGAGCAAAAAGAACTCCAATTTGAAGACGATCAAAGGATACAGACCCATCACTTTGCTGAACTACGATTACAAGCTGCTGTCACGAGTGCTTAAGGTGCGTCTGGAGCGGATCATGCAAGAGAACGGACTACTGAACTCAAGCCAAAAGTGCTCCAACTCCAAACGGAGCATTTTTGAAGCTGTGCTAGCGGTAAAAGATAGACTAGTTGAGCTCAACTGCAAACGGAAAACTGGGAAACTTATTTCGTTCGATTTGGACCATGCGTTTGACCGTGTGGATCAAGGTTTTCTGCTAAACGTGATGCGCAGCATGGGATTCAACGAGGACCTGGTGGCTCTCATCGCAAAATTGATGGCAGCAGCTAGATCGCGAATTATCATCAACGGGAATCTGTCCGCAGAATTTCCCATCCAAAGGTCAGTACGCCAAGGCGATCCCCTCAGCATGCATCTATTTGTCCTTTTCCTGCATCCCCTCCTTGAGAAACTCCTGTCCATATGTAACCACCCCCAAGAGCTATTGGTAGCTTACGCAGACGACATTTCCGTCATCCTGGTGGAAGAGTCGAAGCTGGCAGACATCAAGCAGGCGTTTGAGGACTTCGGCTTGTGTTCGGGAGCAATGCTGAACTTGGAGAAAACCGTAGCGGTGAACGTGGGAATACAACGAGGAACTGCAACGGGAGCTGTTTGGCCGACTGTTGCTGACTCTGTAAAGATCCTGGGAGTGATATACTTCAACTCCTTGAAACGGACCATCGAAGAAAATTGGAGCGAACTTATTAGGAAGACTTCCTTCCTCATGTGGCTTTTCAAGCCACGTGTCCTTACCATTCACCAGAAGGTGACTCTGCTAAACGTCTTCGTAACTTCTAAATTGTGGTATTTGTCATCGGTGCTTAGTATGCCAAACGCTGCGGTAGCTAGAATGACTTCTCAGATGGGGCGGTTTATCTGGGGAAGGTATTCATTCAGAGTACCCATGGATCAACTGGCATTGCCAGTAGCCGAAGGTGGACTCAACCTGCACACGCCCAGAGTGAAGAGTAAAGCTCTTCTCATCAATCGCTTCATTCGTGATACGGAGGTAACTCCTTTCGCTTTGTCGTTTACGAGTCAACTCGAAAATCCACCTAATCTTAGTGGAATCCCAGCGATGTACCCATGTTTGAAGGCGATTGCTCGTGAGCTGGCTTATGTACCACACAGCCTGGCGACGAACCCGACTGCTACGGAGTTGCACGATTTCTACCGGAAAACGCTGAGTAAACCAAAGGTCATGGCGGAACGCTCGGCCACATCGTGGAGACTCGTTTGGCACAACATCCGGTGTAAAAGATTCACATCGGCAGAGAGGTCTACGTACTACCTGTTAGTAAACCACAAGATCTCGCATGCAGCGCTGCTGTTCCGGCAGAACAGACAGGACAGTGAAATGTGTCAACACTGTCCCAATGTAGTTGAAGACCTGAAGCATAAATTTACCAACTGCAGTCGAGTGAAACATCTGTGGGAGTACCTTCAGCCGAAGTTGGAGGCGTTTTGGATAGAAGGGTTAGGTTTGAGATGTTTTTAGTGCAGGAACTTACTCATAGCAGTACAAGGAGAAAACACAAGGCTCTTAAGCTTTTTATTGTTTATATAAATTACATTCTAGAGCCAGATTGTCCTCTCACAATAGAAACACTCGAGTTTGAACTAAACATGATTGAACAGTGAAAACCCTAACTATGTAAAACAAATCAGAACTAAATAAACGATTTTACAAAAAAAAAAAAAAAAAAAAACTTGAAATTTTAATTAACAATAGTTAGACTAAAAAAGTATTTAAATTTTGTAAAATCCGTATATTTATACCAAAAAAAACTTTATATTTTTGATTAAATAAAGTTAAAACTCAATGAATATGCCAAAAATCACTTCCAATTCAGGCTTTAAAAGATTTCCATAGATTTTGAAAAGTTTAATGAAGAAAAATCAAAGTGTATCATATTGTTACCCAGGGGCTGAAAAGAGTGGGGAACAATGAGACAGCCCTGGAATCTGGGTATATTCTTAATTTTTGTCAAGCCTAATGAAAGGACATTGTAGCCCAACTCATTCCCTATGGAACCTCTAAAGAAATCTAAAGAAATCTGAAGAAATGTGAGTTTTAGTGGTAATGGCAGCCTACGAGCGAAAAAGTAATTTTTGTCCATTATTTACTTTAACACTTCAGAATCAAACATTTATGAATAACTTTGCAATGGGACGTCCGTAACCGAAGCCACTATTATGGCAGACGTGTATCCTGTAGACACACCTTTTCCCCAAATATGAGCCCGATTGGTTGAAACTACGACTTGTGAGAGCCATTTTATCATTGTTCCCCGTGTCTTATTGAAAAAAGCGCAAAAAATTGTCAACACTAACTACAGTCGACTCTCTGGTTGTCAATATCCAAGGGACCGTCGAGGAAGAAAAGCATCAGTTTACAGAACGATGCAAAATGAAGACTAGATTGAAATTTATTTTTTCTTGATAACCAGCTATAGAAGAGAATCATGGCAACGTCTTGCAAACAAAAGCAAAGAAATGTCAAACTTGAAGCTTCGTTTCTCAACGAAACAATGTCTTTGCATGCCATGAGAAAGTGAAATCATTGACAACCGGAAGAGTTAAAGCAAAATGAATCCAAGGGACCATCGAGGAAGAGATCCTTCAAGCTAGAGAAAATATCGAGGGATGAAGAGAATCGAAGTATGCAGGGTCTGAAAAATTCATCGGTACATGGAGCAATATTGATATCGAGAAGATCGACAGCCAGAGAGTCGACTGTAATTTTGGGAACAAATGATTGCAATACTTACTACATAATTTTGGAAACAAATGATGATTTTACTTCACACAAGCCGAAAAACAACTCGGTAATTTCGCTTGATACATCTACGATTCGTGCTGAAAAAATCTTCTTTTGCCACTTGTTGCATTGAATACTATTTCAAAAAATATTTTTTCTGCAAAAAGCATTGAAAAGAACAGCCCTTTTTTTTGAAAATAATCGGTGTGGTGATTTAACTTATATGAGAGATCTTCTATTTATTATTTGTTTGAAAAATTAAATTTATCAAAGATCAATTTTGGCAAAGCATTTAAAAAAAAACCCCTTTACTTAAATTTAAACAATTTAAGATTTTTTTTTCAAATTTTTTTTCTTGCCCTCAATAAACTCTTAGTTAATAGTAATAATTGCTCCAAAATTGATTATAATGTATATTACACAGCTGAAAGGAACTCCAAAAATCTGTAATGAACTTCTAAGAAACTTATTGCAATCAAACCGAATTGAATTGAAAAATTAAAGATGAAAAAATTATGAATATTATTTTTTTGTTTCAGATTTTGACGAAGAACTTCGTCTTAGGGCTCTATACAGGGTAGCAATCCAAAATTTCGCGAAGCGAAATGAAACGCCTTGGTTTCACCTCCCCTCTCGGCAAATTTCCCCTCTTCTTAGCGCACGCTGGTTGGTTGAACAAACGTTTCCCAATCAGTCAATCGAGAGACGTGAGATTGATGTATCTAAAATCACCCCCACTCTACCTCATAATTTTCGGATCGTCGACGGGCAACAAGCGAATAAGGAGGTATAGGAGAATGGGTGCAAAAAGGCGGGGCATACGTCCCCGACCTAAATCAACAAAAAGCGGCTCGGTCAGTCCCGAAAATTCATTCTGTTGCTGGACATCGACGAGTCAACAGCAGGAGCAGATGGCCTGGAGGTTCGGTAGCAGACGGCTTGGAGGCCCGGGAGCAGATGGCCTGGAGGCATGGACACGCCAAGACATGCCAGCCGGTATGAGCGGGAGTTGATCATTGGAACTGGCAACCACCTGGAGTGGCCGGAGGCCCCGGGGATGTTCCGATAAGGGGACATTTGCGGAACCATAAGAGTTGGGGCAATATGGGTATCAAACTTTAGGGATTTTGATACTGGACATGAAATTTGACATTTTGGCAGTAGTGGCCACCACCTGGAGTGGCCGGAGGCCCCGGGGATGTTCCGATAAGGGGAAATTTGCGGAACCATAAGAGTTGGGGCAATATGGGTATCAAACTTTAGGGATTTTGATACTGGACATGAAATTTGACATTTTGGCAGTAGTGGCCACCACCTGGAGTGGCCGGAGGCCCCGGGGATGTTCCGATAAGGGGACATTTGCGGAATCATAAGCGTTGGGGCAATATGGGTATCAAACTTTAGGGATTTTGATACTGGACATGAAATTTGACATTTTGGCAGTAGTGGCCACCACCTGGAGTGGCCGGAGGCCCCGGGGATGTTCCGATAAGGGGACATTTGCGGAACCATAAGAGTTGGGGCAATATGGGTATCAAACTTTAGGGATTTTGATACTGGACATGAAATTTGACATTTTGGCAGTAGTGGCCACCACCTGGAGTGGCCGGAGGCCCCGGGGATGTTCCGATAAGGGGACATTTGCGGAACCATAAGCGTTGGGGCAATATGGGTATCAAACTTTAGGGATTTTAATACTGGACATGAAATTTGACATTTTGGCAGTAGTGGCCACCACCTGGAGTGGCCGGAGGCCCCGGGGATGTTCCGATAAGGGGACATTTGCGGAACCATAAGAGTTGGGGCAATATGGGTATCAAACTTTAGGGATTTTGATACTGGACATGAAATTTGACATTTTGGCAGTAGTGGCCACCACCTGGAGTGGCCGGAGGCCCCGGGGATGTTCCGATAAGGGGACATTTGCGGAACCATAAGAGTTGGGGCAATCTGGGTATCAAACTTTAGGGATTTTGATACTGGACATGGAATTTGACATTTTGGCAGTAGTGGCCACCACCTGGAGTGGCCGGAGGCCCCGGGGATGTTCCGATAAGGGGACATTTGCGGAACCATAAGCGTTGGGGCAATATGGGTATCAAACTTTAGGGATTTTGATACTGGACATGAAATTTGACATTTTGGCAGTAGTGGCCACCACCTGGAGTGGCCGGAGGCCCCGGGGATGTTCCGATAAGGGGACATTTGCGGAATCATAAGCGTTGGGGCAATATGGGTATCAAACTTTAGGGATTTTGATACTGGACATGAAATTTGACATTTTGGCAGTAGTGGCCACCACCTGGAGTGGCCGGAGGCCCCGGGGATGTTCCGATAAGGGGACATTTGCGGAACCATAAGAGTTGGGGCAATATGGGTATCAAACTTTAGGGATTTTGATACTGGACATGAAATTTGACATTTTGGCAGTAGTGGCCACCACCTGGAGTGGCCGGAGGCCCCGGGGATGTTCCGATAAGGGGACATTTGCGGAACCATAAGCGTTGGGGCAATATGGGTATCAAACTTTAGGGATTTTGATACTGGACATGAAATTTGACATTTTGGCAGTAGTGGCCACCACCTGGAGTGGCCGGAGGCCCCGGGGATGTTCCGATAAGGGGACATTTGCGGAACCATAAGAGTTGGGGCAATATGGGTATCAAACTTTAGGGATTTTGATACTGGACATGAAATTTGACATTTTGGCAGTAGTGGCCACCACCTGGAGTGGCCGGAGGCCCCGGGGATGTTCCGATAAGGGGACATTTGCGGAACCATAAGAGTTGGGGCAATCTGGGTATCAAACTTTAGGGATTTTGATACTGGACATGGAATTTGACATTTTGGCAGTAGTGGCCACCACCTGGAGTGGCCGGAGGCCCCGGGGATGTTCCGATAAGGGGACATTTGCGGAACCATAAGCGTTGGGGCAATATGGGTATCAAACTTTAGGGATTTTGATACTGGACATGAAATTTGACATTTTGGCAGTAGTGGCCACCACCTGGAGTGGCCGGAGGCCCCGGGGATGTTCCGATAAGGGGACATTTGCGGAACCATAAGCGTTGGGGCAATATGGGTATCAAACTTTAGGGATTTTGATACTGGACATGAAATTTGACATTTTGGCAGTAGTGGCCACCACCTGGAGTGGCCGGAGGCCCCGGGGATGTTCCGATAAGGGGAAATTTGCGGAACCATAAGAGTTGGGGCAATATGGGTATCAAACTTTAGGGATTTTGATACTGGACATGAAATTTGACATTTTGGCAGTAGTGGCCACCACCTGGAGTGGCCGGAGGCCCCGGGGATGTTCCGATAAGGGGACATTTGCGGAACCATAAGAGTTGGGGCAATATGGGTATCAAACTTTAGGGATTTTGATACTGGACATGAAATTTGACATTTTGGCAGTAGTGGCCACCACCTGGAGTGGCCGGAGGCCCCGGGGATGTTCCGATAAGGGGACATTTGCGGAACCATAAGAGTTGGGGCAATCTGGGTATCAAACTTTAGGGATTTTGATACTGGACATGAAATTTGACATTTTGGCAGTAGTGGCCACCACCTGGAGTGGCCGGAGGCCCCGGGGATGTTCCGATAAGGGGACATTTGCGGAACCATAAGCGTTGGGGCAATATGGGTATCAAACTTTAGGGATTTTGATACTGGACATGAAATTTGACATTTTGGCAGTAGTGGCCACCACCTGGAGTGGCCGGAGGCCCCGGGGATGTTCCGATAAGGGGACATTTGCAGAACCATAAAATTTGGGGCAATATGGGTATCAAACTCTAGGGTTTGTGTGTTGTGTCTTTAACACATGGTTCAGAATGACTCTTTGTAATAAATTTTATTGTTTGCAAAATATTACTTGAAAATTGTTCAATGCCGAAAGTTTAACAGAGAATTGATGCAATGATTTCATATCAACTGGCCCGAAAATTTTGCCATTACGATTAGCTGAAGAAGCGTTTGAAAGTTTTAAACGTTATCAAACGTCAAAATACCATGAGACCATCTTTGAGCAAAAATAAATAGATCTTACGTAATAACTATTTCGTGATTGATTTTGTGGCAAAGAAACGCAAATATTAAAAACTATAAAAATTTCATTTACTTTTGTGTCCGAAGTTCTTCGTCATGATGGTTATGCCTGTAGGATTACCACTGCACCTTTTTTTTAAAGGGTTTGATGGAACTTACAAAATAATGCTTCAATCCAAAATTTCAAAAAATTAAAAGATTAAAAAAAACAAAAAGTTACCTGACAATAGTCATCAGGTAAAAGACAAAAAAGGAAGATATGCATTTGGCTTCTAACTATCAAACACGAACATTAAATAATGAACGAACATAGTAAATGATAACAAAAACAGAAAATAACTCCTAAACACGGAAAATTTAATCCATAGAAAAAGTTGCGGCTGAAGGATTCACAATTCAAAACCCTGTAAAAACTCTAATATCCAAAGTCCTCGGGAAAAAATATTTCGAAATTTTTTAAAATCAAATCACAAAAAACATTGCTTCGTTGTCTTGATTTGGGTCTTTTCGCTCAAATATGACCCCGAAAATGCACCAAAGAGATCTGAAAGTTTTATATTCAAGATGGTGGCCAAAATTCCGTTGCTGAAATATTTGGAAACTGCATTTGATAACACCGTCCAACAAAATTTCGGCGCAAGCTCAACTGGAGGGCAAGCATGAAGTTTAAGGTCTCCAGAAACACGTGCACCTTGAATTTTTCAAAAATATTTAGACAGGGCCGAACGGGTTTTCTCCAAAGTTTGTATGGAGAATTTTAAAAATTCTAACAATTTTCTTCGAAAAAAACGTAAACCTGCCCGAAACAATAGCTCCACAATTCCGCCAGGAAGCCGACTGAATCACAAAATTGAATTTAGGATTCAATTAAAAATCCTTTATGGCGGCTAAATCGAATTAATTCAATAGCTTGCGACGATACGAATATTGGCGAGTGCCGCGCCAACGCCAGGCTTAAGTTGAGCGAAAAAAAAATTGTCTGTCACTTGACCCAAGTGGATAATCAACAGGTGGCAGCACTCGGGGGCACACCAGGTGTGGCCTGTTGGTCACATCCGGTTTTTTACCTTTCCGATCGATTCCCACTTTGAAATTCCGACGAGTGATTCATGGTGGTGGTGCTGCTGCTGCTGGAAATTCAATTATAACTACCGATATCACAGAACAACCTTTTGCCAAAGTGCTGCTGCCAATGTTGTTGTTTTTTGTTTTTGTTGTTATTGAATGACGTTGCCTAATGGATTGACGTCGGCATTGTTCACTCGTGCTGACAGTACTGAAGGGAGAGGGGGAGAAAACAAAAGCATCGGAAATGTCTCTCCGGGTGTGGATGTGAGTGCAGCAGAAGGTGCAGTGTTTTATTTTTTCAGTAGGAACATCTTGCAGGGGAAATGTTAACTGAAGGGGTTCAGTAATTTGATTATGAACGTTCTAAAGATCAAAGGTCTTTGACGGGGTGAGTTTCTCGGAAATTT
This sequence comes from Culex pipiens pallens, assembly GCF_016801865.2. Taxonomy (NCBI): domain Eukaryota; kingdom Metazoa; phylum Arthropoda; class Insecta; order Diptera; family Culicidae; genus Culex; species Culex pipiens. Next base: position 46,500,282 of record NC_068937.1, on the reverse strand, counting down.
TTGTGATACAATGTTGTAGTGTAGAAATATTGCATTGAATTAATCTGTCTGGCTTTTCAAAAAAAATCAAAGATTATTTCTCGGATTAGATTTCAAATGGTCCTAAGCGACGATTTTAAAATCAAAATACTTTAAATTGTTAATCTGCATGTCTTTTAAAGCTAGAGTAATTTTTTAAAACAACCTATTATTCATGGGTTTCCTATGTAGAAAGGACCTTTTGAAAATTTAATCTTGAAATGATCTTTACTGAAAACAAGGAAAATTTGAATCGATAACAAAAATGCCACATTCAGCGGCGTTATTCCAGCACCCGAGAGGTCCTTCTTAAGGTCGGAGGTCGGGTGGTCTTGGTACCCCTGCAAGACGACTTTAACAGCTGTTTTCTGCACGGGGTCGAATGTGTAGAACTTAAAGTTTTTACTCTTTAATTTCTCCACAACCAGGTCGATTTTTTTTTGTCGAATGCGTAAACTTGCAGCGACGACTTACCAATTTTTAGACAATATCCGAGGCCTTTCAGCAACTCGTCAATATTGTCCGCCAACGTGTCCAAAACAAAAATTGGAGGTGGTCTACGTTCCTTTGGAGAATTGTTCTTTTTTGGCGTCGGCACTTTTTCCGTGCACGACCATCGACGTCGTCGTCGTCGTCGGTAGTGCTGCTACCGTCGGTGTTGTTGTTGTTGTTTTCTTCGCCGTCGCTCAGCATCTGGAACACGTTCCTGATGGGAATGTTGGCGGATGTCTATGTGCCACTGGTCGTGGCACCGGAAGTACCTGAGCGGGTTCGCACTGGTGATCTTGGAACATATCCGGGATGTAGTATCTTTTTGTCGATGCCTTCTGCGCTCACGCTCCCCTGCGCGATGGCGGTCGACACGGCGTTGGTTTGTTTACCTTTTTGCACACGGCCGGTAGACGAACTTCGCGGGTTTTTCGAGGCCGCACTCGAACTGCCACGGCCACGGCCGGCCTTTGGCTTGCTGGAGTCAGCGATCTGCAGTTCTCACCAACATATATAATGCTGGCCCGTCCCCGAGCAACACTCCAAAGCAGGCTTCACTGAACACCAAGATCTGGTGCGCCGTAGAGAGCCTGGATCTTATTAGAGAACGGACATCTCAAACCAAAAGTACCAATCGAAGCACGAGAACTGTCAAATGGAGGTACCAATCGAGCGTAAGACAAAGGATTTTGCTCGATTGGTACCTCCGTTTGACAGTTCTCGTGCTTCGATTGGTACTTTTGGTGTGAGATGTCCGTTCTCTAATAAGATCCAGGCTCTCTAGTGCGCCGTGGTGCGGTTTTCGTGTCACTATAGAACCGAAACCAAATTGTTTATTGTCACACCATAGCAACTGTACCGAAAGCACCTTGGTACACCACCGGTGCACCCAACTGTATACCAAGATGCAACTCCACAGAATGGTTGATCCAAGTAAACCGGAGGCGACATTGTTTTGATTGAGGTTTGTCAGCCATCATCCACATTTTCGGGGTGGCCTGGTGGTTGTTATCTCCGTCTTTTAATCACGAGGTTCCTGGTTCAATCCTGAATACAAATACTTTTGAGGGTTTTTTTCAATATTGACTGTCAAAATTACTGATTATATACATTTTTTAAATAACTTCTTCAAACCTGCGACGCTTTAGTCAAAGGGTTAAACAATTTAATGGATTTTTGTAGTGGAATAGAGAAAATGTTTCGTATTATGCAGGCAGGTTTAAGTGAAAATGTCTATTTCAGGATTATATGCACGAGAAGTTAGAGTTTATTTTTCATGACACTACGAAATTCTATTCCTAGAGAATTATTCTGAACAAATAAAAAACATTCAGAAAAATAAAATAATAACTGTCGAGATTCGAACCAAGAACCTTTAAAATAATAAAATAATGCCTTAGACAACCACTCCATTTAGCACTGTCTGCTAGACATAAAGAGTTCCAAACTTCTCCCGTGTGGTAGGCGCAGAAACCATGTCAGTTTTGTGTACCCGGTGCACCGATCAAGCTACCGAGCTGTGTCGGGTTTGGGTTGTGACGAGAAATGGTGCGCATAGAAAAACCGGTATCATAGCAAACCGTTGTCGCACCCGTCAAAAGGTAAGTCTGCTCCAAAGAGAAGAATATGTTGGTGCTCTTTCACTAACTTTTCATCAAGCGTCCTTGGCGCGGTGGTAGCGTGTCGGATCAATAACCAAGAAGTTGGTGGTCCGATCCTCGTTCTGTTAAGGTCTTTTTTTTTGTGAAATACAACCAAAAAGCCGTCGGTAATGTCGATAATTGTCGGTAACGGGCAAAAATGTCATATCCCTACATCGCAAAAAATGCATGAGGACAGTTTTCATGCAGATTCTGATATACTTTCATGCCGCCATGCATCACAATCATGCGACCACCGTTTGGGTGTGGGCAAACATGTGCACTAGTTTTGAAAAATGAATAACTGTGACTATTTTCAAGAAAGTTGCCTACAAATGGCTATAACTTGAAAACGGTGCATTTAATCAAAATTTCACTAAAGTACTTTTTGATTGCAAATTCAATTTTACATCTAAATTTGAAGTTGAAATAAAAATTTCGACCAATATTTCGATTTTTTTTAAATCAGTATTGATTCAAAAATGCATAACTCAGTTATGATTTTTTGCACATTTTGTTTTTAAATTTCTGTAAAGTTGGAATTTGATGTCTCCTTAAACATATAAAAAAATGTGTTTTTTTGCAAATCAAGTTTTAGTGACAAAAGTCACTAATTTATTGTTTTAGTGACAACAAGTCACCAATTTTTTGTTTTACCATGTATCATTTTTTTCAGTTTAGTCCTTATTCATACCTACAACTTTGCCGAAGACACAAAAACGATCAAAAAATTCCTGGAAAAGGTACAGATTTTTGTATTTTAATACATCATTTTTGTATGGACAGCTGCCAAATTTAATGGAAAATGATACATTTGAACAAACTACACCCAATCGGCGGTCGTATGATTGTGATACATGGCGGCATGAAAGTATCTCAGAATCTGCAAGAAAACTGTCCTCATGCATTTTTTTTGCGATACAGGGGTATGACATTTTTGCCCGTTATCGACAATTATCGACATTACCGACGGCTTTTTGATTGTATTTCACAAAAAAAAAACCTTTACAGAACGAGGAATGAACCACCAACTTCTTGATTATTGGTCCGACACACTACCACCGCGCCATGGACACAGTGAAAGAGCACCAACATATTCTTCTCTTTGGAGTGTTGCTCTCGAACGGGCCAGCTTTATATGTGTTGGTGAGAACTGCAGATCGCTGAAATGTTTACACGCGGGCAAAAATGATCTACGGGCTTGCTGTAAAAAATGTTATAAAATGTGACATTTTCCGCATCAAATGCACTGTTGCAGATTTTGAGATATATTTTTCCTTTGGGTGTAATGATGCAAAATGACTTCTTTGGGCATACCGAAGGCACCAAAAAAGTTTCAGCCGGATTATTTTCATTTCATTTCATTTATTTGGTTGCTTTAACAAATTAATTGGTGCAGTTGTTATCCTGAGCTGAGATATGGACTACCTTTCAACAGCTGAATTGTTCTTAATGGGGAGAGAGTTTACTCTTACTAAAGAGAACGAATTGGACAGAGAAGAAAAAAAAAATGCAAAAATAACCTTAGAAATAGCTAATAGATGTGGGATAGTTAGAGGAAAGGAGGCGTTACTAATTCTAATATCACAGCTCAAGGGGACAACCACTGCAGCAGGGGGTTGACTGAGGTGGCACACCCATTCCAGAACTTCGGTAGCACTCGCTGGAGCCAATCGTCGATCAACTCCATCTTAGCCATCCTGTGGACATCGTCAGTCGGATGGAAAGGATCCAGATTTAGCATCATCTTCAACAACCGGTTCTGCTTGACTTGAAGTTTCTTCCGGTGGGAAGCGGCACAGTCGTACCACGCCGGGTAACCGTACGTCATCGCCGGCTTGAACACCGTCTTGTAGAGCAGCAGCTTAGAGTTGATATCCAGGTGGGACCGCCGGTTGACGAGAGAATAGAGCATCTTGGTGATCTTACCATATTTGATCGTGGCGTTCTGGATGTGCTTGGCGAGAGTCAGCTTCTTATCCAGGGAGGTCCCCAGATATTTGATTCAGCCGGATTAAATAAACACAAAAATAAAAATAAAAAAAAGACCGATTTCGTAGAGAATTGCTCTTTAGCGAAAAAATAAATTCAAACACAATCATATAACAACATTTTTACACATTTAAAAGACATTTTTCTAATAACTTCCCACAGGTCTCACCTGGTTGACGATCTTCCTGAAAGAGGTCTGTAGCTCCCACACATAGTTGAACGATCCGAAAAGAGGCACATATTTTGCCATTTTGTATCTATTAATTTCCACCCATCCTGAAAACCGTGCCACCGTGAAAAAAAACCTTTCCCTCTCCTCTTTCTCTCTACCGTACTAGGACCAGGTTGGTTCATGTTCATTGACCTCGTTTAGAGTTTTCTGAACCGCGAAATGGCTTTGAAGTGCTCTCATAGATACCGGGGTGTGTGTCGCACGCCCCTCCTCGCTGAATGGATGGAAATACCTGTAGATTCTAGAGGTAGACTCCAACATACACGGTGGTGAGCAACATTTCACGTTCAAATCACCGATTTGCTGGGAGATGGGTGGGAAATATCGATGGGACGCTTAGAAGAAGTTCGTTTTTGTTTGAAACTTGTTTCTTATGTCTTTTCTCAACAAAGTTTATCATACAAGTTCCGATCTTCGCAACTCAACTCAACTCAACTCAACTCAACCCAACTCAACTCAACTCAACTCAACTCAACTCAACTCAACTCAACTCAACTCAACTCAACTCAACTCAACTCAACTCAACTCAACTCAACTCAACTCAACTCAACTCAACTCAACTCAACTCAACTCAACTCAACTCAACTCAACTCAACTCAACTCAACTCAACTCAACTCAACTCAACTCAACTCAACTCAACTCAACTCAACTCAACTCAACTCAACTCAACTCAACTCAACTCAACTCAACTCAACTCAACTCAACTCAACTCAACTCAACTCAACTCAACTCAACTCAACTCAACTCAATCACTCAACTCAACTCAACTCAACTCAACTCAACTCAACTCAACTCAACTCAACTCAACTCAACTCAACTCAACTCAACTCAACTCAACTCAACTCACTCACTCAACTCAACTCAACTCAACTCAACTCAACTCAACTCAACTCAACTCAACTCAACTCAACTCAACTCAACTCAACTCAACTCAACTCAACTCAACTCAACTCAACTCAACTCAACTCAACTCAACTCAACTCAACTCAACTCAACTCAACTCAACTCAACTCAACTCAACTCAACTCAACTCAACTCAACTCAACTCAACTCAACTCAACTCAACTCAACTCAACTCAACTCAACTCAACTCAACTCAACTCAACTCAACTCAACTCAACTCAACTCAACTCAACTCAACTCAACTCAACTCAACTCAACTCAACTCAACTCAACTCAACTCAACTCACTCAACTCAACTCAACTCAACTCAACTCAACTCAACTCAACTCAACTCAACTCAACTCAACTCAACTCAACTCAACTCAACTCAACTCAACTCAACTCAACTCAACTCAACTCAACTCAACTCAACTCAACTCAACTCAACTCAACTCAACTCAACTCAACTCAACTCAACTCAACTCAACTCAACTCAACTCAACTCAACTCAACTCAACTCAATCACTCAACTCAACTCAACTCAACTCAACTCAACTCAACTCAACTCAACTCAACTCAACTCAACTCAACTCACTCAACTCAACTCAACTCAACTCAACTCAACTCAACTCAACTCAACTCAACTCAACTCAACTCAACTCAACTCAACTCAACTCAACTCAACTCAACTCAACTCAACTCAACTCAACTCAACTCAACTCAACTCAACTCAACTCAACTCAACTCAACTCAACTCAACTCAACTCAACTCAACTCAACTCAACTCAACTCAACTCAACTCAACTCAACTCAACTCAACTCAACTCAACTCAACTCAACTCAACTCAACTCAACTCAACTCAACTCAACTCAACTCAACTCAACTCAACTCAACTCAACTCAACTCAACTCAACTCAACTCAACTCAACTCAACTCAACTCAACTCAACAAATTCTTCAGAAATCACTTTCCTAAACCGCGTTCTCCATTGATGCTGCCACTGTTACTGCCTCTGGAAATCGTTGATGATGATGCCGCCGCCGCGCTCTCGTTCCTCGCGGATTTTGCGGCTCTCCCTTGAACCTAGAAAAACCAACCCAACAGTATCCAGCCGACACGTTCCACCGGCATCCAGCAGCAGCGCGAAAAGGCACGTGTCCATTCATGTGTAACGTCACTCGTCGCGAGCCCTCCGTTACTGTGCTCCAGGGTTGACTGTGTTTGCCTTTGACCAGAGTGTGTTGTGTTGCTCTTTTTTTTTTGTTTTAATTTTTTTTTCACACAGGATTTTCCCAAAACCCAGCCCATCCGATGTTTCGAGGTTGACAAGGTTTGGGGTTCTAGATTGGCCGGCCGGAAGTTGATACATTGTAATGCAGTGAGTGAAAGTTTTTTTCCATCAACCTGTTGTGATCTGGTAAAAAAAAAACTTTGAACGTATAACATTTATTTTTTGATAATGTGCATTATTAAAAGTAACACCTATATTATCCTAAATATTTCAAAATAAAATCAAGTCCTCACTTTAAACAATTTTGTTGAATGATCTTTTTCTGGGATTTTGAGATTTGATTTGTGGCGATGTTAACGTTAAAGTTTTAGTCGCGATTGTTTGAAAATATTTTTTTTAATAGGATGAAAAAATTTCGCTATGGTTTATTTTTTTTTTTAAATTGAAAGTTGATTTAATAGTTTCCGATATATTATCAATGGAAAAATAAGGGCACTCAAATGCTGCCAAAGACTTAGGACAATGATCAATATGAAGACTTCACAACTTAAAATTTTAAATCCATTCAAATAAAGTAACGATTCACTCCATTTCACAGGTGAGCAATCGTACCAATTCCAGCAGACGCACAACCAAATCGAACCGATTTTTCATACTTCATTATAATGTCAATCGTTTAACCGCACACACACACACACAGATCCACCACTAAACGGAACCAGTAAACTAACATTTCGTGATTGTGTTGTGACTAATGTTAACCATGCTGCTGCCAGAACAAGCGTCGCGACGCCACCACGCACTCGGGGGTTTTTCGTAACTCTGAGGCAGGAGAGGAGGGCGTCACGGTTGAATGCAATTAAAGGCGTAACACGCGAATTCCCCCACGAACGTTCCCGGGTGCCGTACCTTAAACAGAGTTTGGCTGTATACCTACAGTGTTAGGCAGTCTGATATAGTTCATTCATTGAGTGTTACCACCAACTTCTGTTTTTGGCTTCCAGGGATGGTTTGGGAGGAAAAGGAGGGAAGGGGAAATTCCGCTGCATATTTGTTTTGAGATTAAATGGTACACTTTAAATCACAGCTTGATTTGTGTGATAGTTGATATTATTAATAAAAAATAAATAATGGAAATTCGTTATTCGTTATTAAGTAGGTAATTCCCATATTTTATAACACTCAACCAACTCAATTTGAAAACAAAACTTTGTATGGCTATTAGCACTAGTAGAAATTCCAGCTAGTTTTATAAATGAAATTTTGAGACGATTTCTAACATGTTTACGTTTATGTCAAATGCTGTATCAAGTAGACAAATTGTTAAACATTATTTTTATTCATTCTAAATGTTTGTTATAGAACGATCGTAAAACTTTGAGAAAAACAGCGATTGTTCAAAAAGTTATAGGCTTATAGTCCATTAAATTCCCTAACTTTTGACCTATAAGAGTATGGGTGTTGGAGACTGTTTCAAAAAAAAAGAAATAAGGTTCAAATAAAAAAATCAATTTTTAACAGTAATTCGCAAAAACTGTGAGAAAAAAATCAAACCAATCCTTGATTTTCATGGCACATTTTGAAGGGCTTCAAAAGACCTTTAACCCTCTACAACCCAACCCCGCCTCTAAACGGGCTTCGATTTAAAAAATCGACAAAAATCCATTTTCAAACCAATTTTTGATCTTCAAAAAGCATTGAAAAGAAGAACTTTTAAAATTTTGGAAAATTCTACTGCTGTAATATTCAATGTTTGAATATTACTTTTTTTTTCGAAAAAAAGTAATATTCAAACCAATATTATTATTTTTTTCGAAAAGATCGGAAAATTTCACGAATGTTTCATATTTTAACATTGAAAATCGGACCATTAGTTGCTGAGATATCGACATTAGAAAATGGTGAGTTGTTTGGGTGAGATTTAGAAAACTTCAATTTTCGTGTTTCTTTTTCTTAAAGCGGCTCTATCTCAGCAACCCGAGGTCCAATCTTCAATGTCTCTTTGACAATTTTATAGCAAATTTTCTGACCTTTCCAAAATAATATTTTCAGAAACTCACTCATGGTCACTATTTTTAAAAATCGAAAAACTGCAAATATTTCGCTAAAATCAAACTTTCGGTGGCTATATTTTAAAAACGGAGCACTTTATCAAAAAATCTGTAAAGTAGTTTTCGATTGCAAATTCAAGTAAAAAATAACGTCTTATTTGTTTTTGCATGAAACTTCGATTTTTTTCAAAAAACACTGTTTTTTCAAAAATTCATAACTCGGCGGCAGATTTTTTGACCATGTTCTCTATGGCTCAAAAGTTGCGGATTTTGTCCCCTAAAACATATCAAAAAATCTCGAAAATCAAAAAATACGTATTTTGGGAAATTGAGTTTTAGTGAAAAAAAAAGTTGATTAAAAAATCCGCAATTTTTTTCTCCATGTGCCTATTTTTTCTCATTAGTCCTCAACAATACCTACAAATTTGCCGAAGACACCAAATTGATCAGAAAATTCACTCAAAAGTTACAGCTGTTTGAATATTTACACACCATTTTTGTATGGACAGTAGCCAAAATTGTATGGAGACTTGTATGGGTAAACCAATGACACAAAATACTTATTTGGTCATAGGGAAGGCTCCCACAAAGTTTGAGCCAAATCAAAAAATACAAATAAAATCCATTTCCGGTTTTGGTAGAGAATTGTTTAAAAAAAATCATTTAATGTCAATTCAGAAAAATGCATTTATTTTTAGATTTACGATATCTGATTGAAAATTGAAAAATGGTAAAAAATAATCCCTCTCCACTTAAAAACTATTTCAAAAAATCTAAGAGAAAACCTTTTTTTTAAATGCTAAACATTTTCAGTAAAGCCACAAATTATCAAGAATTACTTTTTTTCCCGAAAATCTCAAATATTTGTCTGGTTTTATTTGGCGTTGAGTTGGGAATGTGTTGTCAAATTGTTTTCACATTTTTCATGACATTTAATGTCAAGTTTCATGTACCTTTTGAATCTAAATAAGCTAAGTTTCTCCTTAACAGTGTTATAATGTTCTGTTTAAATCAATTATTAACTGCAACAAATCGGTTTTCGTTACTCAACTGTCAAAAATCGTGAGACATGTCATTTTATGGAAAATTTTATGTACTTTTTGAATCTTAAATAACTCATAAAGGTCATTTTTCATTTGGAACAGAGTTTTTTTTTGTTTTGAAATGATGTGTTTTTTGTAACTAAACAGACTTACTGCCGTTTTACGGCGATATGATGTATACGCCATTGAGGTGATTTTGCTGTAGACACGATTTTCTGTTTTTGTTCATTTTTTCAATTTAAAATTACTAATTTAAGGTCTGCTCTGTAGAAACTGTTAAAAAGTACAATAAAAATGTGGCCCCTACAAAATTTCTTGTTTTTTCCTATTCTCTACGATTTTAAACCACAAACATCATTTGGCCGAAAAAATAGCAATAAAAAATCACTACTTTTCCTGCCCAATGATGTATGTATACATTGCTCGATCAAAGCTGGCTTTATTTTTTGTGCCAGCTATTTTGATAGCTGAGCGGATCCCGTAATGCATTGTCCACGTGGATACTTAAAGGGGGGGGGGGAGAGGGTATTAGGGAGCGTTCTTTTATTACGAAACGCAGTTGGGGGGGAGGGGGGGGTCGGAGGCCGTGTTACGCTCCATACAATGTTTTTAAAATTTGTATGGAAATTTTGTTACGGGTCTAAAAATCCGATTTTTTGCGTTACGTAATAAAAGAACGCTCCCTTAGCGATTGTCTACGCTCCATAAACACATTTTTTGCATGAACAATTGTCCGCAAGGGAGGTGGGTGGGTCTAGAATTTTCAAAAAAGTGTCTACGTGGATGTGGATAAGGTGTCATCCATTAAGTACGTCACATTAAAATCAGCCAAAATTTACTCCCCCCTTTGTCACGATTTCCCTATGCTTTTAACACGCAATGTCACGCTTGCTCAAAACCCCCCTCTTCCCTCAGAACGTGACGTACTTTATGGATGATGCCTAATGGACGTCCCCTTAAGAATTAAATCGAAATAATGTAATAAAATATTGCCCAGTCTTGATTTGGTCCCAAAACCTCAAATCAACATTCAAACAGTATTGAATTTGACTTCTATCAATTCTCAATGTATACATACATCATGATGAGTAAAATTGACGTATACATCATAGTTTTTTGAAAAATTCTTTCGTCAGGAGGTAGCTTTTAAGATTCTTTATCAGACTGTACAATAAAATTGAAAATGTCCAAAATGGCGTATACATCATATCGCCGTAAAACGGCAGCTTAGGCGTCATCCATAAAGTATGTCACGCTCTAGGGGGGGGGGAGGGGTCTGAGCAAGTGTGACAATGCATGCTATAAGTATAGGAAAAGTGTGACAATGGGGGCGAGGGGTGGTAAATGTTGGCAGATTTTAGCGTGACGTACTTTATGGATGAAGACTTATTTTTAAGAGTGTAACAATGTTTTACAAAATTGTAGAGCGGACAATTACAAAAAAAAAAATAAACATAGTTTGTATGTATTTTTCACGAGTTATTAGAATTTTGCAGAAGAGTTTTATGAAAAAGTGATGATTTTGACTTAAAATACAATCGTGTGCTTTGGAAAGCATTTTTTCAAAAAGTTCAGCTAATTTTGTATAATAATGACCATTGGGCGATTGTTGTCACTTTGGTGGAGAATGACCCAATTTAATTTTTTTGCTATGAAACCTTGTCCATCTAATCATTGTATCCTAGTATTAATCTATTTTGCAATAATGGTTTCTCCAAACTAGTCTCCAAACAATTTGGTAGCTGTCCTCGTTAGGTATTTTGCGAACTGCCCATAATTGAAAATTCGGCTAAAATGCCAAATCAAGTATTCCGAGAAAAACGCGTTTTAGTGTTTGTCACCAAATCTCCGTCAAGGCGATTTCCCATAAGAGTGGCATATTAGCCGTTTGGTTTTTCGCATCGGCAGCCAAGTCTAAACACTATTTTAGTGAAATTCAAGTGCCAGAAGATGCGTTGGAACATCCTCTACCACTTGGTGCTAATATCTCGTTTTTGCCAAAAGTGGATATTAGCCGTTTTTTCAATGGTGGGCAGCGAAGTAGCGCCCGGGAAGCGAAGTAGATGAGGTCCATCCCGGGAAATCCTGGAATTTTTCTTTTTGTTGTCTTGGTTGTCCCATATTCCAAAAATATAAATGTATGTTTTATCAAATTCATTCAATGTCTTTGTGGAATTGAACAATTGAAAAAAAATCTGATAAAAACGCTCTTGAAAGTATTCACATATTTTCGTTGACAAATCTGCCAAAAATTAATTACATTTTCTTCTAAATGACATATTAATAAATTTATATATTTATTTTTTGTTTCTAGAAGCACAAGATCATAGATTTATGTGTGTTAAGGTCGTAGATGGTGTCCTTCACTTTTGGTGCAATTACTGGTTCTGAATTCAGGGTCCAGAAAAAGTAAATTGAAATGAAAAATTGATAACGATTTGTAAAATGTTTCTACAAACAACACAAAGAAAACCCTTTTTGATTGATACATTCTGAATCAAGATTTAAATATTTTATCTGAAACAAACATGGCCGATCGGGAATGATACCTCTCAAAGCCTTAAGTATTTAAATATTGTATTGCAAAACATGTTATTCTTCATTTATATTGATATTAAAATAAATACTCTAAAATTTTGCGTTAAATTGCTATTTTTTTAGGAAAAGTGCTGAAATTTTTAAAGATTAAATGAGACAACTTAATGGAAAAATTTTGACAAAAAAAATTTGTTAAATAGTAACTTTTTAAAAGTTTTCAAAAAACATTCGATTTGTTTCATAAATCATTTGGGTTAGATATAGAATTAAATTGCAATTGAAAAGTTCTATTGTATGTTTTTTGATAAAGTGCATCGTTATTAAGTTCAAATTATTTTATTATGAAATTGTTTCGAAAAAAATGATTAAACATTGATTTAAAAAATAAAATTATTTTTCGTCGTTCTCTCAATTTTTGATTATTTTTCAAAAAGCTGAGCATTGTTGATCCGACCATTAGTTGCAGAAATTTGACATTTCAAAAAATAAAAATTAAAAAAGTGCGTATTTGTAAGTGCTACTCAATGAGCCCTCATTATTCAATGAAACGATATCTTGGAAGCTTTGAATAAAACAATATCCCTTCTCCAATAGGCCGTCCCAAAAAAATGAAAAGTTGTCAAATCTTCGGTGCTCACCCCTAGAATAATTGATTAGGATGTCAGGAACAATGTTTTCATACAACAAAAAAATCCCAAAAATGGTTTACAACTCGCGCGCGGAGCTTCAATGAAAAAAGTGCATTTTTCGAGTATTTTTCAGAAATGCGCGTAACAATCATACTAAAGTCATTCAAATTTGGTCGCCTTGGGCTTCAAGTTATAGTTTAATGTCCCCTGAACAAATTCCTGTACATACATAGTCCATAAAAGCTTGTGTTTGGGCATGGCAGGGCGTTTTAGGGAGAAAAATTAGTATTTTTTGGCCAAAAAATTTCAAAAATCGCTCCCCAAAACGAGCCAAAAATTTTGCAGCCAAAACTAATGCATTCAGCTTATAGGAAATTTTACTTATTTTTTCAGAAAAAAAAACTCATTAGAGCTTTATTTGTTATATCGAGCAGAGCACAGAGCAGTACTTATAAATATGTCGTTTACGTCACATTGTGAGAAAATCTCATGTTTTTTTTTTCATGAAATGTGATTAACAGATATCGTTTTTGAGCGAACAAAATAAATATATCCAAAATATATGCCTTCTCGTTTGTAATCATAGTAGCCAATATTTTATGCTAAAAATGCTTATATACCAAGAATTTTGAAAATTCGTCACTTTTTGTTCACTAAAATGCAAATATCTCGGCTTTGCGTGGACATAAATTGAATGTTAAAAAAAGCAAAATGATCTCCGTAAAATTTCCTATAAGCTGAATGCATTAGTTTTGGCTGCAAAATTTTTGGCTCGTTTTGGGGAGTGATTTTTGAAATTTGTTGGCCAAAAAATACTAATTTTTCTCTCTAAAACGCCCTGCCATGCCCAAACACAAGCTTTTATGGACTTTGTATGTACACGAAAATGTTCAGGGGACATTAAACTATAACTTGAAGCCCAAGGCGACCAAATTTGAATGACTTTAGTATGATTGTTACGCGCATTTCTGAAAAATACTCGAAAAATGCACTTTTTTCATTGAAGCTCCGCGCGCGAGTTGTAAACCATTTTTGGGAATTTTTTGTTGTATGAAAACATTGTTCCTGACATCCTAATCTATCATTCTAGGGGTGAGCACCGAAGATTTGACAACTTTTCATTTTTTTGGGACGGCCTATTCTCCAATGATTCAAAATGGTTTACTTGATCATACTTGATTTACTTGTAAGGAAACGATGGACAAAGCTTAATCCGAATCGAAAATAGAATGAAAGAATACAACTGAGACTACGTAGAAAAATGAGCATGAGCATGAGCATGAGAGATCACCCATGGTTGCCCCTCCGTTGCCAACTGAGACTACGTAGAAAAATGCTAAGAAAGTTTTTAAAATGGTGCGACTTGATACTTCTTGTCTTATTTAAATTTACTATGGTTTTCTGTTCAAGTTCACCACAAATCAACAGACCTAAAGTTTCTTAAACCCGATATAACTGAGCCAATTCTTCTTACTATTCTTACTAATCTAATCTAATCTAATCTAATCTAATCAGACCCTAGCGCAGCCAATCTTTCGAAGGGATCCTGGAGAGTGCCTTAGGTTAGATGACGCCTAGCACTCTTCTTGTCATTTATTAACATTTGTAGTGCGCCATTGCATTAGAATGCATTGAAACATCACAAGCGTTAAAGCGGCCAGGCCTACTGCGTAAAGCCGTATCGCAGAGATGATTCGTAATTGGGTTGAGTTTGAGCACTGAGTGTTCGAACAACAACACAATTCTGAATCGACAGGGGAGGTACTCCGGGACCCTCTGGGATGGGACATTGTATTTCCACGAATGCCCTGGACACTATTTGCCGTGGTTATAGCGTCACAACTCGCTCTCAATTCTTCTAACTATTCTTACTAAATTGAAAAAGTTTATAATTAGATGTCTAATAAACTTAGAAGTGATATTTTGTAAAGTTATGATTATTTCTTCAGTCACAAATATTTAGTTGATCTGAAATAATGTTAAAAATTAAAACCCGAGCAGAAAAGTTTTCCATATTTTTTCCCATTTTTCATTCCGCGTGTATCATTGACTCCCGCAAATGCAACGTTCAGTTCACCTCGTCGGCGACACACTCTTAATTCATGTGATTTTATGCGTCTGAACTATTTCAGATTTTTGTGCTCCATTGTTATCTCCCATGGGTGTGTATGGTTGAACTTGTTGTTTGTTGGTATTCTCCCCCCAAAAACCAACACAAACTTCCGTTCTTCACAAATACACATTCATCAATTTGGATATCGTTTCGAGCGAATGAGATTCAAATTAAAGACTCAATGATTTTTTTTAGCTTTTCGTTTGAGAACGTTAATGTCAACTGGTGTTTGCCAAAGTATGTGTGCTCCCCGGTTACGACCGGAGGTTCGGTTTCCGCCAGACCGGAACCAAATTGAAGTTTTTGAGTGTGCCAGGGGTTCGATGTTGTGGTACTGGTGCCTGCATCGGAACTTGCCGCCCGCTATTGTGTGACAGTTACCTCGGAAGCCCTCAATGGAACCAGGTGGTGGCAGTTGCAAGCCAACCTCCAGTGGGCCGCGAACGCGATCTTTTAATCAGTTTTTCGCGGTAATTAGTGCGACGTGGTTTGGAATCGCTGGACGCGGGAAAGATTTGGTTTTTGTGGAGTGATTTGGTGGAGTTTGCGTGAATTTAGTTATAACTTTTGTGATAAATTACAGTTGTGAGATCTTTGAAATTTCTGGAGTTTGTTTCAACTCAAAAAAATATCACAAGTTAATGAAGTTTCTACTTTACATCAGATTAATTGGTCATGGTATGTATTCACTGTTTAAAAGTTTTCTTTTTATATTTTTCTTATTCAAACTAGAGGATTTAAGATATTTTCTACTGTTAGTCGTCATTTTAAATTTCAATAAATAAAGTTAAGTTTGAAGAGTCCAATTCTAAAGCTGATACTACAATTCAAAACTATTTCCCTCACCCACACTTATGCAAATGTTTCAATTAAGAATTTTAATCCCTTTCCTAGAATCCCCCTCTTCCACCTTCCCCAACACATTCACCTTCTAATCGGACCAAATTATTTCCTCCGTTCCGTTGCTGCTGGAAGGTGGCCACCTCCCGTCCCGTAACGTCCCCGGCGGGGCATCCGAGGCGACAAATTGAATTCCGGGCCCGGAGGAACACATTCGGGGTGTGCAGCGCACACCAAGTGTCGTCACTCGGGGAGGACATACCGGAAATGACATCGAAAGTAATCATTGGCTCGCTCGGAGAGAATTGAAGGATTGGAAAGAGGGTAAAAAAACGGGTGGAGTTAGTTGGACTTTAAATTTGATAGAATTTGCTGAAAATTTTCAAAAAATTAGATCAATTCAAAAACACGTTCAAAAA
Organism: Culex pipiens pallens; assembly: GCF_016801865.2. Classification (NCBI taxonomy): domain Eukaryota; kingdom Metazoa; phylum Arthropoda; class Insecta; order Diptera; family Culicidae; genus Culex; species Culex pipiens. The sequence goes on along the minus strand of NC_068937.1, from coordinate 46,484,163 downwards.
TACAAGATTTTTACTAAATTTTTTATAAAAAAAATTAAATTTTCTCTGAATCTTTTGAAATGGTTTGCTTTCCATTTTTACTATCATGGGACTCAAACATCATCATCATCATCATTGCTGTTATACGAGCAAACCGGCGACAGCAGGTGGTCACTGCCTCATTAGGTGAGTTGGCTGGAACATCCCCGTGATTCAACCAGATTCATCCCAATTTCTTTTTGCATTTCTTTTGTGAGAAAGATGTGTTATTTTCAGTTGTTCTTAACCAAAATTTCATTCAATTTTCAAATGACAAATTGAAGAAAAAATCATAATTTGCTAAAATCATTTATTTTATAATCAATTTTTCATAGCATCAATATTATGTGGGATTTCATAAGGGGTTACATACATGTAAATCGGAAAAAAAATATCAAGGGTTGATATGAGCCCACATTTGAACTTTTTTGAAATCTGTTTTCAATGCATTAAAATATACATTTTCAACTATTAATGAAATAAATTTTAAAACATTTGGTTGTATCATTGCCGAGATAAAGCTAATGAAGTTAGCAGTTTCAAAAAACGGGTGCCAAATCGGCTCAACATTTTGGTGAAGACTCGTTAAACTGGTCCTGTGACGAAGGCCTATTTTCTTAAAGTTCACACGGCGTGTTTTCTAGAACAAACTTTACAGGAAAAAAAAATCAGCTTTCCAATTCTTCTAGGAGCGAAATGTGCCATCAAAAAATTTCTGAAATATCTAAATTTTTAGTTTTTTGTTTTAAATTCCTTTATTATTTATTGGAAACTTTATACTAACAATTCAGACAACTTATCAAAGGATGTGTTTGATGTGTAATTTAATCATCAAAATGTGCAAAATAAGACAAGAAACAACTTTGTAGAAGGTTGCAATCCGATAAACATATTTAAAATTATGTTTTAACTGAGTTTTAAAATATATGTGATCTATTCAGAAAAAAAAATATAAAACCGTGTTAAAACAAATTTTTTTACAAGAATTATTAGAATATTACATATTTTTTGCGTACAAATATCACGTGTCTGCTCTGATTTAGCTTGAACAGCCGACATTTTGGCAGGTATGATAATGTTAATGGTATTATTGGATTTTAATGAATAAATTTGATATTTTATTAAATCTAATATTTTATTGAGCTTTAAAATCGAAAATGTACTACATATTACTGTTGCAAGCTTCAAAAAACATTTTTTCATGAGTATTAAATTAATATAAAATTTTATAAAATGTTTACTATTGAAAATACAATTAAAAGTAGCAATAAAACTCGTGTGTTTAAACTCAGAATGCTGAAAACACCGTCACAAACTTTTTTTAATTAAACAAAAATGAAATATTATTTAAGAAAAACATACAGAAACATTCGTTCCAGACCATTTGAACAAAAATCAAGGTATAAGTAAAACATATTAAAAAAGATAAGATTCTGTAATATTCTTATTCCTTGATAATTTTATACAAAAAAACTAAAACAATCATTATATACTCATGAAAAGTATTACTCCTACAGCTTGCAACAGTATTTTGCAGTTCAATTTCAAGTATTAAACATGTTTTGTATCCATGCAACTGGTTAATTGTCAAGGAAGTATGATATTTATTCATCAAAATCTAGTAATACCCTATCAATCTCAAACCTACAAAAATTTCGATTGCATCAGCTAATTCCAAGTTGAATCAAAGCAGACAGGTGTTATTTCTATACAAAAATAATGTAATACTCTATTTGTTCTTGTAAAAATCATATGATAATACGGTTTAATGGTTTTTATTTATGTATAAATTCCATATCTGCATAAATTCGGTTGAAACTTAAATTTTAAAATGTTTAGTGGATTGCAACCTTCTACAAAATTGTTTCTTGTCTTATTTTGCACATTTGACAAGTTTCCTTGACTGTTATTTAAACGTTTCCTATAAATGATGAAGGATTTTAAAACAAAAACCTTAAATATAGATATCTAAAAAATTTCTCAATGAAACATTTCGCTTTCAGAAGTATTGGAAAGCTGAGAAAATGTCCTATAAGACACATGTAGCGATGACTATTTTTTCTCCTTTAGGTTGCCCAGAAAACACGCCGTGTTTAATTTGAAAAAAAAGATAAAAATATTTGTTTATTTTCATATAAAAATTCAAAAGTTTTTGATATATGTATTTTTTGAAAAACAAATTTTCAAAATTGGGCTTCGTCCTGCACACGAGATTTGTATTGAGAGTCTTCACCCCAAATTTTAGGCAATTTGGTTGATCCAATTTCGAGAAAACGTGGCTCCCATAAATGGACTCGGTGTTTCGAGAAAAACGCTTAGAAAGTTTGCAATCGTTTTTTTTCTTCACGAAACATTCAGGAGTGGTTGGAAATCAGCTTTTGAAAGGATTGATTACATTTTCTGAACATTGAAATTTTCTACATGTATGTAACCCCTTAATCCTCTACAACCCTTGATCTAAAAATTTATCAAAAAATTGTAAGGTTGAAAGTGTGACTTGTTTTATGTGAATTTGCCAATGTTTTTAAAAATGTCATTTTTCTATTTTCAATTATTAAACTTAAAAATGGCACAAGAAAACAAAATTATTCACTTCGTAAAAATGTTAAATAAATGAAAAAAAACTTTTGTTGCACACAAAAAAAGACCTAAATTCAAATTTCTAACCGTTTTCACTGCATTTTTTCAACTACAATAAAATTGATGATTAGGCAAAAAATTATGTATTGTTTCAAAGCATCCATGATAAAGTTTTCTTTGAAAACAAGAGAAGTGAAGTTTTTCGTAGAACAAATGTTGCTCAAAATGACCTCTTGAACAAGAGAAACCTCCTAAAATTTCGAATAAAAAATTTGGGCATTAGAGGGTTAGGTACAAATTCAGCTCAATTGCACTGCTAGGTGGATTACTCTATTTTGTTTCCTACTTTGACCAGCGGCAGCCACTTTTCACTTTTCATTAAATCAGTTGCGAAATCGTTGTCACATTGGGCGCGGTGACACACCACGTCGATGGTGCAAACACGTTCAACATTTGAGAAGGAAAAAATAAATAAAAAAGAGGGACATTTTTACAGGCAGCCTAGTGGCCACAGTGGGGTGCAAATTGAGATCATCTTTGGAAAGGTTTTTTTTTTGCTGGAAAAAGCGACAGTTAGATGCGATTTTTGTGGAGGGGGAGAGAATTCCCTTAAACATGTGTTAAATTCAATTGATGAGTAAGAGAAAATGCATTCTTTATTTTATTATGAAAGTGATTTGTTTGAAAATGAGAAAAAAGAATTTAATTAGTATTAAGTTAAAATGCTTTTTAAATTTTTCAGATTTTTGATTTTTGATATAAAAAGAACCTAATAAAAGATACATGAATATCTTTTCAATTCAGAAACATTACCTTTCTTCACTCTTCCAAAACTCCCTCTCCCTGTTTCCTCACAAATGTGGTCTGTGAACCTGTTGACCCGTGCTAAAAGCATAGCCAGTGCCACTAACTGTAACACTAAACCACATTGACGTCCTGTCTTCCCAACCAGCTCAAGACACCACCACCAGATAACACAACCCACTTTATCTCAAATTTAACCGTCCAGACACGCGGGAATTGCAACACGTTTAATGATTATTGCAGCAGACGATTTGCAATTATCTGGTCCGGCAATTGAGTGTTGAGTTGCAGCAATCTGAGTTTGTTCTCTCTTGGCCGAAAAAATTCAATCATAAATTTATTAGCACAAGCTTTAAACGATTTTCCCCGTTTTTTTCTCTCCGTAACCCCCACCCCTCGCAGAAAGACAAAAAGAAACCCTGCTTTCGGAACGAAAATCGCGTTTTATGAATGAAGATGGAGGGGTGTGTTCGCCCTGCCAGCTTGCTCGGTGGGTGGTGGTGCTTTTCGGGGACCGGAAGAGGGAAAAAACATTTCATTAATACGATTAAGCGCCCATTGTTCCGTGACGGTGAGCCACGGTGGGATTGGCTGGTGGAGGATATTTCACGTGTGTGCCTTATTGAAGGGTTGAGTGATGATAAATATCAGCCTTTTCAGATTATAAAGAGAATTTCTTTTTAAAGATTTTTGCTCGAAATAATGGTATAGTTTTTTTTTAGGATGAAACTGGTCTTCATGATCGTAATTGACAAATTTCATCAAATTTCAGAGCTTTTTGTAAATTTTTATTATAATTAAAATTCAAAAGCAAGATATATACACTATTTTATATTTATAAGTCAATTCTAAAGTAATTTACAAATCAAAAATTTGTTGCAGCCTAATTAAAAATAAAAAGAGCAATGCTTTTTTGTTAATGTGGCTGCCTCGATTTTTATTTGAAAATTACTTTGTTAATTTTCAACCTAATCGCCGATAATGGACAAAAACCAGTTTTTAAAAATTTTCAAAAATCGATTAAATCAACCATATCATGTTGAATTTTCAATGCTTTCACTAAACATATATTTTTCGACAATCTAGTATTGCTTATTGCGGGATAAAATCACGTGTCTCCTTCACTGTGACTACCGCCTAACTACCGCGGTATAGAAAATCAGCAAGTTGAACTGAAAATCTACGTTGATTTGGCTGTCAACTTAATTTGTTTTGAATATTTTCCAAAAAGTCAGCTGAAAACTTTGACAACAGCCAAACATTTTTTCTGCGGCTGTCATGTGACCATATTCCTGCGGTCGTATCAACGTGCGTGAGTTCTAATGATTGACGCCCGCAGTAATAAGTTTCAAAGTAAAATATGTACTCAAAATTGTTCACAAAATTCTGTATTTTTCATAATTTGCCGTATGCATATCAAACGAAGCGAAATTTTGTATGCTTTTTCACTATACTAGATTTTTTATTGAAAACTAAAATTTTCACAAAATACCTTATTTTTTGAAAATACTTAAATTTTCAAAATTTGCAATATGGGTGTCAAACAAAGAGAAATTTGTTTTTTTGGAAAATACTAAAATTTTCACAAATTTGGTTTGTTTTTTTTTTGCTTTTTCAGATTAAGGCCCATGCAAATATAAAATGCATTTTACACTAGTTCAGTTGTCTTGCAATCATTAGTTTTAAAAAAAAGTAAGATTAGACGAAAACAAAAAGAAAAAATAGCGAGAAAAACTTTTTTCAATACTAAACATCGAAAATTTTAAAAAAAATCAAAAGATGTTTAAATCAACCCAAATATGCTAAAAATGATTTTAAACGCAGGGGAATGCATTTTAAATCAATATGAGCTGATTGCACTTAAATTCCCATTGAAATTTTGAAGGTTTTAGGAAAATATATTTTTCCCCCTTTTTGGGCCAACTTTAAAGAGGGCAATTGCAAACCTCTTTATACACCTTAGCTTCCATCTACCCCAGGATTCGAACTATAATACGGTATTTTATGAAACTATTGAAAAATACGGTATTTTATGAAACTATTGAAAATTTAATAGGATATGGTTGAATTAATCAATTTTAAAAAGATTTTAAAAACGAGTTATCGTAAATTATCGGCGATAAGATTAGCGCCGATAGAATTATCGAAATAACGATAACCATTGTTGTTATTGTCAGACGATAATATTATCGACCTAAGTTGAAATAGTATAGTTTGACTTCAAAATTTTAAATGGAACTGTTTTGTATAATAATTTCATTAATTTTTTATAAAAAAAGTTACTTAATCCACCATCAGGTGCTTGTTGCCTTCCTCACATTCCACAGATCGCAAAATTAAGTGGAAAATGGATTTCCGAATAATGCTAAAGTTTTGGAGCTATGGTGATATCAGAAAAGTTGCCGCAAATGATTGGGGGCAATTTTTGGTTTAGTTGAAAATTGGGATGGTTCACGACTAGAGTGGGGTGATTTAAAAAATCTAACTTTTCAGGAATATTTTTAGGATTTTTTTTGTTTTCTAGAAAGTTGTTGAGCTTGCCAATCCAAGTAACTTTGTCGAAGGCACCAAAATTTTAATTTGCAATCTACGCTTTCTGCGATCAAATTTAAAGAAAGCATCTGATCAAACCTTTAAAATTCAGTTTTTTGAACTTAACAATTCTGGGTTAAGTTTTAGAGGAAATTGATGTTCGGGCACTAAGCTCTAAAAAACAGTAACTTCAACAAAGTTTAACGGATTGAGGTGAGGAAGACAAAGATTTTGAATTAAATCATTCAACTCTTTGTAATGAAAGCTGGCTTCTACTGAATGTTGAATGTGGAAATAAAATATAAATAAGTTTGAGTTCACTAAAGAAAAAACATTACAATGGCTAACTTCGAATAAGTTTCGCGAGAACTTTTTTTTTATTGGTCTGTCTCCTACGCAGCAAAAAATTAATCCGAATGTTACATCATTAATGATGTAACACTTTTGCACGTCATTAATCATTTGAACTTAAATGCGATTTGATGTAAATTTGCAACAAATCATGCGTGAAAATATGTTTTTGCGTGTTATGTAGAAGATTACATCGAATATAAGCTTACATCAACCGAGTTTTCATGAGATTCATTATTCCCGTGTCGAGTAAATTTACACTTTTTTCTGTGTGGATGCATTTCTTTAACAACTAATTGATTTTTTGTTCTTTAATTAGTTTTTTGTACTGCTTGTACATCGTTCACTAATTTTATCAAATTGTAAATTTCCTTCATCTTATTCATTTTTGGTATTTTATGTGCTAAATTTTCCGGAAAGAAGCCTCTCTGCATGTGGCTTTCGTCACTGGCTCAAATCAGAAGATAAAAGAGCTTCCATCCCTTGTTATAAAGACTCATTAACCATACCATGTGTATGTGGACGATTTCCCTATACCAACTTCGAATTTCCTTTGATTAACAAAAGAAAGTCCTCGCCGGATTTTCCCCCGTTTTTCCTTATATCAGATCCGTTCCATTCAACCGGAAATTATTGTGTCATTTCACACACGGTTTCGAATTTCAGGTCTGGCCTAATTCCTTCAAAAAACCCCTCCCACACACGCTCCAAGTTTTAGCATATGAAGACGTGTGTGGCACAATTAAAACCCGCTTTCGGCCTTGCGTATCGCCAAATTTGAACCAAAACCCCGGATTTGCTTTAATTCACGCGAGGCGGCACTTTTGCCGAAAAATGGCCATCACATCAAACGTGTGGAGCGGCCGAACTGGACCGTGACGGGATTTTGCGGCCACACACGGTCGCCTTTCCGGTGGACACGTGGACATCTACTCGCCCTTCTACTTTTTTCAAGGGTCATGGGTATGTGTTTTTTGGATGAGGTGCGGTCACGGTACAATAAATGTGAAATTGTGTGACGCTCGGGTCGATTGATCTCATTTTGTGGCGGGGAAGAGGAGACCACTTGAAGCTTAATTGAAATGAGTGGGAGTAAGAGATAAATCTTTCTAATGAGGACATATATGAAAACTTCATGCCTGTACAGAGCTCAAAACTTAACCGTTCAGCAGAAATTCTAAAGGACTTCCGTGTATCGCTTAATAGTGTCTTCAAGTTGTGCAAACAGCCACCAATTTAATGCATCAATATCGAAACTGACACGCACAAATAACCCAACACTTCACATCCCACCCCACCCACTCAGTCACTACATCACACCAGATTGATGTTGATGCAACAGTCCGGACGACGAGTGTACGATGCAGGGGCTTGCAACGTTAAACTCATCACACTCACATTGCACACAGATTTGCGCTCGACTCCCCCTGGTTTCCTTGGCCAGTTTATGCTCGAAAGGGGGAGGGTGGGAGGACGCACACACACACATAAATGGATGTATTAAATTTCAAAATACGTTCACTTTTATTCGTTACACAGTTTTACCTCATTCACACTGTTTTGGTGAGGGGGTGGGCAGGACGGGTGACGGTTCATCAGGAAACCACGTGGAATGAAACACACTGTCCTCGCCGGGCCAGGATATCGAGGAAGCCTTTTTAATCATCGTCATCATTGCACATGCAACTCGTACGTTGTATGTATGTGTGCGTATGTGTGTACAATGTTTGCCGATATTTCATTTTGCTCTTGTTCGATACGCCCTCCTGACAAGCCTCCTAAATCTCCGAGAGGTGGTCTTTTGCTGGGTTGGTTGGTAACATTGGAGCATATTAGCAGGAATAGGTTTTGTAAAGTATTGGATAAAATTATATTTTTCGTTTTCAAAAGATGACTTTAAAATGAACCCAGATAACATGATTAAAAAAAAACAATTTGTTTGAAGATTTGAATTTAAGTTTGGAAATGACAATTTCTCCGCTAACTCACACGAAATCGGGAAAAATTGCCCCGACCATTCTTACACAGCAAAAAATCCGATGGTAAAAACGCATGCAAAAGCATGCACATCACCTTCGTCAAAAAAGACACTTAATATTACACACTACATGTACAACTTTTATTAACACAAAAAAAAGTTGCAACCGACGGGATTCAAACCCAGCACCAACATTAAGGACTGGCGCTTAAGCCCACTCGGCCATCAGACCGATGAAAAGATGAAGAGATAAACGCATATATGGGCTTGACATTCCGGTCAAGTAGATTTCCCATACTGGTGGGCTACATATTTCAGGGTGTAAAATTACTTAAAATTGCATAAAATAATGCAATATTTATTTTAAACCCAGGCCTTTTACACGCAGCTAGATTACTACTTTATTTGCAGTGTAGATTTGCGTAAAACTTCCTCCTAAAGGGTACACTTTTGTCCCTGATCACGAATCCGAGGTCCGTTTTTTATATCTAGTGACGGAGGGGCGGTACGACCCCTTTCATTTTTGAACATGCGAAAAAAGATGTGTTTTTCAATAATGTGCGATGGTAAAATCGCATGCCAAAGTGCACATCACCTTTGTCAAAAAAGACACTTAATATTACACACTGCATGTACAATTTTCGCAAAACAAAAAAAAAAGTTACAACCGACGGGAATCAAACCCAGCACCACATTAAGGACTGGCGCCTTAGCCCACTCGGCCATCAGACCGATGAAAAGCTTCAAGGATAAACGCATATATGAGCTTGACATTTCGGTCATGTTAGTTTCCCATACTGATGGGATACATATTTCAGGGTGTAAAATTACAAGCTGTGCAGCTAAAAAAGAAGTAATCCAGCCACGTGTAAAAGGCCTGGGTGTAAAATAAATATTGCATTATTTTATGCAATTTTTTGTAATTTTACACCCTGAAATATGTAGCCCAGTAGTTTTTTTGTTTTTTGGATTTTTTTTGTTTTTTGTTTTTTGGTTTTTTGTTTTTTGTTGTTCATAAAAATTTTAAAATTAAAAAAAAATATTCCTGCGGAAGGGTTGCGGATGGGAACGATCTATTCAGGGAAATTTAATTTAAAAGCGATTTTTCTTAGATTTAGTTTCCTTGAGATTCTTTCTTACAAAAACGTTACTTAGTCCAGGTGGTAAGTGCCTTCCTCGCATTCATAATGTGAATTAATTTTATCAAAATATCTGAGATCCGGCCTAAGAAAAAGTGTATTAAAATCACTAAAGTACTTATAACATTTGATAGCGTTATCAGATCTTTAATCTGTCGAGATCGTTGGAAAGGTCTTTTGATTACCTATCCAACGATGAGTTGCATAATAGATCCGGACAACTTTTTCAACAAAATATTTGAGATCCGGCCTCAAAAAAGTGTCTAAATAACACTTAAGTGCTCAAAACATTTGATGGGGTTGTCAGATCTTTAATCTTTTAAACGCGTTGGAAAGGTCTTTCAAATACCTTTCTAACAATACATAGCATAACGGGTTTTCTTACAAAATCGCGATAACTCGTGATGTTTTTAAGCAAACCCCTTATGTCTATATATCAACATTTTTTAATTGTCTGCTCTACAACTTTGTAGAACATTGCTACACTCTAAAAAACAACCCTGCAAAGTTAGAAAAAACACGAAATTTTAAAATGAAAATTTTTGTTCTGAATGAAAAAATGACCCTTCTGGGTCAATGTAGATTCGAAAAGTATATTAAATTTCCCATAAAATGACATGTTCCAAAAATTTTTACAGTCGAGTAACGGAAAATGGCAGAGTTTTTAAAACTTTTTTAGTGTTTTTTACGATGAAAAATACGTTTTTTCGGAATTCTGAGTACACCATCAAATCGAGCGTCTAATTTTACATAAAAGTCCATTAGACACCAAATTTCTATCTCATCACCGTTTCAGGCTGCAAATTATTGAAAAACACCTCTTTTTTCGCATGTTCAAAAATGGAAGGGGTCGTACCGCCCCTCCATCACGAGATATCAAAAAACGGATTCGTGATCAGGGACAAAAGTTACCCCTTAGGACAAAGTTTCACGCAAATCGAAGAGGGGTCGGGGCAACTTTTCCCGATTTCGTGTGAGTTGGTAGAGAATTACCCCTATGAGCAATTCTCTACGAAATTGGTCTTTTTTCTTCAATTTTATTTTTTGTATTTTTTAATCCGACTGAAACTTTTTTGGTGCCTTCGGTATGCCCAAAGAAGCCATTTTGCATCATTAGTTTGTCCATATAATTTTCCATACAAATTTGGCAGCTGTCCATACAAAAATGATGTATGAAAATTCAAAAATCTGTTTCTTTTGAAGGAATTTTTTGATCGATTTGGTGTCTTGGGCAAAGTTGTAGGTATGGATATGGACTACACTGGAAAAAATAATACACGGTATAAAAAATTTGGTGATTTTTTTATTTAACTTTTTATCACTAAAACTTGATTTACAAAAAAACACTATTTTTATTTTTTTTTATTTTTTGATATGTTTTAGAGGACATAAAATGCCAACTTTTCAGAAATTTCCAGGTTGGGCAAAAAATCATTGACCGAGTTATGAATTTTTTAATCAATACTGATTTTTTCAAAAAATCGAAATTTTAGTCGTAAAAATTTTTCAATTTCATTTTTCGATGTAAAATCAAATTTTCAATCAAAAAGTACTTTAGTGAAATTTTGATAAAGTGCACCGTTTTCAAGTTATAGCCATATTTAAGTGACTTTTTTGAAAATACTCGCAGTTTTTCATTTTTTTAATTTAGTGGACATGTTCGCTCAGTTTTGAAAAAAATATTTTTGAAAAGCTGAGAAAATTCTCTATATTTTGCTTCTTCGGACTTTGTTGAAACGACCTTTAGTTGCTGAGATATTGCAATGCAAAGGTTTAAATACAGGAAAATTGATGTTTTCTAAGTCTCACCCAAACAACCCACCATTTTCTATTGTCAATATCTCAGCAACTTATGGTCCGATTTTCAATGTTAAAATATGAAACATTTGTGAAATTTTTCGATCTTTTCGAAAAAAATATTTTCAAAATTTTCAAATCAAGACTAACATTCTAAAAGGGCGTAATATTGAATGTTTGGCCATTTTGAAATGTTAGTCTTGATTTGAAAATTTTGAAAATATTTTTTTCGAAAAGATCGGAAAATTTCACAAATGTTTCATTTTTAACATTGAAAATCGGACCATTAGTTGCTTTGATATTGACAATAGAAAATGGTGGGTTGTTTGGGTGAGACTTAGAAAACATCAATTTTCCTGTTTTTAAACCTTTGCATTGCAATATCTCAGCAACTAAAGGTCGTATCAACAAAGTCCCAAGAAGCAAAATATAGAGAATTTTCTCAGCTTTTTAAAAATATTTTTTTCAAAACTGGGCAAACATGTGCACTAATTTAAAAAAATGAAAAACTTCGACTATTTTCAAAAAAGTCCCCCTAAAAATGGATTTAACTTGAAAACGGTGCACTTTATCAAAATTTCACTAAAGTACTTTTTGATTGCAAATTTGATTTTACATCGAAAAATGAAATTGAAAAATTTTTACGACCAAAATTTCGAATTTTTTAATAAAAATCAGTATTGATTAAAAAATTTATAACTCGGTCAATGATTTTTTGCACAACCTGGAAATTTCTGAAAAGTTGGCATTTTATGTCCTCTAAAACATATCAAAAAATAAAAAAAAATAAAATAGTGTGTTTTTGTAAATCAAGTTTTAGTGATAAAAAGTTAAATAAAAAAATCACCAAATATTTTTTAACGTGTATTATTTTTATCCAGTGTAGTCCATATCCATACCTACAACTTTGCCGAAGACACCAAATCGATCAAAAAATTCCTTCAATAGATACAGATTTTTGAATTTTCACATATCATTTTTGTATGGACAGCTGCCAAATTTGTTTGGTAAATTATATGGACAAACTAATGATGCAAAATGGCTTCTTTGGGCATACCGAAGGCACCAAAAAAGTTTCAGTCGGATTAAAAAATACAAAAAAATCGAATGACCGAAATCCTAGAGAACTGCTCCTATGTCAACAGAGGACTCCTCATATAGTAGGGAAAATCTAGCTCTATATTACCTGTAACACGAACGGATTAGTAATTGTTTTGTGTAATTATTAATTAACATTTTTCCTTCCGCTTACTCACACTCCCTCTAGCAAACTATGTTATGCATTGCATATCGTTAGGATGTGGTAAAAACACACACACACACACACACACACACACACACACACACACACACACACACACACACACACACACACACACACACACACACACAAACCCTGACTGAAGTGGTCCGGTAGCCATGATTGTAGCGGTCAGCCGACATCCTGCCTTCCCCCACACACAACACCACGTGTGTGATGTGTGAAGTGCACGTGTTGCTCGTGTAACGGACACACACGCACACTTCATCAATTGATGTATTTATTCATTGGCAATGAGGTGTTTATTGCTGGTAGCCTCTGGCAGTAAGGTGTAAACTGTTGAAAATATAAGCTTTTTTATGAAAATTTGAATCAGTCGATTTTCTGAAATAAATCAAATTGTAACATAACATGATTTTAAAACAAGCAATCCTAATTTTCATTACAATTCAAATAATATTTTCCCAAAGTGTCATCGAATCTTTGCACACTGATCCGCATAAAATCCTCTTATCTCAAACACCTTCTCAGGCTCCTTCATGCTGGGTTCTGTTTCTCTCTGACACACACCTTCATAGTTTAATTCATCAGTTGCACCGACTTTGGAGAGGGATTTCCTACCAGACAGGCTCCTGAATGTATGCAACACACGCGCACGCAAGATCGGATGCACATTTGATCTAGCAAAAAGCTGCCAAGAGAGGCATCTTGTTACCAAGGTTTTATAAGGTTGGTGGAAAGTATGAAATTCTCAAAATAAATAGTTACAATAAAATACTTTACTAATTTTCCTGTCAACAATAATTCAAAAAAGAAATCTTAACTTGGAAAACAAAACATAATTGCGCCAACCTTCTTTTTAAGGGCCTCGTACTGCGAGGTTCACCTTTGAGTGAAATCTAATATCCCTTCGAGGAAGTCCTGCAAAAGGACCTTCTTCGAAACGCACCCACACCTATTCGAAAGCACACACACACTCACACAAAGCGCACCTTACCTTACTCTGCATACAAGCTGATAACATAATCAACGTGTGGTGGTGGTGGACGTGGTGACGACTGGCCCCGTGTCATCGTCAGCAGAGGACACCTCGCGCTAAGTACTTGTCAGCAGCCTGGCAGCAGCAGCAGCGGTCAGATGTCGATGTGGTTTGCCCCTAATCGGGGTCATCGGGGAATCACGCACGCACGCACGGTTGCACGAAATGACGGGTTGTGTGACGGTGACATCGAAGGCAATGAATTTGTTGAAGAGATGAAGATGAAGTTTGACTGAATTGGTGCAAAATGTTACCAACTGAGGAAGTCCCAGTTATCGATTGAAAAAGAGTACTAAAAATTGATATCTTAACCATCTTTAGTTCGAGCAAAACATACAATTTTTTCAAGCATAATTCGCATAATGGACCCACCAGAGTTTCCATTCTGAATTGGTAACAATGGGACACTTAAGCTTTAAAATGCATGTTTTTAACAATTCTGTACAAATTTTCACTTCGAACAAATTTTCAATATTTTTTTTTTTTGTATTTCGGCAAAGTTGCAAATATTGCTTACAAATTCTCAGAAATGCACTCTAAAAAAACACTCATTTATTATTTTGACTTTTCACACAAAATATTGACTGCGACAAACAACCATATTCATATAATCTCATTTTTGATTATGTTTTAGCCGAAAACATTAGACAATGTTGCCAATTCTTCGCAAAAAAAACCAAGATTTTTTGAAAAACTTGGAAAATTATCTATAACAATATTTAGACTTTTGAAATCGTATTTTCAATCGAAATGTACTTCATGAATTTCGATATCGTACACCGTTTTCGAATTATATCTTAAGTTATTTTTTAACATATAACATGTACAACATTTAAAGATCAGACAATTTTACTTAAGAATGACAATATCCACTTGATAGTTTGCCACAAATAAATAAAAATTATGCAAACGGCAGTTTATTCTGCATCTGGGTAAATTAGTCCAAAACTGATTCTTCAAACATTTTATTTATTTGTTATTGATACCAACATACATGTGCCAAATTATCAAGTGCATATTGTCATTTTTATGAAAAATTTTCTGATTTTTACGATTAAAATATGTTCAGGTTTTTAAAATGTAACCTAACAATTGAAAACAGTCGAAAATGCTTTTATAGCGGAATTTTGGTAAAATGGACCCTAAATGATTTTTGTGATTTTTGCAAGTGGTTATTTACTGGATTCCTGGGACATTTTCACATAAGTTAAGTGCATTTTGGATGGCCGCGTAAAGCCAAGAAAAAAATGTTGAAAAATGGGGAATTGGGGCAAAATGGACCATTTGCCGTAGTGTGCGATGGATGAAACCATCACCAATCGATTTCCCGGATTGTTTTTACATAAGAGAAACTAGTTTTCATTACAGAGAAACAGCCGCGTTCAATTAAGTCCGATTTTGGGTTCCATTTCGCCCACTGTGCAATGATTGCTGAGTTACAGCCTCCGAAAAAATATACAAGTAAAACAAAATAACAACAACACAAAAATAGCGTAAATATTTTAAATGGCGATAATTTATCAAATATGGGTAAAATCTCCGATGCCAAAATATAAATCATTGTGAAAGTTTCCAGTCTATTGAACAACTTTTGAAAACGGTCAAAAACATTCATTTTCGACCATATCATATAATAGGATTAAAATTTTAAATTAATTTTTTTGAAGATAAACTCCAAAAAGCTGCATGAAATATATGTAAAATCAACTTTTGGTTGATTATATCGAAAACGGTGCATTATATCGAAACTTATGTAAAGTTTATCAATTGCAAATTTGATTTTATATCGAAAAAAGTCAGAATATTTTTTTTACATTTTTCAAAAATCGTGAAATTTTCAAAAATTGGCGTCACCGCCAAGTGAATTTCGTTTGATCTCAAGATATAGATATTTTGAATATTTTATGAGCCTTTTTGTATGGGCCCTTTTGTTAAAAATCGAAAAGCTTCAAATATTTCGCTGAAATCAAACTTTCGGTGGCTGCCGTTATCAGGGGTGACATTGGGTCTAGGGGTGAGATTGAGTCATACAAATTTCAGCTTTTTTGTATGACCCAATCTCACCCCCAGACACAATGTCACCCCTGATGACGGTATATCTTGAAAACGGGCCCTATATCAAAAAATCTGTGAAGTACTTTTCGATTACAAATACAATTTTACAAAAAAAATCAGGTCAAAAATATTTTTGCAGATTTTTTTTAGTTTGACCAAAAAATCACTTTTATCAAAATGATTAACTTGCGGATTTCTGTCATAAAACATATCAAAAAAACTCGAAAAAAATTAAAAATCGACAATTTTTACCGTGCACCTTTTTTTCTGCATATTCCTCAACAATACCTACAACTTTGCCTCCAAACAATTCGATTTTCGAATATTTGCGTGTCATTTTTGTAAGGACAGCTGCCAAAATTGTATGGAGACTTGTATGGGTGAACCAATAACACAAAATTGTTTTTTGGTCATAGAGAAGGCCCCAACAACGTTTAAGCCAAATAAAAAAATAAAATCCATTTCCGGTTTTGCTAGGGAATTGCTCCAAATAAGAAAATCCAAAAATAAGACTTCCAAAAAATATCTTGTTTTCGGGAGAATTTCTCTTCGGTCATTGACGTCCTAATCGGCAATCATTGTTTATCTTTCATATATCCATAAAAAAAGGGTAATCGTCTCCGTAATAAATCACTACGTGTACCGTAGGAAAACTATTTTAGGTAACAAAACAAGGACAGAAAAGAAAACACTCGTTTGGATAAATAACTAACTTGATTGTGAATGACCCCGAGCAAATTTTAAACAAATTGTTATAGATTGAAGAAAAAGCTTGTGCCTCTGCTGAAATCTCCAAATGATTTTTCCTAAACAATATTTGGCCTCAAATCCTGTAAAAAAAAAACAATTAGATTCCCAACCGCAAATTAAGCTTTTCTGTAACATATTTTCGGTCATCTTCTCGTTGCAGCACCCGCAAAACTGTCATCATCATCAAATCATCCCTGAACATCACTCCTAAAACCCACCGGCAAGGTGAAAAACAGGTATGCAACAGGGTTTGAAAGAGACAACCACATTCTCGCGAGGACTTCGTGTTTTTCCCACACTCGGCTCCCGAATCAGTTTCCGATTTTGCGACGTTTTCCCCTCCATCCGGTGGCTAAAGCTTGGAAAATCTGCGCCGTTTTCCACTTGCGGAGGGGAAACCCACCACAAACACACCGGCAGCAACTAGTTGCTTCTCACTTGGACACTCAACAAGTGTGCGATGCGCCGTCTCGTTCTTCCGCCACCAACACCAACACGTGAGGGTGGTTTTTCCCCTTTTAGGAATTTCCACAGAATGATGATAGAATGACTGATGACGATGTCGTTCGGGTTTGTTGCTAACTTGGTCTGCATCCTGTTTTAAAATTAACCAAACGTGCTTTTCTGAGGTGATGACGACACATACGGGAACGGAAAATAGCATCGGGAATCGTTATTTAGGGGATGACGGGTTATTATTCTCTTCCTCTATTCAAATTTGAAAAGATTTAATCGTCGTTTAAAAAAGAAATGTATGATAGAGTTATTCTAACGTTCAATTTTGTCAAAATTGCATATTACCTTTATGCCTTCCTCGCCTCAATGAGGAAAGGCTATAAAATTACTCGAAAAAATAACTCC
This sequence comes from Culex pipiens pallens, assembly GCF_016801865.2. Taxonomy (NCBI): domain Eukaryota; kingdom Metazoa; phylum Arthropoda; class Insecta; order Diptera; family Culicidae; genus Culex; species Culex pipiens. The sequence continues at coordinate 46,466,998 of NC_068937.1, read as the reverse complement.
GTTATTTGACCTCGTAGACCCACCTTCACGTATATAAATCGACTCAGCAAATTTATGTGTGTGTGGTTGGATTAGAGCGTCCAATTTCCCGTCCCAGGAAAAAAAATCACGGGAATTCCCGGGATTTCCCGAAAACTAATATTTCCCGGAAACTCCCGAAATTCAAGCGGAAGTAAACATTTTCCCAACTTTTTGGTCCCAATGTTTCGAAAATTTACAACAAAAAAAAATGCGCGTACCTAACTGTTCATATCGAACTTAGCAGAAAATAATCAGATTATTTTCAGGTTTATTTCAGATAATATTTATTTCTGAATCATTTACATCTTGAAATAGATCTTACTTATTTGTTTGGCAATAAAAATTACAAGTATGGAATGAATATAAACGATTAAATGGTGGTCTGGTTGAGCGTTTTAGCAGAATGCATTACTGTGAATACAAAGACACACACAAACAATTATATTTTTGGTAACTTTTTTAAGCGAAAATTGTTGTTAAATCATTTGAAAATAAGTTATTAACACCCTCCGACTGAGATCAAAAACACTCTCGAACGAGTCACAGAGATAAATTTTTGTTTATGGTCGTGGAGCATGGATTCTACTTACTGGTTTAAAATTTGATTAAATAATTATACTCCTCAACAAAAAAAACTACAAATGATATTTTTTGAAAAGCAGCATATAAAAATGGAAAATTTGTATATTTTTTAGTGAAGTTGTATGATTTTTTTTAAGCAGTCAAGCCATTAGTTGATCCTCACACTCATTTTGAACATTAAAGTTTTTGTTCCATACAACTTTGTTGCGAAATAATTCAGAAGCAGGATCAGAATAATTTTCAATAAATTTCAAATTTCCCGGGAATTTGTTAAAAATTTCCCGTTTCTCGCGAATTTTGTAACCCCGGAAAATAGGACGCTCTAGGTTGGATGTTGATCAAAATAATTGCACTTGATTATCTTGGGACTAGCTGAACCGATTTTGGCCGTTTTGGTCTCATTCTATCCGTCTATGAGTCCCATAAGTCACTATCTATAAATTGTGAAATTTAGTAAAGTACTTTAAAAGTTATGCTAAAAAAACGATTTCTGCTAAAGTTTGGAAGATTGTAAAAAGGGTGGTTTTTGTAAGAAACCCCCATAAAAAAATGGTGAAATTTGTATGACCCAATCTCACCCCCCATGTCACCCTTGATATATTTTGATCAACGTTGTTCGGATCTATCATGCAACGTCTGATGGGTAATGAAAAGACCTTTCCAAAGAGTCAAAAAGATTGAAAATCTGACAACCCTGTCAAAAGTTATAAGCACTTAACTGTTTTTGTACACTTTTTTGAGGCCGAATCATAAAAATTTTGATAAAAATGATGCCCAAATCCATCATGCGACCCGTCGTTGGATGGGTAATAAAGAGACATTTCTAACGAACTCAAAATAGTGTCATTGTTATCCGAGCATTCGTTGGAGAAGGTTGTCTGATTCAACATGACTCGTCGCGTCCCGGCGCAAAACGCCGGCAATATCGCCCTACCTGCGGCTCAAGCAGGCAAAAAAGTGGGAATTTCCAAAAGGAAGGTTGAGGCCTCAACTGATGGCCAAAAACCGGGAATTTCCAAAAGGAAGGTGCTTTTGGAAGTGACATCGAACAGCAAAAAGACGAAAAAGAGCGACGGTACTGTACCGATGGATGAGGAGGAGGAGAACTCTTCGTCGCACGAGGAGCAGCTTTTGAAGAACAACAAGTTCGCTGGACTGCCTGACGAGGACCAGGTAGCGAAAGCAAAGGAGAATGAAGTGAAACAGCGAAAGGAGAAACTGCCTCCTTTTTATGTACGGCAATCAGGAGCAACGATCGACTTTCGAGCGGGGCTGGTTGAACTCATCAAGTCTGGGAAAGTCCAAGGCAACATTCGTCTGTGTCAGGACGGATTTAAGGTGCTGGTGCAATCCAGGCAGCACTATCAACTGGTCAAGGATTACTTGACCGAAAACGAGGCGGAGTACTTTACCCATGATGTCGCCATGGATAAGCCGTACAAAATCGTCGTCAGAGGTCTGTACGACATGCCAGTGGAGGAATTAGCTGCCGAGCTAAAAGTTTTGAAACTGGATGTGTTGGCCGTGCACAAAATGAGCCGACGCAACAAAGACATCAAGTACCGTGACCAGCTCTACCTGCTGCATTTGGCTAAGGGATCGACGACGCTTCCTGAGCTGAAGGCAATTCGAGCGGTTTTCAACATTATCGTGTCGTGGGAGCGATACCGACCAGTGCACCGTGACGTCACACAATGCTTCAACTGCCTGGGTTTCGGGCACGGAGGTAAGAACTGCCACCTAAAGCGTCGTTGCGCCAAATGTGGTACCGATGCGCACATCACATCCCAGTGCATCCAAGATTCGCTGGTGAAGTGCCTCAACTGCAACGGTGAGCACTCGTCAACCGACCGAAAGTGCCCTAAGAGAGCTGAGTTCGTGAAAATTCGGCAGCAAGCATCGACGAAGAATCAGCCTCAGCGTCGTAGAACTCCTCCAGCCCTGGTGGAGCAAAACTTTCCACCTCTTCAACCGCGACGCCAGGTCCCGAACTTGGCACCGTTGCCGTTGGATCCCAGGAAGAGAGCTGAGATGAATCAACCGCGGCCGGGTTCCAGCCAGGAGCCGAGACCGTCACCACCGGGCTTCAGCCAGGAGCCAAGACCAACCCAAGAACCAGCAGTTGAGGAAAATGGTAATGATCTTTACACCTCAACCGAACTCCTCAATATTTTCAAACAGATGTCCGCTGCACTGCGTGGATGCAAAACCAAGACCCAGCAGATTGAAGTGCTGACCTCGTTCGTCATCCAGTATGGATCGTAGGTCCCTCAAGATGCTGAATTGGAACGCTTGCTCCATTAGGAGGAAGAACTTAGAGCTGGTGGATTTTCTTCGCGAGAAGGAGATCGACGTAGCTGCCATCACGGAAACTCATCTGAAGCCCGGTGAAAAAGTTTATCTGCAAAACTACAAGATCGCGACGCAGCTCGACAGGACCACCTCTGGAGGAGGAGGTGTGCTTGTTGCTGTTCATCGTGATCTCAAGCCACGCCGGCTGCCACACTTCAAGCTGGACATCATCGAGGCCGTTGGGGTGGAAATTCCCACTTCTGTTGGCCCAGTACTCTTCATTGCTGCATACTGCCCACGTCAGGTGAATTCCAGAGATGGTTCAGCAGCAAAACTGAAGAGCGATATCCAGAAGCTGACACGGCGGAGTGCAAAGTACATCATCGCTGGTGACCTCAACGCGAAGCATGAAGTTTGGGGCAACAGCAGGAGGAATCGGAACGGAGTGATTCTGCACAACGATCTGCAAAACGGATACTACAACGTTGTGAGTCCAGATCGTCCAACGAGGGTGGCTCGGTCTGGGAATCACTCAATCATCGACTTCTTCATTACCAATATGGCTGAGAACGTGGCTCATCCTGAGGTGTTTGAAGAGCTGAGTTCTGATCACTATCCGGTGGTTGTGGAGGTTGGAGCTTCCGTTACTCCGCAGCGGCAACCAACCCGGAAAGATTACCACAACGTTGACTGGCAGCAGTTTCAGCAAGTGGTCGACAGCAACATCGACTATGATCAACACCCGGAAACTTCTGCCGATATTGATCGTTCGCTGGAGGTGATCCAGCAGGCTATCAACCAAGCAGAGGCTGCCAACGTTCGGGAGGTTCCTGTTAATTTTAAGGTAACTGATATTGACGTAGATACTAAACACTTGATAAGACTAAGGAATGTGTATAGGAGACAATATCAACGGACTGGGGACTATGACAAAAAGATTTCAGTGAACAATTTGAACAAAATCATACAAGACCGACTTGACAATATCAGAAATCAAGAATTTTCAAAACATGTAAGCCAGCTTGGGAATTATTCAAAACCATTTTGGAAACTTTCAAAAGTTCTTAAAAACAAACCAAAGCCTATTCCTCCTCTTATTGTTGAGGATTCTCCCTTGATTACATCCGAGGAAAAGGCAAATGCACTTGGGCTTCATTTTGTTAGTTCTCATAATCTTGGCGCTTCCATGACCAGCCGTAAAGAAACATCAGTTGCCAATAGTATTTCAACAATCAATAACTCTACCTTTGAATTTCCTGCAGATTCCCATGTTTCTGGTGAGGAAGTCAAAGTTGCAGTAAAACAAATGAAAAATATGAAAGCTCCTGGCTTTGATAACATTTTTAATCTAGTGTTGAAAAAACAGAGTGATCAGTTCTTTCAACATCTAGCCAATATTTTCAATAAATGTTTGCAACTTGGTTATTTCCCCACCAATTGGAAGCTGGGTAAAGTCATACCAATTTTGAAGCCTCAGAAAGATCCAACATCGCCAACAAGTTATCGTCCCATAAGTCTTTTGAGTAGTCTGTCCAAACTCTTTGAGAAGGTCATCTATTCAAGGCTTTTGGATTTTACCAACGATAATAATATAATTTTGAATGAACAGTTTGGCTTCCGTAAGGGACATAATACTGCTCATCAGCTTACGAGAGTAACTAAAATCATCAAGCAGAACAAGCTTGAGTCTAAATCAACTGCTATGGCTTTGTTGGATGTTGAGAAGGCTTTTGACAATGTTTGGCATGATGGTTTGATACATAAACTGTATTTGTACGGTTTTCCAATGTATCTTATCAAAATTATCCAGCACTATCTTTCGGAGAGATCGTTCAGGGTTTTTCTGAATGGGATTGCTTCTGGATTATTCAACGTTGATGCTGGGGTTCCCCAAGGAAGTATTCTTGGCCCACTTCTGTACAATATTTTTACATCTGATTTGCCTACTCTTCCTGGTAATGGTGTGTTGTCACTTTTTGCTGATGACACTGCCGTTATTTATAAGGGTAAAATAACCAGATATTTAGTTGGCCGTCTTCAGAAGGGTCTTGACGTTCTTTCCGAATACTTTGGCGACTGGAAAATTCGTATAAATGCAGCAAAAACTCAAACCATCATTTTTCCTCTTTCCAAATCGGCCAGATTTGCCCCAAAGGATGATGTTTTGATCAAAATGAATGATGTTTCGATACCCTGGTCAAAGGAAGTTGTCTACTTAGGTCTCATACTTGACTCGAAACTTTTGTTTCGGCAGCATGTAGACAAAATATTGAACAAGTGCAGCATTCTCATCAGGTGCTTGTACCCTTTAATTAACAGAAAATCAAAGCTTTCTTTGAAAAATAAGCTAGCAGTTTACAAACAAATAATTTACCCCGTTATTGAGTATGCAGTACCTGTTTGGGAGTGTTGCGCTAGAACTCATAAATTGAAGCTCCAGCGTGTCCAAAACAAGGTACTCAAAATGGTTTTGAATGTTCCTGGCTGGACAAGATCAAGTGAGGTTCATGAATTAGCAGAAGTAAAAATGTTGGATCAGAAGATTCAAGAAAAATGTTTGAAATTCAGGGAAAAATGTGCTATTTCTGAATACCCCTTGATTCAAGGATTGGTTTAGTTTATGGTATGTTTAAGTTAGTTTTAGGTTAGGTTATGTTTTCTTAACATTTTTTTTTTCTTCCTCAATGTACCTAGTGTTACAAAAATGATAAATCATATACTTTTAAAGTTATGAAAATGAACAGTGTTTAAATCACGAAAAGCAAATTAAAGCTGAAGAGCCACAGCTGACCACTTATTATGTAAACCAAATGTAATTATTATAAGAAAGATTCAATAAAGTATATTTAATTCAAAAAAAAAAAAAAACTCAAAATAGTGAAAATCTAACAACCCTGTCTTCTGTTCTAAGCACTTTAGTGTTATTCATACACTTTTTGAGGCCGTGTATTCACTTTATGAATGTGAGGAAGGCACTAACCACCTAAAGGAGGATTAAGTAACGTTTTTTGAGTAATCATTATCTATATATATAAAAAATTTCGACGGTTTTGTTCGAACGCGAATCAGTTGAACACGGAACGTAGGATTGAGGCGCTTTTTGTTGCGTTGGGTTCGTATAAGTCCAAGGAAGGTTCTTACGCCAAAAAGTGACACTCTGGAACCGATTCCGGAAAAACTGCAGATTGTATGAGAAAAGTTACGTAAAATCAAATTTTGATCTCAGGAGGCTTAATAAGCAAAAAAGTTAAAAACGTCAACAAACGAAAAAAAAGACAGAACGAAGTTTGTCGGGTAAGGCTAGTATATAAAAAAAAAATTCGACGGTTTTGTTCGAACGCGAATCAGTTCAATACGGAGCGTCGGATCGAGGTGCTCTTTGTTGCGTTGGGTTCGTATAAAACCAAGGAAGGTTTATACGCTAACTAATTGACACTTTGGCCACTCTGGAACCGATTCCGGAGCATCGGCAAATTGTATGGAGAAAGTGAGGTAAAATCAAATTTTGATCACAGGAGGCTGAATAAGCAAAAAAGCAAAAAACGTCAACAAACGAAAAAAAAGGCAGAACAAAGTTTGTCGGGAAGAGCTTGTTTGAAATAAAAAATGTGTAAACATGTGAACCTGATAAAAATTCAACAGAAACTGATTAAAATTTACCAGTTTCTGGTGTAATCTAATCCTTTTTACCCTGATACTATATTTTTTTCTGTGTAGAAATGTCAGATTCTATAAAAATCTTGAATATGGCTGTAAGAATTGAGATTTTAAGGGATTAAGAGGTATTTTTTAGTGTGGTCCACCAAAATTACTTTTAATTAGAGATCATGAACAATCGGCATTATATGCAATGTTTATTTTACGTGTTTGAAATTTGAAAAAAAAAAACACGTTCTCTCAGCCAATCAGTAAATAAAATTATTCTTAGTTAAATTTCGTACAAATTATATTAATGTATCATATTTAATAAAATTGTAATATTAAGTACAGTCCAGACTCGATTTCCAAAAGTTCGATTATGCGAAGGTTTGTATGAGACTTCGAACGATCAAATTATTTTATTTTCTTACATTTAAAATCAAATTTGAGTTCTGTGGTCAATTTTAGTCAAACTTGTATGGTTGATTGCCTATTGAATAACCAAATGCATTTTCTCAATATTTCATCACCAAAAATAAAACAAAGAAAAAAAATTGAGACTCGATACGAAAATTCAATTATCGGAAATGAAATTTTTCCTGGGGCTACAGATCAGCAAGTCTGAGCCGTATTTCTTTAACGACTTTTTCAATTGGGTAACAACCAGGGGTGCATGGAGCGCGAACAAGAGCTGATTCAGTGACAATCATGGGTTGTAACAATCTGCGATCGTAACAACCTATCTCGAGAGAAAAAACCCTCATGACTCTCTCGAGTCGTCTCTTGTTACAACCCGCGACTCAACTTTTGCTGTCGCACAGAGAGCGCTACCGATTGCTTTTCCTAGCAATCACTGAAGGTGGAACCCAGTGAGCGCCGGGGTGGTCTTGTCGGCGCGAATTTCCTCATTGGTTACTGTGATTTGCGCGCCACGTGTTTTCTTTTTGCTTGCTTACGCAATGCAATTCTAGCAAGAGTTTTAATGTTTCTTTTAAAAGCTTCTATAAGAAATTGGTTTGCTTGTTTGCTTGAAAGTATGGTTCGGGGAGATGAAGCCGAATTCCTGCGCTTTAATTCGAACCAGCGACTTTTGGGATAGTTAGTCCAGTATATTCGGATATAAGTCGGCTCTTTTACGACAATTTGTGGTGTGATTTGAAATACAGAGTATCAAAAAAGTGTCCGTGCAGCCCTCTCCTTTGAAGCTGCATATTGGCCCTATTTAGTAGTTTCTTCACAAATTTCATGGCATGGTACAGTATGTATTTCACCAAAAACAACTTATTGCTTTAAAGATTTCCAAAACGATCTTTAAAAATCCCCTTCCCAAATATTTGAACCCTAGCATTGTTGTTAAATTAGAGGCATTTAAACTATTCTCAGTATCGTACATATCAATTTATCAAAAAGACGAAGTTCAAAGTTGTGACCATTTGATGCAAATCTACACTCAAAGTTAAAATCACTCTATGTACTAAAACAGATATAAAAATATTAAAAAAAAAACTGATTTTCAAAATAAACCCAAATTATCTAAATACGCTAGACTTTAAAAAAAATATTTATAATTGTTTCCAGATTATTGTAACTATTTTTTTTTTCAAAAATTGTATTTAAAAACGTTACTTAATCCACCTTAAGGTGGTTGGTGCCTTCCTCACATTCAAGTTGTATTTTAGGTTTTATTTACAAATTATTTAAGAGTTTTTTTTTTTAATAGGCCAAATACTATCAAAAACAAACATTAACTAAACAAGATAAATGCTAATACACATTCCAACGCCCAAGGCTTCAAAAAAGTTGGAACGGTAACTTCAACTCAATGGTTCTCGGGCATCACTCAACCAATCAAGATGATTCATCTTTCCAGTGATTTTTTAGGATGTCTAGATGATTCTAGAACTTTGCAGAACTTAATTTGATCAAATTTGTATATTTTGCGATCAAAAACATCGTTCCAACTTTTTTTTTTTCGCATGTAAAAAAAATTCGCCAAAAATTCCGCGGAGGCAGTCGTTTTAAAAAAGGTGGAACGATGTTTTCGGTCGCAGAAATTACAGATTTGTTCAAATCAAGTTCTGCAAAATTTTAGGATCATCTAGACATTCTTACAAATCACTGGAAACAAGAATTGTCCCGATTGGTTGAGTAATGCCCGAGAATCAGCGAGTTGAAGTTACCGTTCCACCTTTTCTGGGAGGCTTGTGCGTCCGCGTAAGGTGGGCATGCGTTGGGCGTTCCAGTGTTAAAAAACTAAAAAAGGAAACAAGAAAAACATTAAACAAGTGAAGTAATGTTTTTCGTAGAACAAAAGTTGCTCAAAATAACCTTTTTCAAAAAAAAATGCAGTAGCGGGTTAAGGGGATTGACTTTCAGGTGAATGATCTATTGTGGTATATTGGTCAAGAATGAGGTAATAATACAGTATAATGTATACGGGACCATCCACAAATCCACAAACAACGTTGACACTTTAGGAGGGGTTGGCGATTGCCCACGCTCCATACAAAAAAGATTTTATTTGTATGGAAATTGTCTACGATAGGGGGGGGGGGGTGTCCACGTGGTGGATGGTCCCTACAGTATACAGTATCTTATAAGAATGAAACGAATCATTTACTTCCTGATTCCTTACATTTGTCCCGCAATTTCTAAATGAAAAAAGTTTTTCAAACAATAAATCAAACTACTTTTTACGAAGAGAAGTAATTCTCATATTTCCCTAAAATATGTCGAAACTTGGCATTAATGCCAATCGTTTGAAAACTAGAAATACAGGGTTAGGGTTAAATAAAACTGAAATGTTACACAGTAAAAAAAAACATGGTAAAATTACATCTAAAAAGGAGTACATCTTTTATGTCAGAAAAAAGCTTTAATTTTACCTCTTATAATGTGTAAATTTACATCTGGCAGACGCTAGGAAAAAATATCTGTAATCCTAAAAAAATATCAAACCGGCGATAGTTATATCTAGCTTACAAAGTCCGCGCCCCAACCCGCACGGCTAACTCGCCGCTGTGAAAACTGGACGATCAAAGCCAATGTAGCTCTATGTGCTCCGTACATTGTATACTGTATTTACTGCATATACGGTACATAGAGGTACATTAGCTTTGATCATCCAGTTTTCACAGCGGCGAGTTAGCCGTGCGGGTTGGGGCGCGGACTTAGTAAGCTAGATATAACTATCGCCGGTTTGATATTTTTTTAGGATTACAGATATTTTTTCCTAGCGTCTGCCAGATGTAGATTTACACATTATAAGAGATAAAATTAAAGCTTTTTTCTGACATAAAAGATGTACTCCTTTTTAGATGTAATTTTACCATGTTTTTTTTTACTGTGTATAGCATTATGGATTTCAATTTGTTTTTGGAATATTTTCCAACAGGTAAGGTTTTACTCAACATTATTATTTTTAAAACATGTACTGGGGTAGGCCACACAAAGTCCATGCACTATTTTGGAAAACAAGTTTTTTCAATAGTGATTAGAAAAATAGTTACGTTAAAAATTCTTAGTTTAAATTCCGGGGTGACTTTGATAGTCAGAGTTTTTCTTGTTAAAATCATATTTAGGATGTTTAAACTTTATTTGTACGTTGAATGTACCATTACTGAAGTTGCTGATATTGTTTTTAAGAAAAAAAAAGTCAATGTTTATATTTAGTTAACAAAGTTTATAAGCTTTTTAACAAAATAAATATAAATTTTAGGTAAAATTGTTAAAAAGTCGGAATTTTGCCAGAAATTTGCAAAAACTAGTTTTTTTTTATAAAATTATCGATTTAAATTGCATTTTATACTGAATTTGAAGCACTAATCGCAAGTTTTCACATTTTACATGAAATTTGTTCAACTGAAATTGCCTATAAATTTGAAGTTTTTTTTTTTAAATTGTGTTTCAAAAACACATATTATTTATTATTTACAAACTTATTTTACCTTCTCCTAGTGGAAAATTGTCCAAAAAATCCGAAAATGCATTCCGTTTTCCGATTCAATATCATGTTCATTGAGAAAATCATGACACTTTGAGAAGTTTAAAATGATTCTAAACAATTCTGTACGTATTTTAATTGTATTCTTCATTTTGCGGAAAAATCGCAAACCTCTCAAAGTCACCCCGTTTTACGGTACAAAAAAAACCCGTTGCTCTTTTGTTGGGAGGTAATTCTTGTCGAAAGCGCTTCACCACATCACGCATTTTTATGCAGTTAACAGCTTGTGCAACTTTGTTCAACCTTTACTTCAAATTTAACTGCATTAACACACAAACACGAACACGTTCTTTGAGCTGAAACAAACGGAAACGCATTCAACGTGCCCATGCAGTTTTAATGAGCTTAACACACTCCAGAAATAAGTAATCGATTAAACTCATTTATTATAATCGTTCATATTAAAACTAATCGTTCTAGAAAACATTAAATATTAAATACAATTATTCTCAATCAAACCGTTTAATCGTGGTCCTGCCCTTAAACACCAAAATCGTCTCTTGTAACAATCATGGATTGTTACAAGTCGCGATTTTTGGAAATCGCTCTCCGCTCGCGATTCAAGATTCGTTGCGGTCCCAAATAAACAAACCCCTTGACGACGCGAATCGGGTGAGATCCACCCAGTGGATGATTGTGAACGATCGCTTTGGTGTGAGTTCCTTCTTGGTTACACAGCGGGACTAGCAACGCGTTGTTTTTGTTGAGAGCAGTGGCGCTTACTGTGTGTGTATATCTTCACTCATTGATCGCGCGAAACGATTTTTTAGCGACCCTGGTAACAACAGTCTAGAATAGAAGAATTTTAAAACTATGTTGAAAATTATGTTCGACTTTTGTCCAATACAGTTCAGACTCGATTATCCAAAATTTGAATTCGAAATCGAATTTGAAATCTATCAAAAGTGATACAAAATAGCTTGTTTAAACAATGAAAATCAGCTGATTGGATGGAGCTTAGGGCGCGTGCTTAAGCTGCCAAACTTATGAGAATTTCTCTTGTGTATAAAAAAGAATAAGAAAAAAGTCCCTGTGAAGACTTTTGGATAATCGAACTTTGGATAACCGAGTCTGGACAATATTGTCCGCAATAACTATTAATCAAAAAATCTTATGTTCGCATCATAATTTCTCATCACCTGCGATCAGCAGTGTAGCCAGAATTTTGGTTCGAGGGGGCTGGAAGTAGAAATTTTCTTCTTCTTTTCTTCTTCTTCGCTCTCTCCCATATGTCTTCCAAAAATTTCGGGGAGGGGGCTTCAGCCCGAAGCCCACCCCCCTGGCTACGGGCCTGCCTGCGATATACTTTAAACTATTAAATTATTTCATAAGTAATAAAAAAAAGCCATTTTGTATTCATCAATTCTCAAGTATGCTACGCAGATAGGACAGCTTGAAAATGTTATCTCGAACTGAGCTTTAGATAAACTATATCAACACATAGTTAAAAGCGCCTCAAAAGGACTATATGGAATTTATTAATAGTGACCAGTTCTCTCAGATTTCGGTCATTCGATTTTTTTGTTGTGTTTTTAATCCGACTGAAACTTTTTTGGTGCTTTCGGTATGACCAAAGAAGCCATTTTGCATCATTGGTTTGTCCATATAATCTCCATACAAATTTGGCAGCTGTCCATACAAAAACGATGTATGAAAATTCAAAAATCTGTATCTCTTGAAGGAATTTTTTGATCGATTTGCTGTCTTCGGCAAAGTTGTAGGTATGGATATGGACAACACTGACAAAAATGATACACGGTAAAAAAAATTTGGTGATTTTTTATTTAACTTTTTGTCACTAAAACTTGATTTGCAAAAAAATACTAGTTTCAATACTGAATTTTTCAAAAAATCGATATGAAACGAAACTATTGGCACTACGCCCCCCGGGGCATGGCCTTCCTCTAACGTGGGATTTCTGCTCCAGCGCCTCTGACGAGACAGGAGAAACCGGGACCGACGTTTTACTTCACCATCCGATAGAAGCTCAGTGGATAAGGCGGGAATCGAACCCGCGTCTCATAGCATCATCGGGATCGGCAGCCGAAGCCGCTACCCCTGCGCCACGAGACCCAAAATCGATATATTGGTCGCCAAAAATTTTCAACTTTATTTTTCGATAAAAAATCAAATTTGCAATCAAAAAGAACTTAAGTGAAATTTTGATAAAGTGCACCGTTTTCAAGTTAAAGCTTTTTTAAGGTAACTTTTTTGAAAATAGTTAAAGTTTTTAATTTTTTAAATAAGTGCACATGTTTGCCAACCTTTGAAAAAAATATTTTTGAAAATTTTAAAAAATTATCTATATTTTGCTTTTTTGAACTTTGTTGATACGACCCTTAGTTGCTGAGATATTGCCATGCATGTGTTTAAAAACAGGAAAATTGATGTTTTCTAAGTCTCACCCAAACAACTCACCGTTTTCTAATGTCGATATCTCAGCAACTAATGGTCCGATTTACAATGTTAGAATATGAAACATTCGTGAAATTTTCCAATCTTTTCGAGAAAAATATTTTCAACATTTTTAAACCAAGAATAACGTTTTAAATGGGCGTTATATTCAATATTTGAATTTTAAAGCGGAATAATGAACTCTCAACTGTTATTTATGAATTTCATGCAATATAAAATTTACCCAATTAACTCAAAAATTCACCCAAATTCAGACAAAATAGTGCACTTCAACCTTGCTCCCAACAACCCCCGTCCATTTCATGTGCTTGTCTCATCATTCTCCTGCAAGCCTACACCTGTCCTGTCTCATTTCACCTCCATCCCCCTCCAATTCCACCAGGGTCCACCCGCTACCAGGCCACCCTTGCTCACCCAAAACTCGCAACCTCTGAAGATGTGCTGCCACCCCGAGGGACCATCCGTTTTGCAACCATAACCGTCATCATCATCATCGCCGTCATCATTCTGCTGCTCATCCAGGATTCTCTCCGGTGTCGTGTCGTGTCGCGTACTTCCAGCAGCGATAAACATTGCCGTTAGCTCCCGTGAAACACGGAACCCAGGTCCTCCCTCCCCTCCCTTGCTTCAAATCTGTGCAGAATCCACTCTGCACTCTGCGCTGGAGAGAGAAGGAAACTGTTGCGTTCTCCCTTTTTCCCCCTGCACCGAACACCGATCCTAGACACGCAACAGGGATGTTCAGTTCAGAGAGAGGGAGAGGGGGAAGAAGTTGGTGTTGGGAGTGCGGCGTACAGTTCCCGGAGTCTCCTCTGGACCACCATCGGCGAGCCTGGCCTGTAATGGTACAGAACGGAACTAGCCAGCATCAGTTCAATAGTTGACGTGATTTAAAGCGGTTCGCTAAGCTGGAGCCGGAGCAGCAGCGTCAACTGAAGTTTGAGGACTTGGAGTTTCCAGAAAACAGAGGATCATCCCAAAACTTGGCCAGAATCGGGAAGAGGAATTTCGGGAAAACCGCATCAACACCGGCTTGAAAACTCAATTTGGAAAGTTTTTTTTTCCTCGAGGACGAAGAACCGTTGAGAGCAACAGTTGGTCTGATAACGAAACAGGAAGCAACAGGCTGACGACGACGAAGACGACGACGACGACGAACTGCTAACGGATAATCAACTCTCTTCGTTGATGATAAAAAAGAAAGTTCTTTCAAACTGGTAGCTGTGACTATGTGAGTGTGTGAATGTTGAGTTGTGAAGTGAGCTGTTGAGTGATATGTGTTGGCTTAGTTGAACATAAGTGGTTAGTGTGCGCAATTGAATTTAGGCTGCAAGGTGGAAGCGATGAAGGCGCACAATTTTGGTAAGTAGTCACTTACAAGTGGAATTAATTTGATTAATATTACAACAGTTCCATAAAAAAAAAACTAAAAAAATAGAGCCACCAATGACATACAAACCAATAAAATCAAAATATTTGACAAAAAGTCCAGATGACCATAATTTAAACAATTAAGGTAAAGTAGAAATGAAAACTCGTTTCAGCAAATAAAATATTATCAATTCAAGCTCTTTTATTTGTATTATTAATACTTGATCAATTAATTTGCAAACTGTCATTTTTAGGTTGCCGACCACAGAGTTTTAAATTATTCGAAAGTGAATATTGAATACAATAGTTTTCTAGTTAAAAGACAATCTCATATTTTTTATAACAAAAAACTATTTCAATTTTAATTGAAAAATAAACTCGTAGAATCGATAGTGAACTATAAAGAATACTTTTACAATATATAAGGTAAATTTATGCATTTCAAATCCAATAAAATCTTCTAATCTTTTCGCAAACTTTGAATTTGAAAACCACAGATCAGTAATGACTATACGTACTTTAGGAAAACAAAAGGTTCATAAATTTAATGAAATTTTGCAAATTTGTAACAGCAGCATTATTGTTATAATTTATCAAGCATTTTTTTTTTTTGATACTTTTTCCATTATATGTTTTTGAATATTTGGCATAGAATATCGAATTTATTGAATATTTATTTTTTGGCTCAAGTGCCCCTTTTCTGTCATAGTATGGGTACGTTACTGACAGCAACATAATAACAAAAATTTAATAGCACTGCAAAAAGAATTCCAAAGGTGAAAATAAATTAAAAAAATTAATAAAAATACATTTGATCTTATTATCACATAAGATCGCTTGATTGCTAATGCAATTGTTCCTTTTTAAATAAATTTTGGAGAAAAATGTTTGTTTTTTATATATTTTTTCGAAGAATTTGCTTTTCTAAATCAAAGCAATGATTGTTTTTTTTATTAAAAATATCAATCTTTAAACCATCAGGCCATTTAAGGCTCTGGAAGGCATCATTCCAGATCGGCCATTTGGCTGCCAAGTTTGTTTTAGAAAAACATTCAAATCTTGTTTCAGAATTTTTCAATCAAAAAATGGTTTTCTTTGTATTGTTTGTAGAAGCATTTTACATACAGTGATTATATTTTCATTTCCATTTACTATTTCTAGACCCTGAATTCCGAACCAACATTGACAGTCATTGCCTCAAAAGTGAAACACACCATCTGCCGCCTTAATATTAAATCAGTTGACTAGACATATTTTTTTTGCAGCGCTTTTGTTAGGTAGCTATTTATGCTTAAATAGCTTGTAAAACTTTGAAAATCTGTATTTTGGAGGAGTTTCCTCACTGACCTACGTCGCCCTCCAAAATTGGCCCGAAAAATAAGGGGGCAAACAATTAGTTGATCCAACTGAAAACAATATGAAATACACTTTCCACATCTTATGTAGCAATTTTAGGATCGATTGAAAATATTTAATATTTAATATTTAATATTGATCTATAGAAAAGTATGAAAAAAAAATCCACGAAGATATTCATTTTTTCAAAAAAAAATTTTCTTTCAAAAATATGAAAAATATGCTTAATTTTTTTTTCAAATGACATTTTTAAAGGTAAATTATAATCAAAAAGTGCTCTTCTCTTTTGTTTATTTAATGCACATTTTATAAGCAAGGGTTTTTTTTCAGGTAAAAACTTTACTTAATCCACCTTTAGGTGGTTGGTACCTTCCTCTCATTTACAGAGTTCCGGCCAAATAGTATTTTAATCAAAACTTTTAAAAAACTTAATGAAACTTTACAATTTTCAATAACAAGCTAGGGGACCCAAAACTGGGCCGAGTAGACTACATCCGGACAAAATTCGTAAATTGGATAAATAATTGCTGTGAATTGCAGATAATGAAAATTGAAACAAATCAAATTTACTATTTTTTTCCAATAAGCCAAAATCAAAAAAATAAATTAAATTAATTTTAAGATTTCGCAAACATTAAAATTGAAAAAATTCTGATTCTGATTAACAATTCTGAAAATGATTAAAAAAATCTCGAATTATAAAAGAAAACAAAAAAAAAATATGAGCTTGATTTAACATTACGGGAGCTGGCGCTCTGCCATTAAACTTTAAATGAGATTTAACCCGTGAAAAGACTTTTGTTTTCAATAATATCAAACCAACGCGTTTGTTTCAACATCGCTAGCGTTTAGGTCAGATCCTTGCTTATGATTTGGTATATTGGCAAAATCGGGATTTTTTTTAAACAATCGGCCCAAGCTAAACAGATATGCGTCGCCATCCTGGTGTAGACAAAAATTCTCTTCTCAGAATTGGCTGAACGAAACTTGTCCGGTTTGATGTGACTTGAGTATAACGTTAACCCTCTACTGCCCGAACTTTTTTTAGAATATTTTTCAGGGCTGTGGAGTCGGAGTCGGAGTCGGAGCCGGAGTCGGTGGAGTCGGGTCTTTTTGGGGGACCTGGAGTCGGAGTCGGAGTCGGAGTCGTCAAAACTCGAACAGCTGGAGTCGGAGTCGGAGCCGGAGTCGGCTAAATTTTATTAGCTGGAGTCGGAGTCGGAGTTGGAGCCGAAAATTTCTGATAACCCGGAGTTGGAGTCGGAGTCGGAGCTATCTTAAATTTAACAAAATTTTTTTTTTTATTTGCTATAACATTTACAAAACTTTTTATATTTATAATTGTTTTCCTAGTCGCATGCGCTGCGTTGCCATTTTTCATTTTTTAGAGATCTATGATCACTAAATGATTACCTGTTCATCCACTCTTACCCAAGTATGTAGTATCATCATAACTCAAAAAATTAAAAACAATATTTTTTTGATTCTTCACTGCTTCCTTTTGACCAAATTTAATCCAATTCTTTCTGAAGACAGTACACACACAGTCATTTACCAACATATCAAAAAAATGCAACTAATTTTGAAATAATCATTGAATATGTAAAATATATCGATTATCTTACTGTTTACTATTTCTCTACTATAATCTGAGAATGTTGATCCTTAGGCAAACTAAACTATTTTGATATTGTTGCATATTATCGTTGAAAAAACCTCAAGATTTCAGGATAGGATATGATTTCAAGATAAAAAATGTATAGAAAAATTATATTATTTTAATTTATATGTCAAATTCTATTCAAAATAATCAAATCGAAATATTATTAAACCGGTAAGAATTTTCTCATACTGTTTGTCCAACGCCAATATGACAGAAGGTTATTATCATTGCAACTTAATGTAGCTAAAAAAATTCTTCTTAGAAGGATCCTTTTGAAATATCCGTGACCTAGAGAATGTTTTACAAGTGGATTTTTGTTTTTTATCCAATTCTAAGTTTAATCATATATTTTGATGGAGGCGCGACATAAAAGCTTTAGGGGAAGATTCAAGATGTGTTGCGCGCCTCCTTTTAAATGTATAGAAAATTTTAAAAATAAAATAAATCCAAAATTCCTAGGTAATATTTTCTAGGTCACGGATATTTGAAAAGGCGTCCTTACCACGAAGATTTTTTTAGATACATTGAATTGTAATAATAATCTTCTTCAGGCATGGCGTGATGTCCATGTACGTCTTAAAAAAATCAATGGAGCTTTAAAAAATAGTTGCGTTTAAAATTGTTATTTAAAAAAAAACAATTTATTTATGAATTTATATGTTAAATCTATCGGTAAGTCCAGCTTCCTTTTAATGGTCATTCAATAAATAACAATTTAATATTTTAGCTTTTAATATATTTAATTAAAATTTGAGGTTAAGTTAATAAATCCAAATTTACTAACCAAACTGCCTTCAAAACTGAAAATATTTTTTGATATCTGTTTGAATAACGTAAAAAACTTGTAAAACTAGAAACTTTTTTTCCGTTTTCGAAATAATAGTTAACTAACTTTTGAAACATTTAAAAATATGTGGAGTCGGAGTCGGAGCCAACCATTTTTTGAAACCTGGAGTCGGAGTCGGAGTCGGAGTCGGCTAGAGTTGTTAGGCCGGAGTTGGAGTCGGAGTCGGAGTCGGTTGGAGCTGAAAACCGGAGCCGGAGTCGGAGTTGGAGTCGGCTAATCTCAGAAAGCCGGAGTCGGAGTCGGAGTCGGAGTCGCTTGAAATATGACCCGACTCCGCAGCCCTGATATTTTTATTTTTTCCTTGCTTAGGAGATGATTTTGAGCAACTGTTGTTCTACGGAAAACTTTTTCACTTTTTGCTTGTTTGCCATATTTTCTGCTCTGGCATGGCATCATTATCATTTAAATTGTTAAAAAATGCGTAGAGGCTTAATCTAGGGCACTACAATAATTACTGCATACTTCTTTTTCTTAAACTAAAATTGAACCCTAAAAAAATAACATTTTTAAAAATATTTGCATAGTCATGTAAAACAATTCAAACTTCCAACCCTAAAATTTTCTAAAATTTTAAAAGTTCTTCTATCACAAAAAAATGGTGATGGTAATATTCACCAGGAAATGGTGACAGATTTTGTGTAAAAAAAATGATGTATGTTCATCAGTTTTTGATGAATATTCATCAGATTCACATTTTTACACATTTGTTATGTAATATTACTCAAAAAGAGGTAATATTCAACCAACCAAATTTTCAACATTCCAAAATTAATTTTTTTTTCTGTGTATCCAATGCTTTTTAAACATAAAAAAATTGGTTGAAAAATTTATTTTTCGCGGATTTTTTTTTTAGATCGAAGCCCGTCTAAAGGCGGAGTTAGGTCCTCTACTCCACCTATAAATGGTGGATTTTAGAAAATCTCAAATGATGTTGATCACATTTAAACTAAATCGATTGATGATCCCACGAAAAAAATACACTTTTCCACACCAATAACTAACAATATCCTTTTTCCGCCCTAATACCTGCGTGCACGTTTATTAAGCAATCAATTCCCTAGCCTTAATTGGCTCGTCTATTTCCATCAGCCAACGCAAACGGCAAACACCTTCCATCCTCCTCCAAGAGAGAGAGAGACAGACAGAGATTCGCATCGCATCGCATAAACTAATTTTTAAATCTCATTTTTCCGCTTGCCCAGCTTTTCGACAGGCCCCCGGCATAATTATCCTTATCGCCACCCAGCGCAGAGAGCATCATCATTCAATCATCCCACACTCTTGCGACCACCCCCACAGCTTTAAGGGGGGGAGCGTCGTCTTCTTGGCAAGCTTCTACTGCCGATGCTGCTACCTGCTACAAACCGGAGCTTAATTATCCGTGAAACAACACACAAACCAAGACGTGGAGGAGATTTCTCGCAATCAAGTTTCTTCTTTTTCCCGGGGAGTTTTGCCCTGGAACTTGGCCACTTGTTGCACCGGTGGAGGTCCAGTAGGGTGGTCAAAAAAATAAAGTGGAAAAAAGAATTAAATTTTAGTGTAATTCTTTGATTTATGCTATCCCCACAGAAACAAGTGGTTACGAATTGTTTCTTAAGATGACTAAAGCATTTCTGGAGTTTTAGCAGTTTGTTCAGGATAGTTTTTTTTTATTTTCAGGATAGAAACTGGACTCAAAAAAAAATTAGATTCGAACAGGAAACGCATCAGTTTCGTCAAGGTATACTAGATTTGGGCTCCCTGAATATGCTCCGATCGACAGAATTGAATTTAAGTGAATTTCTTGCACAAACAACATTATAAGTTTCGGGTGGTTTAAATGGTATGGAATCATCTTAAGCAACCATGCGCACCCACTTTTATCTGTAGGGGTAGCAAAAACAGATACAGATAAACGTGGGTACGTGCTTAAGACGATTCCATACCATTTACACCCGAAATTTACAATTTTATTTATTGGCACAGATTTACTAAAATTTCAACTCTGTTAGTTGGAGCATGTTCAGGGAGCCGAAATCTATAATAACATGACGAAACTGAAGTGTTTACAAATATCAACCTAAAATATGTGGAGTTGTGTAATAAGCCATATAATACCTTACGAATTAAACAAGCATATTGTTAACTCATTTCGAGTCAATACATGATGTTATTACAGAATCGATGTATCTAAAATATATTTATGTTTAACAAAAAAAATTAAAAAAAAATTAAACGAACAAAAAATCATTACTACGCAACTAATCTAATTTAAAAAAAAACTCCCTACAACGTGGTACAGACCCGTAATGCTATGCTATGCTATCAAATCCAATTTAAAAAAGATGGTTCTACAAAAAGAGTTACATAAAAGATGAATCTTCCGATTTCATGAAAATTTAATTTTTATTTTGTTTGGCTGAAATTTTATGGACGCATTCTCCAAGACTAAATTTGTATCTTTGATTTACCCATTTAAGTTTCCATACAATTTGACAGATAACCGTACAAAATTGATATTAAAATATTTAAAAATTATGTATAATATCACAGAAATACTAAACTCCGAAATTCGTATTTTTTATTAGTTTATGAAGACAAAATTGGGTTTCATTATAAATAGGGGTCATTCCAGGTCAACTGAGTACACTTTTGGACTCGACCTTCACCGATTTGGACCAAACTTAGAGGGAACGTTCTTCTATCGATAGTTAACAGAAATCCCAAGTTTGGTGCTGATTGGACCATCCCTCTATTTTTGGCACCGCCCGCTTTTTTGACGATTTTCTAAAAAACTATTTTTTCTTTTAATCATAACTTTGCAACTATTTTAGCAAAAGACTTTCTACAGGTTGCATTTTATAAAAACCTTTTAAGTATTAAAATTCAGTTTTGACCAATTGCTTATATTTTTATTTGTTTTATTTTATCACCATCGTGTTCCCCGGACAATCTACGGTTTTGTTTTAACGCGAATCAGTTCAATACGGAGCGTCGGATCGAGGTGCTTTTTGTTGCGTTGGATTCGTATAAGCCCAAGGAAGGTTCATACGCTAACTAATTGACACTTTGGCCACTCTGGAACCGATTCCGGAGCATCGGCAAATTGTATGGAGAAAGTTACGAAAATCAAATTTTGATCACAGGAGGCTGAATGAGCAAAAAAGCAAAAAACGTCAACAAACGAAAAGAAATGCAGAACGAAGTTTGACGGGTAAGGCTTGTTTTACATAATAATCAATGTAGACCTCAAACTAAAATGAGCTATTGGTGAGATACAGCGATTTTACTGGAAAAAGTTTGATTTTGCGCTGCACTCTGTCCTATGAATTCAATTCCGAAATAAGTTTCTCACATATAAAAACCGAACTATGCGGGATTCATCCCTTTATGTTGAAAAGTACACCATGTACTTCCGAGTGCTGCGCAAAATCAAACTTTTTTCAGTAAAATCGCTGTATCTCGCCAATAGTTCATTTTAGTTTGAGGTCTACATTGATTATTATGTAAAATTGTCCGGGGAACACGATGATGATAAAATAAAGCAAATAAAAATATAAGCAATTGGTCAAAATTGAATTTTTATACTTAAAACGTTAAAATATAATACTAGTGGGCATTTAAGGGTTAAAATTTTATTTTTATCGAATTCCTTGGACAATTTTCTATAAAATGCAACCTGTAGAAAGTCTTTTGCTCAAATAGTTGCAAAGTTATGATTAAAAGAAAAAAAAGTTTTTTAGAAAATCGTCAAAAAAGAGGGCGGTGCCAAAAATAGAGGGATGGTCCAATCAGCACCAAACTTGGGATTTCTGTTAACTATCGATATATGAACGTTCCCTCCAAATTTGGTCCAAATCGGTGAAGGTCGAGTCCAAAAGTGTACTCAGTTGACCTGGAATGACCCATAGTTATTTTTGTCGAAGAAAAAATAATTTGGGAAATAAATGAAAATTAACATAAATTTATTTTGAAAATATCATTCATGAAGAACATTTAATCGAATTTGCTAAATCGAAAATAAATTCATCGTTTTCAATTAAGGCTGGTACAAATTTTATTCAATGTTTTTGTGTTTCAACTCTGGGTTAGAATAAGTAGGGGGGGGAGGGTTTGAAAAAAATAACTATTTTTTTAAATTTCAAACCCAACTTTAAAAAAAAGCAGAAAGATTCACAAAATATGTTTTACATTATAACAGTTATGCTACTACCGAAAATTTGCAAAAAAAAAGTAATGAATTTTTGAAACTAGTTTTTATTGCTGTTGCTATCTTTTCCGATCTGTAGTCCCAAAATTCAAAATTTGCAAATTTCATAAAGTACCCTTGCTGATTAAAAATTCAGTCAAAATTCAAAAATAAATATAATTCATTGTATTTTGAATGGTCTACAACAAAATTTCAAAGCTTAATTTCAATAAAAACATTTTTTTCGGCAACATTATTTTGTTTTGCCTTCTGATTTTTTGCGGAATTTTTGAAGGGGGTGAGAAAAAACTTGAAATTAAATTTCCCAATTGCCAGTTGAAGGTCGCAATTAGTATTTCTGAATATTTTTTTTCGATTTGGTGCATATTTTTCAGGACTACACGCCATCCCGTTTTTGGCAACACTATGTGATATTTATATTACTAAAACAAGGATGTTGCCAAAACAGGAAAATCCTAAAATGAGTATTTTTAAGAAAAACTACTAACTACTAATTCATAAATCACTTAATGAACGAACAAATGATTTTTTTTACTTTTATAAAAAATATATTTTATTTATGAAAAAAGATTTTCTTTGCATTAAAAATAATTATCTTTTGAGTAGTAACTAATTGATTTATGTTTTGAAAGTATTACGAGACCAAAAATATAAAATTAATTTGGATGTTGCCAAAATTCAAATTAATTTCATAGTATTGGTTTTTTAAGGTCAAATTTGGAAGTGATATTTCTTTTATTTTATTTTTCGTTAAAATAGCCCAAGGTTATGTGGGCAGCTATGTTGTAGAAACAAAACAAATACAGCATTTGAAGAAATTAAAAAAATAAAATTTGCTTTAAATATTTAAATATTTCTAAGATTTTTACAGCAAGCATGGATTTAAAAAAAACCTTTTCAAAAGCCATGACCTTTTGCTAGAAAAACGACCGATTTGAAGCACCCTAGCAATTATTTTTGTATAAAATAGTTTTGTCCCGAAGCAAAACTTCTGCTAATTTTGAACCAAGCAGGATACTAATTAGTTCATCGAGCAACGATTACCAAGAACAATTATGAGAGGGGGAATAAAAACCTAATATTTAATTTTTGATGATAATGACGGTGTTGAAGTTTTAACGTCCAATTGCTAATAAGTACTTTTCTCTAATTTCCTTTCACAGATCTCCTCAACCAAGATGAAGTCATTTTCGCCTGACCACTGGTAGCCCTAACCCCACACTAAATGGTAAGCAAACCCCTTTTATTAAAACTATAAATTAGCATTACAAGAATCCACCCGAACACACACGAGGGGCTCCTCACCGAAACGTTGCATTTCCAACCCCCTCACATTAGTGCAGCTCTCGGGTCAACAATTAGTCGCTACGCTTTGGCTTCTGCTCTTCCTGGTCCTGATGTCCTGATTCCCCGGGGTTTGGGACAGGCACTTGCCTCCGGTGGACATTCTCCGGAGCGGCAAACGGTTACACAAGAGGGCACTAATTTGAACACGTCCCACCGGTGGAATCATTTAACCGACAGCACGTGACTTCATTTTTTTTTTGTATTTTTTTTGTTTTTTGCCTTCTGGTCGTGGAGGTTGTCCTGGGGATGTAAGTTCTGCAAAGTGGCCATTTCTGGAGCCAGCTGCACGTGTGAGTTGTTCTTGATTTCCTTTTAAGGGCTCCTAATGAGACTTGAGTCAAGAATTTGAGGATAAAAACTTGCAATTTTATGAATTCATGTAGCTAGAAAATAGTATTTTTATATTTTATTAGATCAAGTTTTATTGTTAAAAACTCAAAATAACTGTTGATTTCTTTAAAACCAGTGTCTCCTGGTCTCGTAAATATTCATTTTATGAATTGTCTGGTGCTGATTTTTTAGGGAAATTCAATAAATTTTCTTCAGCAAGCTTTACAGTTCCCACAAATATTGCTTGCCAAATAATAACGTAATAATGCTCTGAAAACATATCGCAATGCTGGTATTTCATTTATTATTTGGTAAATTTTCGTACATGATGTCGAAGCAGATTTCTCAAACAAAAAAGTACATTCATGAATAAATCGGCTCCATAAAATGAATTAAACAAAACCATTGACACCTGCAACTCTGAAAAACGGAATCAGTTGAAACTATTACCATAAAAACAAAACATCAATCAAAGCTTCGTAAATTCTTGTTAGTTTTTCCGAAACCATTTAGAAACCTGCCCAACATTTTTTTCCCAACCGAATGTTCGACTTTCTAAAAACTCAATTCCATTTCCAATTCAGCACTTTCCATTTTGCAGGTCAGACTGGCTCAAAAAAAGGTAATCCCCCCCCCCCCCCCAAAAAAAAAAGCTACACAAAAATAGATTCATCAACCTCAACCCGACAATCACACTCCATCGCCACCCGAAATAACAGAGTGGAAAGCGAAAGAGAGTACAATTTATTTAAATTCCACCTCAAACCTCCCTCCCCCCACCTTTTCATTCCATCAAGTGTGACCGTTCATGATCTATGGGGGTGGGTGGATTTGAGGAAAATTGGGTTGGGTTCTGTTTTCGGGAGACGGGCTACCCGCAAAATAATGAGCAATTTAATTTGGTTTCATGTTTTGCTTCCATCAAACTGAGGAAAGGTTGGCTTTCTGTGGCGATTTGCTCCGGTGGAGTTGACATCGTTTGGGAGTTTAAATTTGAATAAAAAAGGAGGAAATAAAAAAAATTAATTGATGGAAATGAAATTGGATAGCTTTTGCATTGGGAATTCTCTCTTTCTAACTGATGAAATGGTTAGAAAATCGATTGATTTTGCACAAAATTCAAGTATTAATTTTAAATGCGAGTGGCAAGTGAGAAAGATTCTCAAAAAAAAACTGTTAGAATTTGGCCCCCTAAAGCCGTTACTATCTACAAAAAATAATTCTTGTCATTTCTGTCAGTAACAACTCAAGGTCAACCATTTTTAGTTATTTTATAGCCAAATAACTTATTAAATTTGGACTGCACAATCACTTAGTTATTTAAGCGACACCGATTTCAGAAGGCCTCGTGGCGCGGTGGTTAGCGGCTTCGGCTGCCGATCCCTAAGTTGCTGTGAGGCGCGGGTTCGATTCCCGCCTTATCCTCCTGGCCTTCTATCGGATGGGGAAGTAAAACGTCGGTCCATTTGCGTAAAAGAGGTTTTGGGTGACTCACCACACATAACCTTCGGACGCTTAGAAATGAGCAGAAACTTGCAACAGAGACCACAAAAGACCCGGGGGTCGTTAAAGTGGATTGCTTTGCGATTTCAGAAAATTTAGTGACTTAGTTTTAACTCTGACTCAAGCTCTTCAATAATTCGCAAATCTACCGACTCCGACTCCAACAATAACTCTTATAAAGTTGTTGGTGAAAATAACTCGACTCGTAGCTTGACTCTGACTTAGCGGTTTTTTTTTTTTTTCATTTTTTGTTTAATCAAAATATTCACATTTTTGGTATTCTGCCTGAACTCAAATAATTATTATATTATCCCAAAACTTCCTACAGTTGTAGCCTAAAGCAGATATTAGCCTATGACAAACAAATTATAATAATACCTCCTTAAGTGTGTACCGTCACTGTCGTTCTATCTTGTCGCACGTACATTTTGGGCCAAATTGAGTTATGAACGCTATTTTGTGCAGCATTGTAAGAATATTCAATCGTGTCTTGCTATCTTGACACACCCTAAAATTGATGTAAATGCGACAAATGGCCAGAGGGATTTCAGGTCAGAACGCGTTTGACACACGTACACGTCCGACTACCGTAAACATTTTTTAATTACAACTTGGAAATCCGGCAACCAAATTCCACTAAACTTCAAGACAGCGCACAGAATGGCCAACCAAACAAGGCCAAGCAATAAAACGCGTATTTCTAGAAATGTCAAAAAGCTACGTATGACAAGATAGCACGACAACGTCGATATGAAACATTTCTTGCGCAAAAATAAAGTTTTCATTCAACTAGATCAGTGTTTCTCAACCGGTGAGGATTTTTTTAATGATATATTTTTTTAGTTTTACAATTTTATTTGAAATTATCTCTCTTTATGCTTGAAACATTGCTACAAATTTCAAATATTTTTTAATAATTTGGATGAATTCTTAAAAGAAAATTTTCGGAATATAATCTATTTCAAGCAAATTTTTTAATGACTTCAAACTGACATCACAGATTTTTGCTAAACAAATAAAGAATGTTTTGTGTAAAACAAACTGCTATTTAATATTTCAACATTAAAAAAGGGAATTGAATCGACAACAAAACTAAATACAATCAAATCGATTTTATTTTGTACCAAATTTTAACTTTCCCTATTTTTTCAACAAAAATTAAAATATCGGAACAACAACAAAATTGAAATATTTTTTTTTTAATAATTTCAAACGCAAATTTTTGGTCAGATAGTAGAATTCAACATATAGTTGTTGCAAAATATTTTTTTATGCAAAATTCATTTTTTATACAAAATTATTCGTAGATGTAATATTACCATAACATTTTTAAAGAGATATTTGGTGTATATGAAATAAGTACAAAAATAATTGTAATTCATCCGTTTCCAGGACCAAATTAATTATTATTTTATTTTTTTGCTTGGATGAATAATTTAGACCTCCTGCTATTGATCCTTGTATTGATTGCAGTTAGATAATATTGAACCAATTTTGTTTTCACAAAATTAAGATTTAAAAATATCGTTTTTCACTTTTTTAAAGTTTAATGTTTGTTGATGTTCAATTCGAAGTTTTGCTTTACAAAAAAATAGCCCATAATTTAGAATTTAAGTATAAACAGCACACACCAAACGATTTAAAATCTTTTAAGACTTTTAACGTATTATGAATCCTTTTGTATAAATTAATAAAGTAAAATGAATATTGCACGTATTTGAATTCAATTGTAATTTCCATTTTTTTTTTCAATGGAAATTAAAGTACAATCAGCTGAAATCAATTTAAAATGCATTCCTTTGCGTTTAGAATTTTCTAAAATTTTCGATGTTTAGTAACGCAGGGTCAAACAAGAAATAATACTATGCAGCAATTCCATTTGAAAAGAGCCTAAACCGAGAAAAAGTTCTCCGATCGGGCTCAATTTTTTTCTGGGGGTTCCTTGGCCAAAATAATTAGACCCGTATTTTTTTGTTTGGCCATTAGGGTGGCCTACGCAGTGTTAGGGTGGTCTGAAAAATTGCCATTTTCGTCATTTTTCGCAAAAACCTCTTTTTTCGAAAAATCATACCTTCGCGCCATTTCATCTGATTTTAGCTGTCTTAGACGCAAAAGAAAGGTGATAAGTTTGGCTATTTGGGAAAAATAGTAAGAAGTTTCAAAAATCTAGCTTACCATTTGAAAAAGTCGCATGAAAACTTAAAATGGCGTTTTGACCGTGTTTGGACCAAAGAGCCTATGTCTGAAAGTATTTTTATCGGATTCCTCGGAAAATTTCACATTACATATTAAAAAGAGTTTTACGACGCGCCATGCGCAAAAACAGGAAAATGACGAAATCGACAAAAAATCAACTTTTTTCACTAAAACTGCGATAACTTTAAAATTTCAGCAATGACCTAAAGATGTTTTGGTATCAAATTTTTTGTAATTAAAAGACGCAACTTTTGGTACCGTTACATGTATAGGTCATCGCTGAAATTTTAAAGTTATCGCAGTTTTAGTGAAAAAAGTTGATTTTTTGCCAATTTCGTCATTTTACTGTTTTTGCGCGTGGCGCGTCGAAAAACTCAGTTTTTATTTTCAAAAAATCATATCTCCGAAACGTACGGTTCGACATCGCCAACTTATTGTTATATTATGTGAAATTTTTCGAGGAATCCGATAAAAATACTTTCAGACATAAGCTCTTTGGTCCAGACACGGTCAAAACGCCATTTTATGTTTTCATGCGACTTTTTCAAATGGTAAGCTAGATTTTTGAAACTTCTTACTATTTTTCCCAAATAGCAAAACTCATCACCTTTCTTTTGCGTCTAAGACATCTAAAATCAGATGAAAAGGCGCGGAGGTATGATTTTTCGAAAAAAGAGGTTTTTGCGAAAAATGACGAAAATGGCAATTTTTCAGACCACCCTAACACGGCGTAGGTCACCCTAATGGCCAAACAAAAAAATACGGGTCTAATTATTTTGGCCAAGGAACCCCCAGAAAAAAATTGAGCCCGATCGGAGAACTTTTTCTCGGTTTAGGCTCTTTTCAAATGGAATTGCTGTATGAATACAAAGAGATGAGGATTAGGACGAAGAGTCATACGCACAACAAGATTAAATATTACGTTCTTTTAAAATGTCTTGATTTAAAAAAAAATAAATATTTTTTTCGAAAAGTTCGGAATATTTTACGAATGTTTCATATTTTAACATTGAAAATCGAACCATTAGTTGTTGAGATATCGACATGGGGTCGTGCATAAACCACGTGGTCTCCTTAGGGGGGGGGAGGGGGTCCGAAATCCGACCGAAAAAAACCATGAAAAGCCATGGGGGGGGGGGAGGGGGGGGGTCGACGGCTGACCACGTGGCCTTTAAAAAAAATCTTTTCTTAAAAAAAAACAAAAAAATACGCGCTTTGAATTTACTTATATGCATACATTTTTTGTTACACTTCAAAACCATACAATTATTGTGTTTAAAATTATTACTTATATTTCAATGTCATAATATTTTCCAATTCAATATTGAATTATATATATATATCAATACTTTGAGCCTGTAATTGAATGTACACTTTTTAATACTCATGTAACAACGTTTTGCAAAAGTTTAAAAGCAGTTAAAAAATAAAGTGACAGTATCCAAAGTTAATATACCCTAAAAAATGCGTACCAAAATGCAAACACAATTTCATTTTTTTGTTGATGGTATCAAGTAGCTAAAAATGTGCTTGCAAATTTGCATTGAAAGTAGATGTAGTCTTCGATAGTTCTATTTTGGAACAACTTAAAAAATAAATATTGCTGACAATTTTATAAAATTTTCGTAACAAGGCAAAAAACTAAATATGTATTATAAATGAAGTGTCTAAAAATGATTCTCTGTGCAAAAAAAAAAAATCAAAATCTCAGATCTTAGCTAATTACCGTAGCTGGTCCTATAAGTGATCGAAGAATCTTAATCGAAAGATTTCCTTTTGACACTGAAAAAAACTCAAGATATCTTGTATCTCCTCTCTCATGCAATATTTTTTAAGTTCAAAGAAACTAAAAACCCCAATTTCAGGATTATCGCGCAAAATTTCAGTTTCACTACCTCATTTGCAAGTGAAACGTCTAACATTAAAAAATAACCAGTAACGAAAAAACGAACGATACATACTTTAAGTTTCACCAAAAAAATTGATGAATATTTTGGTCTAAAATATATTCCTTATTTCATGGGTTACACAATTCGGATTGTTATATTACATAACATTTCATAAAATACACGTTTACTATCCATCGTCAAAGTTGTAGGTATTTTTTTTTATGTTAATAGGGACCATCTCTTGAGCCAAAGAGAAACATGGGCAAACATTTTAGATTTTTAGAGAAAAAAAACGAGCTTCAAGCAAACATTGTTTTTGTTTCTCAATTAATTAATTAATTGAAGATTACAAAAAATAGGGGCCAAAGGTGCCCTTTCCTGAAAATATTAGTTTTTCTTTAAGCTGAGAAAATATACTATACCCTCAACTTCATATTTGAGATAAAACCACTCAAATATATAGACACATTAAAATAATTTAAGTTTTAAAGAGTCACTTAATTTTCAAATGCCGATATCAATTTGTGAAATAAATTTCAATACAATGCCGTCAAGATCAACATAAATAAAATTCATTAAAAAAGATGGAACGGTACTTTCAATTCAATTCAATTGGTGTTTATTAGAATTTAACAGTTCTGCTCCAGGATGTTACATTTGCAATTCAGAGATTTGGAGAACCTTTCAACTGAGATCAATGTTTCTAAGTTTAGATGTTGCTAGCTGCATGCTCTTTTAGGGAAAATAAATTTTGAGAAAAAACCCTAGATCTATGTTTGGCTTAAGACTAATATCACAGTTGTTGACGGAGGAGTGCTTCGATGAGCGGATTCGTTGACATCCCACAGGAAGTCCTGAACGGTACTTTCAACTCGCTGGTTCTCGGGCATAACTCAACCAACCGGTACATTTTTTTTTGAGTGAATTATAAGGATGTCTAGATGATCCTTAAACTTTGCAGAACTCGATATGATCAAATCTGTAATTTATGCGATCAAAAACGTCGTTCCAACTTTTGTTTGCTCTAGTAAAAAAAATCGCCCGAAAATCCGCGGAGACAAGCCCGAAAACCTGTGAGTTGAAGTTACTGTTCCAACGTTTTAGGGAGGCTTTGGCATCCGTGGGACATGGGTTGGGCGTCCCAGTGTTAATAATTTCAAAGATATTGAAAAGATTGAAAAATTAACTTATTTAATTTTTTTTTGTATTTATTTTGAGGTAATATCTCCAACCAAAAGTTGGATCAAAAATCTTAAATCGTAGATAATTGCCTATTTAAACAACTGAAAAAAAAAATGTAAAATAAATTCCAAATTTTAGCTTAATCTTTTTTAAATTTATCAAAACACGTAGTCGATAGCAAATTACAACGTTTCCAAAGACACGAAATCGATTTTCGAGCAATTCTATACGAAATCGGTCTTTATTCTTAAATATTATTTTTTTGATTTTTTTAATCCGTCTGAAACCTTTTTTGGTGCCCAAGCCATTTTGCATCATTAGTTTGTCCATATAGTTTTCCATACAAATTTGGCAGCAATGAAAATTAAAAAAATCTGTATCTTTTGAAGAAATTTTTGGTCGATTTGGTGTCTTCGGCAAAGTTGTAGGTATGAATAAGGACTACACTGAAAAAAATGATAAATGGTAATTTACTTTGCTGATTTTTAATTTCATTTTTTTGTCACTAAAACATGATTTGCAAAAAAACACTATTTTTATTTTTTTAATTTTGCCAACTTTTCAGAAATTTTCAGAACGGGCAAAAAATCGTTGTTTGAGTTATGAATTTTTGAATCAATACTGATTAAAAAAAATCGAAGTATTGACCGCAACTTAATTTCAATTTTATTTTTCGATGTAAAATCGAATTTGCAATCTAAAAGTACATAAGTGAAATTTTCATAAAGTGCACCGTTTTCAAGTTATAGCTATTTTTAGGTAACTTTTTTTTAAATTAGTTGCAGTTATTAATTTAAAAAATTTAGTGCCCATGTTTGCCTAATTTTGAAAAAAAAAAATATTTTTGAAATGCTGAGAAAATTCTTTGTTGCTTTGTTGCTAAGATGTTGCCATGCAAAGATTTTAAAACAGAAAAATGGATGTTTACTACCCAAACAACCCATAATTTTCTTATGTCGATATCTCAGCAACTAATGGTGCGATTTTCAATGTTTATAAATAAAACTTTCGTGAAATTTTCCGATCTTTTCGAAATCAATATTTTCAAAAAAAAATAAGACTAACATTTCAAAAGGTCGTAATATTGAATGTTTGTCCCTGTCTCTGATTCTTGTATGGAGAAAAAAATTAAACAGCTCGACTTTTTTGGACACACTGAATCATTGGAATCAATTATGTTTAATTAAAAAGAAAAGTTACTTTAGTTTGGATTTTTATGAATGTTTGGAATAAAATAAATATTAACTAGGAGCTTTCATAACTAAATATTTTCCTTAAAATAAAATGAAAATATTTTTTTCCTGAAACAAAACTTTTCTATTCAATTAATTTCGATTTTAAGAAAATATTTTAAAGCGCATTTAAATTAAATCATGAATGCTGTTTATATTTCAAAATAGCTTTAATTCTTAAAGCATATTTATTCTGGATGCAATTAATTGCACTGCAATTCCATAATTTTGAATACATATTTTTTACTAAGTTGCTTGTTTTGTTGAGAGTATTTTTTACTTTCTGTACCATTTCAATAAATTGTTATACTGTTATTATTTACCTTAAACTTTGTGATATCATACTTTTTTCACACTTTTAAGTGAATTTCTGTTTTTTTTTATATATTATTAAAATGGTTTTAATGGTGTGACAGCACCTACACAAATTAAAATGTTTTCTATTTGACCCAATGTCACCCCCTCTAAAGGGTGAGTTTGAGTTAATTTTAAAACGATTGGCATTTATGAACGGTGTGATTATACTAGCCATATTCTGGGAAAATGTTGGTAAATTCAGGAGCATTCCCCAACAATATTTATTTCGATATAATTTGAAATGTTTTTATTGTGTTAAAATAACAACAGTAATATCGTTTTTTGACCAAAAGTCACCACCACTGACGGTACATCATTTGTGGATAAACATTTTTGAAATCTATACTTATTTTGTTTTTTTTTAAAGATTTTTCACCTGGGAGGAAAAAGCCACGTGGCCATATAGGGGGGGGGGGGGGTGGGGGGTTGGCGTGAAACCACGAAAAACCATGAGGGGGGAGGGGGGGGTCAAAAATTATCCAAAAAAAGGCCACGTGGTTTATGCACGACCCCCATGGGATCGAAGTAAACCGTGCGTGCGACCGGACGCGTTTTTTTCCTCTGTCATTTTTTGGCCCCTAAATTTCGTTTAAAAAGAGTGAAATTTGTTTAATTTTGGAGACTTTGCTGTCCTTTTCGGCGAAGTGTCAACTATGGGAGCTGTGGCAATTACGAAGTGGCCATCAATGAAACGTTCATGTTGTTCCTGCCCCGTGAAACCAGAAATGTCCAACGCCATTCAAGTACTGCTGGATGTGGACGAGAATTTGCTTCAACATTTCCCACCGGTTTAAACAATTGCTTCCTGATTGAGTGTACTGAGTGATGGCCATCGTCCTGAAACTTCTAAGGTCAAGCCGGTAGCTGTCGTTCGTGTGGTGCAAGATTTCGGCTACCTGATCTCAAGTTCCATCAAGTTTGATCAAGCCCTAAACCATGGTTTACTTATTTGGTGAGACCTTTCCTATTTGAATAACAACATATTCCTTCATCTACTCTAACATTCTCACATTTCACTAAAGTCAACCTACGCCAACCTTATTATATACGTGGTAGGGTGTTCCCTTAGTCGTTCGCTGTGAGTTGTGGATTGCCTGCTTCTCTAATGAAGGTTCGACTGAGGGGGCATGCTTATTAATTTCTCGTCGCTCCATACCCTCAGTGACGTGATGGGAACAAGGGCGTCTATGCAAAGTGTCCCTACACCCGCTACAAATTTCCGGCGCTTGGGGTAGGAAGAGAGAAACCATTTTATTTTATGCGCCGGTATTTGTAGCATAAAAATTCGTGCAAAAAAACTTATGCACGTGGGTGTACAGATTATGGAGTAAAAGATGATCGAATTGTTCACCTAGCGCTCACATGTGTTCCAGGACCAAGTTGCCTGCGGGTATGGGGATCATACATACATACATACATACATACATTAGTTGTTGAGATATCGACATAAGAAAATGGTGGGTTTAGAATTAGAAAACATCAATTTTTCTGTTTTTAAACCTTCAAACCTATCAACAAAGTTCAAAAAAGCAAAATAGAGAGATTTTTGGCAGCTTTTCAAAGATATTTTTTTAATGTTAGCAGACGTGGGTACTTATTTAAAAAATATAACTGCGACTATTTTCAAAAAAGTTACTTGAAAATGGCTATAAATTGAAAACGGTGCACTTTATCAAATATTCACTAAAGTACTTTTTGATTGCAAATCGATTTTAACATCGAAAAATGAAATTGAAAATTTTTTGCGAAAATTATTTCGATTTTTGGAAAAAAAAAGTCAAAAATTCATAACTCGGTCATAGAATTTTTGCACATTCTGGAAATTTCTGAAAAGTTGGCATCTAAAACATATAAAAAAGTGTTTTTTTGCAAATCAAGTTTTAGTGACAAAAACTGAAATTAAAAATCAACATTTTTTACCGTGTATAACTTTTTTTCAGTGTAGTCCTTATCCATACCTACAACTTTGCCGAAGACACCAAATCGCAATTCGCAATTCGCAATTTTCAGTGTAAGAACGGGCCTTGACCGATCTTATGCACCAGGTTCCCGACGAACACGCACTGCCCTTACACCTACATCTCACCCTTGCTCTGAGTCAGTACGAGCAGCACGCTAGAACACGCTTTGAGTGTTCGTGCCAGGCATGCACACCTTCTTTTCCGGTTACGCATTTTAACTCGGCCGGGGGTGGTACATTACGTAGGGTTTGATGTAAGTATAAGCGCCTAACCATTTATAGTGTGCCTATTAACTTTCATTAAAGCAAAAACTGTTTTATTTTTAGTTTGAATTCAAAAACTAATTGTTATTTTACTGTGCATTGTTTTCTCCTGAAATCTTTCCTAGTGTTGAGTCGTGTTTATCTGTTGCTATTTCTTCTGTCGCGGTGTTTTGTTACAATGTTTTGAACCTAAGCATGTTATTCAAAAGCAGGGCCGTAGCCAGGATTTTTGTTCGGGGGGGGCTTGGGTGCAAAAATTCAAAGAGTATAGAAACCAGCAAATTATGTTTACCATCACTTGGTTTATGGTATAATTATTAAGATGAATTGTAAAATTGTAAAATAATGTATGCAAAAATGTTTAAAAAGATTTTCTTCTTAAGTTTTCAATGTCTTTATCGAAGAAACTCCTTCGTCAAAAGTTTCTCTTTATTCATACAGCTAGTTTGTATTAAAGGAGTAGAGAAGAAAGTGTTTTTTTACATTTTCTTGAATTGTTTAATTGTAATTGAATTTTGTGATGAACTGTCGCTTAATTTAAAATATACATAACTTGAATAAAAATATTGAAACAAAAAAAATCCTGAAAAAATATCGATTTATCTAACCATAAGTATTATATTTTTGTACTTTATACTGAGAGAAAAACCCACGAACAAACTGGTAAATTTGAACTATCAAATTTCAAACCGTCTGGATTTACATTTTCAGCTGTGTGATCACTGTGATGGTTTATCTGACAAATTTGTTTTAGAATTTGAGGATTTAAAAAAATGACAAGAAAATATATCTGATCTTAATTAAAGGTAATTTTTAAATAAAATTTCAATGTATCGTTTCAGTGTTGCTTATCTTTGAAATTAAAAAAAAATAAATTAAAAATAAATTTTCCGATCGAATAAACGGTTAAATTTCAACCAACGAAGTTGACTTTATAGCTGTCGGCCACCATTGCTAGTACCAACCACTAGTGTCTTTCTTTTTATCTACAAGGACTTCGCCGCCCTGGGCTCCTAAGTGTATGAAAGTATGGCACGGAGCGACGGCGCCGAATACCCATATTTACACAAAGAATTTTAGAGCGCCCGCCGCGGGATTCGAACCAGCGACCTCTGGATTGTGAGTCCAGTGCGCGGTCCGATTGATCCACACGGGCGGGAATTTCAACCAACGAGTATCAAAAAATGCTTAATGACATATGTATTCTTATCCAGTGATATCCAGAGTCAACATATTTTAAAGTCCATGAATTCATAGAAATAATTGATTTTTTTATCGGCAAAAAAATTAAATGCACAGTGCTTCGAAGTGCTTATTTCATTAAAACGCAAAAATTATCATTATCAAATTTATTGAAACTAGTGTACAAACTGTTTAACACACAGCAAAAAATCCGATGGTAAAATCGCATGCAAAAGCATGCACATCACCTTCGTCAAAATAAACACTTAATATTACACACTGCATGTACAATTTTTGCAAACACAAAAAAAAAAGTTGCAACCGACGGGATTCAAACCCAGCACCAACAGTAAGGACTGGCGCCTTAGCCCACTCGGCCATCAGACCGATGAAAAGCTGTAAGGATAAACGCATATATGAGCTTGACATTTCGGTCAAGTAGGTTTCCCATACTGATGGGCTACATATTTCAGAGTGTAATATTACATAAAATTGCATAAAAAAATGCAATATTTATTTTACACCCAGGCCTTTTACACGCAGCTGGATTACTACTTTTTTAGCTGTGCAAGTAATTTCAATGAAAATGATATAACAGCAACTTCAAGCAAAGTTTGTATTGTTCTTATCATATAAGGACTAAGAACCATTGGAAATTGGTCTATTAGTTCCTGAGACACATCTTCTTTAAATAAAAAATAAACTTGTGCGATAAAAAATATAAATGCGAACACGATTAACAAATTAAAATCTTCAATTTACTTATTTTTTTTATTTTGAAATGACTGTCAAAACTGAATTAATTTTTAAAATAAGTGTTGATATTAAAAGATAAAGGAGGAAAATAACGCAAAAGTGAGTTGGTTGTGCTGGTTATAGAAAGCCTTTCTGTATCTTTCTAAACAAAAACACAAATGAATAATAATTGAATAATATAGAATTGTAACCATTTATTAGAATCGATGTTTATTCAAGAAATATCTTGACTCTGGGAACAAAATCCTGCACATTTTTTGGTTTAGAAATTTTATATTTGAGAAACCTTGCTAAATTAAAAGTAAAGAAAACTTTATGTAAGAATTCATAAATCAATTAGATTTTTCCTGTAAATCTAATCTTAGTCTGCACTAGAATTCAAACATAAAAATATTTGAAGCATCAAAAAATTAAGATTAAAAAAACATAATTTATTGAAATGTTTGAATATTTTTTATTGAATATCTTTATTTTGAAATGATCAAAATTTATTTTTATTAAAATTCAGGATTTTTAGCATTAATTATTTTATTATTTTTATAGTTTTTGTTATTTTGCAATTTCTGATTTTTTAAAATTATCAAGTGTTTATTGTAATCTTAAATTTATGATGTTTTAAAAGTAAAGAAAACTTTATGTAAGAATTCCTCAACCAAGTAGATTATTCCTGTAAATCTAATCTTAGTATGAATTTTGCTACAAGAATCATATTTTACATTCAAATGAAAATTAAAATAAATGTCCTGTATACGGAGACTCTTAAAACTCCATTCAAAAAATGCTCAAGAAACAGTCAAGAAAAGATTTACGGAAAGATTTTGCTTTAGCGGTACGCAGCTGAAAAGGAACAGAACAAAAACGGCTTTGGATATTTATTCGGGTGCAATATGTGTTGATGAGATTTTGATTTGTTTATTTGAATGCGACTGAGAATAACGTGTGAAAAAAATGTATTCGCTAAAATAATATTGAAGAATTGCCACAAGAAGCCGGATGTCAAAATGCTGAATCTTAAAATGCCGAATATGTTAAGAATGGATTTTGTTTTTTGCTCAGAATTAAGTTTGAAATAAGAGAAAAATCATTACAATAATCAATGGGAAAATAATGGTATTTTTAAAATTTTGATATTTTTTAATATTAATTATTTTATTTATGTTTTGGTTTTTTGTTCTATTGATTTTTTTTAAATTATTATGTTTAATTTTTATTATAAATTTTGTGATTTTTTTATTATTGTTATTTTTGATTTCTGGCTTTTCTTTGTCTTATACCAAAATATTTGAAATCTAAAATTTAGAAATTTAAAAGCAGTAAAATTTTAAATTCTCAACTAGACCGTTGCAAATATTATTTATGTTACTAAACTTTGACCAAAGTCGACAGGGTAGAGCAAACAATGAAAAATATTAAAATTTAAATTACAAGCCATTGGTTTATCATTTTAAAAGTGTTTCAAAACCTCACTTTAAATCAGTACAGTTGTTTTGCATCATTAGTTTTCAAAATATCTAGTTACTGGCGAAAAGCTTTTTTCGTGAAAAAAAACTTGCCGCGGTTCAACGAAATGTTAAAAAAAATTTAAATATTTTTAAACGAGCCGAAACATGTCGTACATGATTATCAACGCAGAAAAAAACAATTCAAATTTGTTGTCACTGCTCCTAAAAGGACTTAATCGAAATAAGTTATGAATACAGAAATAACTGTTTTCAGTTAATTAGACTTCCATTTCCATTGAAGCTGTGAAGCTATTTTAAAAAAATATTGCATTTGCCCTCTGCCACTTTTGAAAGGGTGGCAACATAAACTTTGGAAAATATTTACAATGAAATACAATTTAAAAAAAATAATAAAGAAATTTTAAAATCTTCAAAATGGAAATTCTAATCCATAAAATCAAAAATTTGAAATGAAAAAGTTTAAAAATGAATTATTTATCAGAAATTTAACAATTTGAAAATGATGTTTAATTAATTTAACTGCAGAGTTTTTGAATCCAAGCTTTAATTTTCTTTTTTTACACTTTGAATATTTTTATCATTTTATTTCTTGCTTCAAAAATCGCAAGCTCATGCACAAAGTGAAAATAAGTTGATAATAAGGATTCACTTAGTTGATCTTTCGATTTATGATATATTAAATAAAAATTGGAGAGTGGCCACGGTGGAAACAAATAAATGTGACCAAAAGTAAGCATTTTGGACGAGTGGTTTCGGGAAAAAGGATTACGAAAAAGTAATAAAAATTACACACAGATATTTCTTAAGCATTTTTCTTTAAGGTCTCAGATATGTAACTAACCATATTCTAAAACCCAAATAGATAATATTAGAAGTGTATTTCTGATAATAGTCGAAATTAATTTTGAAAACAAAATCTGAATTTTGTAGAAATTATGGCATATTTTGAAAAATGTAGAAAAAATCATTTGTTAATAGTATGAAGGTCCTCAAAAAGATAAGGGGTTTTAATGCAAATAAAGAAGGGTTATTAATTTTGCAGTCCAAATTCGACAAACCGATTATCCAAAAGTTCGAAAGACTTCGGATAATCGAATCATGAACAAATTGAAATCGTTTTTTTATATGCTTGTTTTTAACATCAAATTCGGCATCTGCAACCACATTTGAGTTAGATTTGAACAATATTTCTTGGCCACCATTTTGGCCGCCACTTTGAATCTAAAAATTCTAAATTATTTTATGTTTCTTCAGGGGTCATACTTAAGTTCGAGCCTTCTATCGGATGGGGAAGTTAAACGTCGGTCCATTTGCGTAAAAGAGATTTTGGGTGGCTCACCACACATAACCTTCGGACGCCTAGAAATGAGACCCGGGGATCGTTAAAGTGGATTACTTTTTTTTTTACTTATGTTCGACTACCATAATTAAGACAACGAAATTTAAGACTACCATAATTAAGACAACGAAAAATTATTAGCTTCCGAAAATGGCCATTTTTGCGCAACATAACAGGTGCATTGCCAGGCAAGCTAGCACAGACATGAGTTTAAAAATTAATTATTTCTATGTAGCCCCGGATATTGCTATTTTTGAAGGCTTATAACTTTTTAGCAAAAAAACCCAAAAAATAAGGTATCTTTGAGAAAGTTTTTCAAAATTTAAAGAAGATATTAGTTAAGAAAATTGGTAAGAACTGGGTAGTTATTGCGCCTTCCACAGGTCAAAAACTGAAACAGTTGCTTTTCTCCATACATTTTGACGTTTTTTCCCAAACTTGGTGGTCAGTGGTCAGAAAAAGCTCAAATTTGGAACATAGGCTAGTGATCAATCTTTGATTTCAGGGGGTAGCCTCAGAAAGCCCAGATTTGGCCCACCCTAACCAATGTAATGCTAAAACTATTAGATAAATGAAATGTTACTGAATGGAACGATGTTCAAATCTGCAGCTCAACTTTTAAATATTGGATCCATAATCTAAGAAAACTGAGCTCGGCAATGGACAGGCAAATTACTTCGTTTTATCAATCTATTCTTGATTCTCTATCTTACAAATTATTTCTGTGGAGAGAACACACAATCATTGTTTTGAGATTACTTTTAAGGTAGTACATACAATCATTATTTTGAGATTTTTTAAAGGTAGTACAATTTAAAAAAATGGGAAAAATTTCGGGGGGGGCTGCAGCCCGGTAGCCCCCCCCCTGGCTACGGGCCTGTTCAAAAGTTTACCAAAAGTACAATAATGTTATGTGTGTGACTTTGATCATTCAATATATTGAGTAAGGACTCAAACCTTACTTGTTTGAAGAAAAGGGCGTAGATTAAAACAATAGACCATAAAGGAAAGCAAACTACATAAAGTTCGATACTGAAAGAATAAGTGTATGTTGAAGGAAAGAAGAGTAAAAGCTGTATGAAGTAGATTAAAAATATAGGCAATAATTTATGAAAAAAGCTATGTGATAAAGGATAAATAATATCATATAAGCTTAGATAGCATTAATGACAACTTCAGGAGCCGATTGGGGATGTTAGGGAAAACACATAGCAGTTAAAACTGGCAAATAAAGTAGAGGAGACTTGACAGATAAGTGAAACAGGACTAAAGTAGTTGGAGATAAGAAGAAGAGATACTCCGAGGTGCGATGTTCTAGGTACATCCACAACAGTTCGTTCAACATGCTGTGGATCAAAACAATACCTTCTACAATCACAAATTACTTCCCTTTCCCACATTGCCGCTTTATGATGTAGTCCGTGCTCTGCAAAGAAAGGGATGTTAGTAAAATATAAACACTATAAAATATCGATACAGTTACTTTCGTGAACCTGAGTGACATCAGGGTTTCTAATGTTGTTGCTGTTGTCTCCAGTGTGATAATATCACTCCAAAGTGGTTATCGTGGTGCAATCGTTCTCCAACCGCAGGCCCAGACACGACATGAAAATGGAAACAAACAAAAACAAAACAAAACAAAAAAGATGCATTAGTATAAGAAAATAAGAGAAACGAAAGATCATGCAATCAAAATAAAATGGTGGATAGTAAACAGAAGCAGAATTAGAAAATCAGTTATACATAATAAAGAAATAGAAGATAGATAGTAGCTGAAAGTGGAAAGAAGAGAAACCCCGTATTGCGATGTATCAGGTACATCCACAACAGTTAACTCAACATGCTGTGAATCAAAACAATACCGTCTACAATCTTCCCTTCCCACATTGCGCATCCCTTTCTTTTGGCCGTCTCTACTCTGACCCTCGCTGGTCAAAGGTTTACGAGTTCGTTTCCACAGGCCACCAGCAAGGTCACGTGTTGTCATCATGATGACGAAACCAAGCCAACGTGGAGGTAAGAAAATGGGTAACTTGCAAGGAACCAGAGCAGCTGCTTTGACCAAGATCAACTTACAGCACGACGGATGTAGTTCCGCTCCTTCCAGGATGTTCCTCACCGGGTGTCAACCGAAAAGGTATCATTCCACCCTTGGCCTGCAACTTTGCCGAAGACACCAAATCGATCAAAAAGTTCCTTCAAAATATACAGATTTTTGATTTGTCATATATCATTTTTGTATGGACAGCTGCCAAATTTGTATGGAAAATTATATGGACAAACTAATTATGCAAAATGGCTTCTTTAGACATACCGAAGGCATCAAAAAAGTTTCAGCTGGATAAAAAAGCACAAAAATAAAAAAAAAGGTCTGTTTCGTAGATAACACAGCGTAACAAAATTTTTTTTTTTTGATTAGCAGGACGATTCAAAAAACTCCCCGAGGGATCGGCTTCCTGAACACAATGCAACCTGGCCCATGTCTTAATTGTTACCCTAGCTCGAGATATTCAATGCAGAAGTTTTGCATATGAATCACCCCCCGTCGAAAAAATATTTTTTATTTTGTTTTCACTGTAACTTAAGTTCTATTAGGTCTTTTTAGATGCTTCTGGTGTCATTAGACGGTAAATTGTTAGAAAAACACAAAATATGGTCCCATTGGTCGGTTCCCGTAACCGGTTCCGGTGGAAATCCGGATTATTGGCCAAAATTGTGCGAAATCTTCAAAATTTTGAAATTTGTTGCTCTTTATGCGAAAAAAACATACTATTGCTTCAAACAATCAATACAAACTCAAAAAATGGTTTGTCCAAGCATATCCGAAGGTGTTTTATCGAAAATGTGGCCATTGAGAACCGGTTCTGGCCAATCCGGATCCGGAAACTAGAAAACATTTAAGCAGTTTTTTTTTTTTTAAATTCCTATGTGTCAGACAATTTAGAAAAACAAATGTGGTGTTGAAGCATTTTTTGCTACTCTATACTTTCAGAATCCCAAAATATGGCCAAGGGGCCAATGGGAACCTGTTCTGACTGTCCCGGATCCGGGAAACAGTGGTCACATGACATTTTTATTGAATTTATTAAAAAGTTGTTTTAGTTACCAGAATTTCAAAATTCCTTGAAAAAAAATCTGAATTTATTTATAGCCAGAATCAGAAATGTGGCCATCGGGAATCTGTTCTAAATGTTCCGGATCATGAAACCAGTGGACACTTGACAATTTTATTTAAAATTAAAAAAAAATAAGTTTAATTTTTTTTTTAATTAATCTAAATTTTATCAAAATTAGATTCAGACATGTAGCCAAATGGCCAACCGGACCCTGTTTATATATTCCGGATCAGGGAACCAGTGGACAAAATTCAAGATTCCTGGAAAACAAATCAGATCAGAAATTTGGCCGTGTGGCCTACCGGAACCTGTTTTAAATGTTGTTATAATATTGTCAAATATTTAGTTGAGAAATTTTCAGGATTCCTTAAAATGAATCTGAATTTATTTAAAATCAGATTTATAAATGTGGCAAATGGGAACCTGTTCTAAATTATCCGGATAAGGAAACCAGATGACACTTGACATTTTAATTAAATTTATTTAAAAAAATGACTGGATTTATAAGATTCCTGTTCTATTTTAAATTTATTTAAAATTTCTTTGACATTATAATTAAATTTAAGATTCCTGTAAAAAATATGAATTTATTTAATATCAGATTCCGAAATGTTGCCAAATGGCTAATGGGAACCTGTTCTTAATAATCCGGATCAGGAAACCAGTGGACACTTGACATTTTAATTAAATTTATTTAAAAAAAAACATAGTCACCGGATTTATAAAATTTCTGGCAAAATTCTGAATTAATTAAACATTGTTTTGACAATTTAATTTCATTTATTTTAAAAACATAGTAACTGGATTTATCAGATTCTTCGAAAAATCAGGGAACCTGTGGACAAAATTCAAGATTCCTGGAAAACAAATCAGATCAGAAATTTGGTCGAGTGGCCTACCGGAACCTGTTTTAAATAAAATAATGTCAAATATTTTAATTAAGAAATTTTCAGGATTCCTTAAAATGAATCTGAATTTATTTAAAATCAGATTTATAAATGTGGCCAATGGGAACCTGTTCTAAATAATCCGGATTAGGAAACCAGTTGACACTTGACATTTTAATTAAGTTTATTCAAAAAAAGAGATATCGAATTTATAAGATTCCTGTTTAAAAAATCAGAGTTTATTTAAATTTATTTTTACATTTTCATTTAATTTATTTTAAAGACATTGTTACTGGATTTATGAAATTCCTGTAAAAATCTAAATTTATTTGAAATCATTTTGAAATTTTAATTAAATTTTTTATAAAAATAATTACACGACTTAAAAAAAGATTCCTGTAAAAAATATGAATTTATTTAATATCAGATTACGAAATGTTGCCAAATGGCTAATGGGAACCTGTTCTTAATAATCCGGATCAGGAAATCAGTGGACACTTGACATTTTAATTAAATTTATTTAAAAAAAAAACATAGTCACCGGATTTATAAAATTCCTGGCAAAACTCTGAATTAATTAAAAATTATTTTGACAATTTAATTTCATTTATTTTAAAAACATAGTAACTGGATTTATCAGATTCTTCGAAAAATCAGAATTTATTTAAAATCATTTTGAAATTTTAATTAAATTTATTTTTAAAAATAGTTACTGGACTTAACAGATTCCTGGAAAAAATCAGAATTTATTTAAAATCAGAATCTGACGTGTGGCCAAATGGCCAAATGAACCTGTTCTAAATAATCCGGATCAGGAAACCACTGGACACTTGACATTTTAATTAAATTTATTTAAAAAAGTTACTGGAATAATAAGATTCCTGTTAAAAAAACAGATTTTGTTTAAAATTATTTTAAAATTTTAATTAAATTTATTTTAAAAAATAGTATTAGCTGGACTTAACAGATTCCTGGAAAAAAATCTGAATTTATTTAAAATCAGAACCAGAAATGTGGCCAAATGGCCAATTGGAACCTGTTCTAAA
This sequence comes from Culex pipiens pallens, assembly GCF_016801865.2. Classification (NCBI taxonomy): domain Eukaryota; kingdom Metazoa; phylum Arthropoda; class Insecta; order Diptera; family Culicidae; genus Culex; species Culex pipiens. The sequence goes on along the minus strand of NC_068937.1, from coordinate 46,422,568 downwards.
TAATCCGGATCATAAAACCAGTTGACACTTGACATTTTAAATAAATTTATTTTAAAAAAATTACTGGATTTATAAGATTCCTGTTAAAAAATAAGAATTTATTTAAAATTATTTAGACATTTTAGTTAAATTTATTTAAAAACATAGTTACTTGATTTATAAGAGTCCCTGAAAAATTTTGACTTTACCTAAAATTATTTTGACAAATTAATCAAATTTATTTAAAAAAAAAACATAGTTACTGGATTTATAAGATTCTTCGAAAAATCTGAATTTATTTAAAATCATTTTGAAATTTTAATTACATTTATTTTTAAAAATAGTTACAGGACTTAACAAATTCCTGAAAAAAATCTGAATTCATCTAAAATCAGAATCAGAATTTAATTAAATTTATTTAAAATCAGAATCAGAAATGGGTCAAATGGCCAATTGGAACCTGTTCTAAATAATCTGGATCATGAAACCACTTGACATTTTTATGAAATTTATTTAAAAAAAAATACTGGATTTATAAGAATCCTGTTAAAAATTCAGAATTTATTTAAAATTATTTTGAGATTTTTGTTAAATTTTTCTAAAAACATAGTAACTGGATTTATAAGAGTCCCTGAAAAATTCTGACTTTACTTAAAATTATTTTAACAAATTAATCAAATTTATTTAAAATAAAATGGTTACTTGATTTATAAGATTTTTTCCAAAAATTCTTTTTTTATTTTAAATTATTTTGAAAATTTAATTAAATTTATTTCTAAAAATAGTTACTGGACTTAACAGATTCCTAGAAAAAATCAGAATTTATTTAAAATCAGAATCTGATGTGTGGCCAGATGGCCAATTGGAACCTGTTCTAAATAATCCGGATCATGAAACCAGTTGACACTTGACATTTTTATGAAATTTATTTTAAAAAAAATACTGGATTCCTGAAAAAATTCTGAATTTATTTAAAATCAGAATCAGAATTTAATGAAATTTATTTAAAATCAGAATCAGAAATGGGTCAAATGGCCAATTGGAACCTGTTCTAAATAATCTGGATCATGAAACCACTTGACATTTTTATGAAATTTATTTAAAAAAAAAAATACCGGATTTATAAGAATCCTCTTAAAAATTCAGAATTTATTTAAAATTATTTTGAGATTTTTGTTAAATTTATCTAAAAACATAGTAACTGGATTTATAAGAGTCCCTGAAAAAATCTGACTTTACTTAAAATTATTTTAACAAATTAATCAAATTTATTTAAAATAAAATGGTTACTGGATTTATAAGATTTTTTCCAAAAATTCTTTTTTTATTTTAAATTATTTTGAAATTTTAATTAAATTTATTTCTAAAAATAGTTACTGGACTTAACAGATTCCTAGAAAAAATCAGAATTTATTTAAAATCAGAATCTGATGTGTGGCCAGATGGCCAATTGGAACCTGTTCTAAATAATCCGGATCATGAAACCAGTTGACACTTGACACTTTAATTAAATTTATTTACAAAAAATACTGGATTTATAAGATTCCTGTTAAAAAAACAGAATTTATTTAAAATTATTTTGACATTTTAGTTAAATTTATTTAAAAACATAGTTACTTGATTTATAAGAGTCTCTGAAAAATTCTGACTTTATTTAACATTATTTTGACAAATTAATCAAATTCATTTAAAAAACATAGGTACTGGATTTATAAGATTCTTCGAAAAATCTGAATTTATTTAAAATCATTTTAATATTTTATTTGAATTTATTTCTAAAAGTAGTTGCTGGACTTAACAGATTCCTAAAAAAAATCTGTTTATATTTAAAATCAGAATCAGAAATGGGTCAAATGGCTAATGGGAACCTGTTCTAAATAATCCGGATCAGGAAACTAGTGGACACTTGACATTTTAATTTTATTTATTTATTTCCCCGAGGGTCCCGGAGCACCAAAACTTCTTAGCATGGTGGCTCCCAACGATAAATTGCCTAAACAAACAGGAACGTGAGCGGGGGATCCCCACGTTTCTTCCTCCCCTGTAGATTCAGAACTGTATTGCTGTTTGAACATTCGTGTTCAAACTCAATCCAATTCAACGAATCATCCTTGTGGTAAACTTTACGCAGTTAGCCTGGCCGTTTTAACGTTTGTGATGTTTCAAAGCAATTTATTGCATTGGGGCACTGCAACTGTTAATAATTACAAGAGGATGCTACGCGTTAATCAACCTAAGGCATTTTCCAGGATGCCCTCGAAAGAATGGCTGCGCTAGGGTTAGATTAGATTAGATTAGATTAGATTAAAAAAATTACTGGAATAATAAGATTCCTGTTAAAATAAAACAGATTGTATTTTAAATTATTTTGAAATTTTAATTGAAATTATTTAAATAAATAGTAACTGGACTTAACAGATTCCTGGAGAAAAACTGAATTTATTTAAAATCAGAATAAGAAATGTGACCAAATGGCCAATTGGAACCTGTTCTAAATAATCCGGATCATGAAACCAGTGGACACTTGACATTTTAATTAAATTTATTAAAAAAAATACTGGATTTATAACATTCCTGTTGAAAAATAAGAATTTATTTAAAATTATTTTGACATTTTAGTTAAATTTATTTAAAAACATAGTTAATTGCATGATTAGAGTCCCTGAAAAATTCTGACTTGTCTTAAAATTATTTTGACAAATTAATCAAATTTATTTAAAAATAACTTAGTTACTGTATTTATAAGATTCTTCGAAAAATCTGAATTTATTTAAAATATTTTTGAAATTTTGATTAAATTTATTTATATAAATAGTAAATGGACTTAACAGATTCCTGGAAAAAAACTGAATTTATTTAAAATCAGAATCTGATGTGTGGCCAGATGGCCAATTGGAACCTGTTCTAAATAATCCGGATCATGAAACCAGTTGACACATGACATTTTAATTTAATTTATTTACAAAAAATACTGGATTTATAAGATTCCTGTTAAAAAAACAGAATTTATTTAAAATTGTTTTGACATTTTAGTTAAATTTATTTAAAAACATAGTTACTTGATTTATAAGAGTCCCTGAAAAATTTTGACTTTACCTAAAATTATTTTGACAAATTAATCAAATTTATTTTAAAAAAAACATAGTTACTGGATTTATAAGATTCTTCGAAAAATCTGAATTTATTTAAAATCATTTTGAAATTTTAATTACATTTATTTTTAAAAATAGTTACTGGACTTAACAGATTCCTGAAAAAATCGCAATTTATTCAAAATCAGAATCTTAAGTGTGGCCTAATGGCCAATGGTAACTTTGTCTAAATTATCCGGATCAGGAAACTAGTTGACACTTGACATTTAAATTAAATTTATTTAAAAAAAAGTTACTGGATTTATGAGATTCCTGTTAAAAAATTAGAATTTATTTAAAATTATTTTGACATTATAATTAAATTTATTCAAAAAAAAATATTTGACTTTATAAATTTCTGCAAAAAATCAGAATTTACTTTAAATCAGAATCAGAAATGTGGCCAAGTGGCCAACCGGAACGTGTTTTAAATGTTGTTAAAATGTTGTCGAATATATTAATTAGGATAATTTCAAAACTCAATAAAATGAATCTGAATTTATTTAAAATCAGATACTTTCTGATTCTTATTTTAAATAAATCAAGATTTTCTGCAGATTTTGTTTAAGTCGTGTAATTATTTTAAAAAAAAATTTATTTAAAATTTCAAAATGATTTCAAATAAATTTAGATTTTTACAGGAATCTTATAAATTCGATATTTCTTTTTTTAAATAAACTTAATTAAAATGTCTAATGTCAACTGGTTTCCTAATACGGATTATTTAGAACAGGTTCCCATTGGCCACATTTATAAATCTGATTTTAAACAAATTCAGATTCATTTTAAGGAATCCTGAAAATTTCTTAATTAAAATATTTGACAATATTTTAACAACATTTAAAACAGGTTCCGGTAGGCCACACGGCCAAATTTCTGATCTGATTTGTTTTCCAGGAATCTTGAATTTTGTCCACTGGTTCCCTGATCCGGAATATATAAACAGGGTCCGGTTGGCCATTTGGCTACATGTCTGAATCTTATTTTGATGAAATTTAGATTAATTTAAAAAAAATTAAACTTATTTTTTTTTTATTTTAAATAAAATTGTCAAGTGTCCACTGGTTCCATGATCCGGAACATTTAGAACAGATTCCCGATGGCCACATTTCTGACTCTGGCTATAAATAAATTCAGATTTTTTTTCAAGGAATTTTGAAATTCTGGTAACTAAAACAACTTTATAATACATTCAAAAAAAATGTCATGTGACCACTGTTTCCCGGATCCAAGACACTTAGAACAGGTTCCCATTGGCCCCTTGACCACACATCAGATTCTGTTTTTAAATAAATTCTGATTTTTTCCAGGATTCTGTTAAGTCCAGTAACTATTTTTAGAAATAAATTTAAATAAAATTTCAAAATGATTTTAAATAAATTCAGATTTTTCGAAGAATCTTATAAATCCAGTACCTATGTTTTTTAAATGAATTTGATTAATTTGTCAAAATAATGTTAAGTAAAGTCAGAATTTTTCAGAGACTCTTATAAATCAAGTAACTATGTTTTTAAATAAATTTAAATAAAATGTCAAAATAATTTTAAATAAATTCTGTTTTTTTAACAGGAATCTTATAAATCCAGTATTTTTTGTAAATAAATTTAATTAAAGTGTCAAGTGTCAACTGGTTTCATGATCCGGATTATTTAGAACAGGTTCCAATTGGCCATCTGACCACACATCAGATTCTGATTTTAAATAAATTCTGATTTTTCCAGGAATCTGTTAAGTCCAGTAACTATTTTTAGAAATAAATTTAATTAAAATTTCAAAATAATTTAAAATAAATAAAGAATTTTTGGAAAAAATCTTATAAATCCAGTAACCATTTTATTTTAAATAAATTTGATTAATTTGTTAAAATAATTTTAAGTAAAGTCAGAATTTTTCAGGGACTCTTATAAATCCAGTTACTATGTTTTTAGATAAATTTAACAAAAATCTCAAAATAATTTTAAATAAATTCTGAATTTTTAACAGGATTCTTATAAATCCAGTATTTTTTTTAAAATAAATTTCATAAAAATGTCAAGTGGTTTCATGATCCAGATTATTTAGAACAGGTTCCAATTGGCCATTTGACCCATTTCTGATTCTGATTTTAAATAAATTTAATTAAATTCTGATTCTGATTTTAAATAAATTCAGATTTTTTTCAGGAATCTGTTAAGTCCAGAAACTATTTTTAAAAATAAATTTTATTAAAATTTCAAAATGATTTTAAATAAATTTAGATTTTCCGAAGAATCTTATAAATCCAGTAACTATGTTTTTTTTAAATAAATTTGATTAATTTGTCAAAATAATTTTAAGTAAAGTCAGAATTTTCAGGGACTCTTATAAATCCAGTTACTATGTTTTTAGATAAATTTAACTAAAATGTCTAAATAATTTTAAATAAATTCTTATTTTTTAACAGGAATCTTATAAATCCAGTAATGTTTTTAAAATAAATTTATTTAAAATGTCAAGTGTCAACTGGTTTTATGATCCGGATTATTTAGAACAGGTTCCAATTTGCCATTTGGCCACATTTCTGGTTCTGATTTTAAATAAATTCAGATTTTTTTCCAGGAATCTGTAAAGTCCAGCTACTATTTTTTTTAAATAAATTTAATTAAAATTTCAGAATAATTTTAAACAAAATCTTTTTTTTTAACAGGAATATTATAATTCCAGTAACTTTTTTAAATAAATTTAATTAAAATGTCAAGTGTCCAGTGGTTTTCTGATCCGGATTATTTAGAACAGGTTCATTTGGCCATTTGGCCACACGTCAGATTCTGATTTTAAATAAATTCTGATTTTTTCCAGGAATGTTTTTAGTCCAGTATCTATGTTTAGAAATAAATTTAATTAAAATTTCAAAATGATTTTAAATAAATTCTGATTTTCCGAAGAATCTGATAAATCCAGATACTTTGTTTTTAAAATAAATGAAATTAAACTGTCAAAATAATTTTTAATTCATTCAGAATTTTGCCAGGAATTTTATAAATCCGGTGACTATGCTTTTTTTTAAATAAATTTAATTAAAATGTCAAGTGTCCACTGGTTTCCTGATCCGGATTATTAAGAACAGGTTCCCATTAGCCATTTGGCAACATTTCGTAATCTGATATTAAATAAATTCATATTTTTTTACAGGAATCTTTTTTCAAGTCGTGTAATTATTTTTATAATAAATTTAATTAAAATTTCAAAATGATTTCAAATAAATTTAGATCTTATAAATCCAGTAACTATGTCTTTAAAATAAATTAAATGAAAATGTAAAAATAAATTTAAATAAACTCTGATTTTTTAAACAGGAATCTTATAAATTCGATATCTCTTTTTTGAATAAACTTAATTAAAATGTCAAGTGTCAACTGGTTTCCTAATCCGGATTATTTAGAACAGGTTCCCATTGGCCACATTTATAAATCTGATTTTAAATAAATTCAGATTCATTTTAAGGAATCCTGAAAATTTCTTAATTAAAATATTTGACATTATTTTATTTAAAACAGGTTCCGGTAGGCCACTCGGCCAAATTTCTGATCTGATTTGTTTTCCAGGAATCTTGAATTTTGTCCACAGGTTCCCTGATCCGGAATATATAAACAGGGTCCGGTTGGCCATTTGGCTACATGTCTGAATCTAATTTTGATAAAATTTAGATTAATTAAAAAAAAATTAAACTTATTTTTTTTTAATTTTAAATAAAATTGTCAAGTGTCCACTGGTTTCATGATCCGGAACATTTAGAACAGATTCCCGATGGCCACATTTCTGATTCTGGCTATAAATAAATTCAGATTTTTTTTCAAGGAATTTTGAAATTCTGGTAACTAAAACAACTTTTTAATAAATTCAATAAAAATGTCATGTGACCACTGTTTCCCGGATCCGGGACAGTCAGAACAGGTTCCCATTGGCCCCTTGGCCATATTTTGGGATTCTGAAAGTATAGAGTAGCAAAAAATGCTTCAACACCACATTTGTTTTTCTAAATTGTCTGACACATAGGAATTAAAAAAAAAAAAACTGCTTAAATGTTTTCTAGTTTCCGGATCCGGATTGGCCAGAACCGGTTCTCAATGGCCACATTTTCGATAAAACACCTTCGGATATGCTTGGACAAACCATTTTTTGAGTTTGTATTGATTGTTTGAAGCAATAGTATGTTTTTTTCGCATAAAGAGCAACAAATTTCAAAATTTTGAAGATTTCGCACAATTTTGGCCAATAATCCGGATTTCCACCGGAACCGGTTACGGGAACCGACCAATGGGACCATATTTTGTGTTTTTCTAACAATTTACCGTCTAATGACACCAGAAGCATCTAAAAAGACCTAATAGAACTTAAGTTACAGTGAAAACAAAATAAAAAATATTTTTTCGACGGGGGGTGATTCATATGCAAAACTTCTGCATTGAATATCTCGAGCTAGGGTAACAATTAAGACATGGGCCAGGTTGCATTGTGTTCAGGAAGCCGATCCCTCGGGGAGTTTTTTGAATCGTCCTGCTAATCAAAAAAAAAAAAATTTTGTTACGCTGTGTAATTGCTCAGGGTTTTGATGATACATTCACATATTTATTAAAACCAGCATTAATTCTGCTTTTTGAGTTTGAATTCAGTTCTTATTTTAGAAAATACTAGGGAATATTCTTTTTCAACTTGAGTCAACTTGTTCAATGGTCTCCCTGGGCAGAGAATCCTTTCCCAAAATATCCCGCCCAAGACGTGGCACGCGACAGTCATATTACATATTCATCATATCGATGTACAACACAACATCCTCCCAGACTCCCGGAGTACATCGTTCCGGGGAAGTTTCTTACCGACCGATTCACCGCGGTAATCCTTCAAGAAGGAAGACACCAGCAGCAGCCGTGTCTGATCCTGAACCCTCAATCGCTTCATTATTTAAATGATTTTTTTTTACTTTTTTTAAATTGCTTTAAATTTTTACAATGCTCTTGAAACCTCTTTGTTGTAGTTTTCGTTACATAAAACATCTTTTTAATGATTTTCTAAGTAACCCTGATTCCGAAAATTGAGGGTTTAAACTGAGGCGTTCCCCAAGTGGATCAGGGACAGAAATGGGGTTTGGGTAAGGTAGGAAATCGGAGCTGACTACATAATCTGCTCGACAGGCTCCGCACGAAATCCTTGAATGAACCCTGGGCTGGTGGTGGCAAATCCGAAAAGGTGAAACCACCAGTCCCTACCATTTCTCCTACTTTTGCTCTCTAAAGTCCTTAGCCGGGATCTGTGACGGATTTGTGGAGTGATTTTTGGGGGAGGCGGAAGAGGGTCGAGAGCACCAAAAAGCGAAGATTTTCGACGAACAAGAAGACAGGAACCAGCCGAACCAAGACCATGTGAAGGGATCATAAACCGTATAAATGTATTAAAGGAACGAAATTAAATTTTCATTCAATTTAAGGAAAATCGAAAAGTAACTGCAAGTAGAAAGGTTTCGTCTAGGATGGGAAGGGGAAAAGTGATAGTCTCACACTTTTCCAGCATTTTAACGATAAATCAAGAAACAATTTCAACAAAAGTTGACAAAAAAAAGTGAGACACTGAAAGACATAAAAACTTAAAACCCCGCAATAGCAAACAATCATCATCCGCGTGGCCACAGGTGGTCCCCGCGGGATTCCGACCGTGTGGAAAACTTTTATCCTCACCCGATTTTTCCACCCACGCGGAATCGCATTTCACTGATTAAAGCAACAAGTTTTCCTGGGTTTCTGTTTTTTGTGTCCGCTGAGTTTCCCTGCTGTTTTTCCAGCATAACTCTGTGCAGTTTTTCGAGTTTTTTTTGCTCTCGCACTTTGCTTGTTTAATCTTTTGCTTCGCTTAATTATCTGCGAGACAGTTTCTTTCTTTGTTCTTTGGTGTCGTTACGAAGTGGTTTGCGAAAAGTTTTGTTTGGTGCAGGTTTTTTGCCGAGACATTTTGCAAATTTGTTTGATTTGTTGAATTTTGCGAGCAATTGTCTGGAATCTGGAACGCAACTTCGCAAAATCTTGAACAAGTGTTCATGAAATCTGGAATTACGACCAAAGTGTTCAAATTCCACTGTAGGTTTATGAAAAACGTATCATATACGTGAGCAATTCTCCACCAAACCCGGATATGGATTTTACTTATATTTTTTAATTTGGCTCAAACTTTGTGGGGGCCCTATCACCACGAGCCACGTAGCCCAGTGGTAATGCTTCCGCCTCGTAAGCGGTAGATCGGGGTTCAAATCCCGGCTCGGACCAACACAACTGGTGATCTTTTCTCTTCTGGATTCGATTGCTTAGTAAAGGGAAGGTAGTGTATCGTCACAAACTGGACCTTATCACGACACCTTAGGGAGGCGACCTATGGAATGTTAACATTAACCTTAACATGTTAACATTAAGTTGAGAATGAAATTGCCATTGAATCCGCTTTGTAAATGCCGGCCCCTATACTCTTCAAGGGTGTTCCCCTCAGGAACTGGGAAAGATTTACTTTTATCACCAAACAAGCCATTTTTTGTCATTGGTTCACCCATACAAATCTCCATACAATTTTGGCAGCTGTTCATACAAAAATGGTACGTAAATATTCGAAAATCTGTAATTTTTCAAGGATTTTTTTGATTGATTTGGTGTCTTGCGCAAAGTTGTAGGTATTGATAAAGATAAAAGGTTCACGGAAAAAATTGGTGATTTTTAAATAACTTTTTTTTAACAAAAAATCAATTTCCCATTCAGCCATTCAGAAGTATGGACCAACATTTTACTGACTGTTTTTATGATTTTTTTTAAATAGCGATTTTTATAAAAAATAGCCGTTCTGAAAATATGGCCATTCAAAATTATTTTTTTTTGCGAAAAATTTCGTTTCTTTTTAAATAGTGTCCATGAATGTCCATTAGGCCGTCCCAAAAAAGTTAAAAGTTGTCAAATCTTCGGTGCTCACCCCTAGAATGATAGATTAGGATGTCAGGAACAATGTTTTCATACAACAAAAAATTCCCAAAAATGGTTTACAACTCGCGCGTGGAGCTTAAATGAAAAAAGTGCATTTTTCGAGTATTTTCCAGAAATGCGCATAACAATCAAGACAAACAGTCATTCAAATTTGGTCGCCGTGGGCTTCAAGTTATAGTTTAATGTCCCCTGAACAAATTCCTGTACAGACATAGTCCATAAAAGCTTGTGTTTGGGCATGGCATGGCGTTTTAGCGAGAAAAATTTGTATTTTTTAGCCAAAAAATTTCAAAAATCACTCCCCAAAACGAGCCAAAAAATTTCGCAGCCAAAACTTATGCATTCAGCTTATAGGAGATTTTACGAAGAATATTTTGCTTTTTTTAACAATGAATTTATGTTTACGAAAAGCCGAGATATTTGCATTTTAGTGAACAAAAAGTGACGAATTTTCAAAATTCTTGATATATAAGCGTTTTTAGCATAAAACATTGGCTACTATGATTACAAACGAGAAAGCATATATTTTGGATATATTTATTTTGTTCGCTCAAAAACGATATTTGTTAATAACATTTCATGAAAAAACATGAGATTTTCTCACAATGTGATGGGAGTGATTTTTGAATTTTTTGGCTAAAAAATACAAATTTTTCTCGCTAAAACGCCATGCCATGCCCAAACACAAGCTTTTATGGACTATGTCTGTACAGGAATTTGTTCAGGGGACATTAAACTATAACTTGAAGCCCACGGCGACCAAATTTGAATGACTGTTTGTCTTGATTGTTATGCGCATTTCTGAAAAATACTCGAAAAATGCACTTTTTTCATTTAAGCTCCACGCGCGAGTTGTAAACCATTTTTGGGAATTTTTTGTTGTATGAAAACATTGTTCCTGACATCCTAATCTATCATTCTAGGGGTGAGCACCGAAGATTTGACAACTTTTAACTTTTTTGGGACGGCCTAATGTCCATTCCTTAAATTATTTTTTTCGAAAATTTCAGATTGTTTTTTACGGAGCCAAGCGTTCAATAATACGCCTTTTTGAAATGTTATAGTTGATGTTAGTCAAAAAACCAGAATTTATCGGAAAAAAAAATTAACTTTGAATGGCTATATTTTGAATACGGTACACTTTATCACAAACATTGTAAAGTACTTTTCGATTGCAAATTTGATTTTACATAAAAATGAGGTCAAAAAATTTTAAGTACAAGATTTCATTTTTTAACAAAAATCTATATTTATACAAATCATAGCTCGTTGGCAAAATCAGCAACTTCTGAATGGCTTAAAAGATGCGGGGTTTTGTCCCTTAAAACATATAAAAAAATCATAAATTAAAAAATACGAATTTTCGAATATTGAACTTTTGTGTAAAAAAGTTAATTAAAAATTCACATTTTTTTTCCATGTACCTATTTTTTGCTGAATAGTCCTCATCAGAACCTATAACTTTGGCGAAGCCACCAAATCAATCAAAAAAAATCCTTAAAAAGTAACAGATTTTTGAATATTTACGTCCCATTTTATGGAGATTTGTATGGGTGAACCAATGACACAAAATGGCTTCTTTGGTGATAGGGAAGGCCTCACGAAGTTTGAGGTCAAAATTACTTTACTCAGGGTTTAAAAAATCATGAATACTTTTTCATGAGTTTGGGAACTGATTTTTCTCCGTGTAGAGAATCTAAAAAAATACAAATTTTCCTTGTGAAATGTGATTCCACAAATGTTAAACAAAATATTTTTTTTTTAAATAATGATGAAATATTCTACATTTAATGTATTTCTAGTAAACAATTCTTGACTTCAGATTTGGAAATAATAAGAAAAATCATTATCCTCCTGCTTTTTTATGCAATAAAGGACTGTTATGAACAATAATCGATTTAAAATGCTCAGAGGCCATCATAACATGAATTCTTTTGCATCCAACCTTTTGTCTCAAAATTTCACCCTTCTTTTTCCCATTTCATACCAGCTATCCCAACTCCTGGGTGTCATTCTCAGCCCCCTCCCCAGGTCGTGAACCAGTAACCGTGGCACGACGAAGGTGTGACTCGTGACTGAACGGCACAATCAATCAATACCCGGAGCACCGTGCTCAGATCGCTTTTCCGGTTAGCTTGAAATAAAAATTTGTCACTCTTTCTCCATGGTTTCGGGATGAAGCTGGGAAGTTCTCTAAGAAATATTCGAGTATTATTTTTTTGAAATTGTTTTTCATTTAATTCAACAAAACAATCGCATAAACTTATACAAACAAAATTTCTTTGAAATGTTTTCAACTTCTGATTATATTTGAATTTAAATAAAACTTAGAAATAATTTCTGAAAGAAATTCCTCAAAAAAGGATACCCACAAAAAAATCGATTTTCGTTCGCTTGTTTGACACATCGAAGATTTTCCCTCCCCAATCTTCCCCACCATTTGTTCAAAAGGGATAATTGATCTGTCTGGGAGGACTGGCAGGACATATGGGATCCAGCCTCCTCAATACACAACCCTACATCATGGGGCTAAGGGTCACCGGGCGGGGATTTCCGGCCCGAACGGCCGCCTAACGGTAGGCTAATGGCGATCAAATTAGTGTAAAATCCCGGTAATCTTATCAAAAAGTCACATCTTTCTATTCAAATTCGTCGCCATTGAGTGACACATCTAGTATCACCAGCACCACCACCGAACCGTGGCCACATAATAAAGCTTTATAATCCGGCCTCGGAACATGTCCCAGAATCGATGCCCGGGGAAGCCGAAGAAAAGGAAAAGCCTCGTCCCGGTTGCAAGGAAATTGATTTTTAATGAAAGGTCTGCGTAGAATTTATGAAAAGGTTCGTCTTTTTCGATCTCGGCCCCGGAAGTCACACAATCGATGCTGGGTTGGGGGGAATTTGCCGGAGTGGGTGGAAGAGGAGAATGGGGAAAGTTTTGCATCTTCTTTGTGAAATTGAATCTTGTAAATTTACCTGTTTTGGGGAGGCTGAGACAATTTGAGGTTATTTTTATACGATACCATTAAAAAACTATAAAGAAAACAAGGAGGAAATTCAAACTTATAAGAATTAGGGGAAGGTGGGGCAAGACGACCATATGGGGCAAGAGGAACAATCGCTCGTACGGCCGTAATTTTTACAATTTTGATTATTTCCAGTATGAGAAATTGTTGCTAGCAATGCAATTAGTTGATTCTACTACCACATAACCGCCAAAACTACGTAAACGCCACGGGGCATAAGATTAAATGAAGTTTTCTTCAAAACCTTTGTTTTCTCATAATATTTGGAAAGTACAAATAAGGCTTAGGGTTCGTTTTGAGGCTCATTTTATCAAAATGATAATTTTCTTAGATCGGTAGAGTCCTTACCAATGACTTGCACCTATTATAAAGTATGATTTAATTTTTGGTTATTTTTGTTGAGAGCTTTTAAACAATCTTGTTCAGGTGGGGCAAGTGTACCATATGGATTTTTAGTATGGAAAAAAATTAGGAATTCCTGCAACAACATATTTTATTAGGAAATAAATACATAAAAATACTTAAAAACTTATAAACAATTGTTAAAAAAAATTGTCCATACAAAATATAGTGATATTATGAAAGTTTACCATTTATCATCCAGGTAATATTTTTTTTTCGTAAAAACGATCAAATTTTTAGTAAAATATTATTATTTAATCTAAAAATGAAAGAAACGTTCCAAATCCATTCTAATCTGATGTATCTAAGTGATAACAGTTCAACTGTTAGCAAATTAACATGTTTTTTCATGCATTGTTCCTCTTGCCCAAACGGGTTGTTCGTCTTGCCCCACTAGTTGAGTAGATCGTACGGAAAATCAAAAAATTTAAAATCAAAGCTCTGTTTAGCCCAGTGGTCACTAAGCAGCCCGCGGGTTGGTTTTGAAATTATGATGTAATCCAGCCCACTCCAGCCTCCTCATGTTAAGTTCGCTAGAAAAAAAATGAAAACCTGAGTTTTCTTTTATAAAGAAAAATTATAAAAAATATATTTTTTTATCCAGAAATCCGGATTCTCAATTCAATTTGTGTTTGTAAAGTATTAAATAAGCGTTATCTCATCATTCATAAGGATTTATAAAAAGTTTAAAGTTGTAAAGTTAAAAGAATGAAAACTCCCATTTCCGTGAATCCCATAAATTCCGTAAATATCATAAAACAATTCCATCAGTTCCAAACATTATTTTTATTCTATACTCAAAGTTATAAGTTATTTATTATCCAATGAAATCTAAATAGTACTTCATTTTTAATTTACTTTAGGAAAAAATAATTCAAATCGATATTATCTAATTCGGTCTAAGAAACTGGTGGATTAGAACTGTTAAGTAATCATTTGAAATTTCGGAAATTATAATGGACATTCAGAAATGTTACCAACTTGGGTAAATTATAAAAATATTTTGACAATAAAATTAAATCTTAATTTTTTTTTCAGACGAACGGTAAAAATATGATTCTGAAATTTTGCAGGATCTTAAGTGGCCAGCAGAATTTTATCACATGTTAGAAATTGATGATGAAAAAATGCTTTTCATGACATAAAATTTCATTGAAATATTGGTTTTAGAAATAATGTTATTCCTAAATTATCAGAGCAATAATTTTTTTTTACGATAAAATTATTATTCTTATGAATTCAATGATTGTTACTGTATTCATATCTATGCTTTAAAATTGTGAAATATTAAATTAATTTAAAAAAAATCAATAATCAATCAAAGAATGTTTTTGGATTATTTTCAATTTAATTTTTCAACTGTTGAATTATTTAATAAAAAATAAAACATTTTTAATAATTTTACAAAAACAATCATTTTTTTTTAAATTTGTTCGTGCTAAGATAATGTTGTATCTGTCACCATTGCTTAGTAAAAATAAAGATGGAATTGTTTATATTTTGAAAAAGGTTTTGTTCTATTACTGCCAGGTCGCAATGATTTAGAAAAAAAACTTCAATCTTTTTTCGACAGTAAGCGCAGTTTTTTATTCGAAAACAACATATTTTTTTATTATATAGCATAAACTTAATTTCTATGATATTATTCTAAATGAATTTGAAAAAAAAATCATTACAAAGATAATATTCTGAAAATGTTACTTTCAAAATTCTTTCATTTTTAAAAAAAATCATTGAAAAGAGTAGCAAAACGTTCAAGCTAAAAAAAGAATTCATTCCAAATCCAATCTTATTAAATACGTACCTAAAGAGATAACTTTCCAAACATTTTTTTCGCGCACAGTTTAAGTAGATGAAAATTCTTGAGGAGGGATTGACACGGAATTCTAATTCTAATCATCTTGCTGCCTGTTGCAAAGCAAAACATCTTTAGTTAATTGCAAAATTGAACAAATCTTTAAAAATCAAATGAAGTAAAAATCACGAGAATGAATAAGTGAAGAAAAATTTGAAGCAAATCCATAAATTTGAATAAAAGTACAATTTTTTTTCTAAATCTTGTGTTATCAAAAAACTGGGTGGTAAAATTTTTCCAATATTTCCGTTCCCGTATAACCCGTTCAGATCTCGCTTCAAAACAACATTCACAAAAAGATAGTACAAAATTATTAAGAGAAGATATCTTATCAAATTTGAGTTCGATTTTAAATGTAATCGTTAAACTTTCCGATCCTTTGAATATAAATATTCAAAAAAAAATTAAATCAGCCTCAACATCTGAAATGGACCAAACAAATATTTATTTTCGACCATATCAAATGTTAAGGTTTATTTGACAAATTTTTTTAAAAATATTTGTACCAGCCTAAAGTGCCACTTTTTTTCTGAAAAGTCTCTCAATTTTGCCGAAGACACCAAATCGATCAAAAAGTCAATTTTGAAAGCTGCCAAAATTGGCAAAATTACTTCTTTGGTTTTAGAATAAGTTCACACAAAGCTTCATGCTAATAATAAAAATCAATAAAAAAAGACCGAAAAAATGTTCATTCTTGAGATAATTGCCCATGTTTTTTTTTGTGTGTCCAATCTGTGGTCCAAACCTATGTTACATATGACCTATGTTTTATATGAAGTATTTCAAAATGGATTACCTTTAGTGCACTTCCAATTGTGTTTTTACCATCTTTATAAACAATTAAATTAAAATCATTTTTTTTTTGATGCCCAAGAACAACCTTTTCCCGATTGTGAAGTTCACCGGGACAGCTAGTAAAAACATAAAACCATGGCTGAGGGCATAACAGAAAGCTCTGCATGTTTGTTCTGGTCAAAAAATTCATTTTTTTGTCAAAAATGTATTGCAAAGTTCGCAACATCAACATGCAACATGCTTCTAATAATAACTGCATGAAATATATATTTTTTGATATTTTGAAAAGTTAAATTTTGAGAGTATTTCTATCCTTATTAATTTTAGAAAAAAATGAAGATTACTGTTATTTTCCGAAATATAAACATTTAGTTTTTTTTCCTAAAACATAGAAAAAAAAATCAAATAAACAAAATCTTGAGTGCAACATTTAGACCCACAGCTAAATGAATTAAATTGATGATAAAAAACTTACGTTGAAAATAAAACCGTACAATTTTCAAATGTCCTTTTCCCTGCACGTTAGCGTTCGGTTGCAATGCATTTCTGTAGCAATTTTCCGGAAAAACAGAGACGCACCAGTGATAAGCCCGCATGAAACTGTAAACTATGCCAAAGCCAAATGTTTGACCCACCTTGTTGTGCCCGAGCTCGGTTTCCCGCTTTCGGTCATGACTTCAACTTTATGGCTTTCAACCGAGCTATCCCTTAGCTGTGCGTCGAAGGGGTCTAAATATGGTTTCACGATTGTTTGAGGTTTTATGGGTTTCAAAAACTATAAATTTCAAGTGGATCATTTATCATTTCCAAGTTATGACCGAGTTTAGGGTGATTCGGGACAAAGGTTAGTGACTCTAACTAGGTAGCTAAAAACTCCTCGTAACAGTTTGGTGTAATGAGCTTCATCACAGAGAGAGAGAGAAGAGGGAAATCTGTGGAAAATAAAGGATCTTGTTCCACCTTCATCCTGTGAGGTTTGCAAATAGTGAAAAACCAAAGGTGGGGTTGGGGGAAAACCCCATAAAAAGTCCTCCCTCACTTTTGGTTGTTATTGTAGTGTGAGTGAGTGCGATTCCGGACGAGACAACAGAAAAAGACGAGAAACATTTTAATTATGATCCTACTCAAAGAGGAAATGAGCATAAACAACCTTCAGGGGGGGGGAGTGGTGCCACATATGACTGCAGAAGCGGTGGTGATGTCCACGTGGGATTCGCCCCCACAAAACCTTCGGGGGAAGGTAGGACGGCCGCGTAAATGAGTCTGCATAACTGAAGGGGCTGATGAAACCGGTTGAGATTAGCTCTTTCCGGGGAAAAGCGACTCTAATCAGTGTGGCAGAGGGAAAACATGTGAAATAAAAAGCAGAGGAAAACCTTGGACCAAAGGACACGTGGCGCGAGGGCGTTCGAGTAAGTGAAACCTTTTTCGCCCCTTCATTTGGGCTGGTTGCGAAGGGTGTTTGCGGGTGGAAATGGACAGTGTTTAGATATTCCTCTTTATATTCAAATTGGTTGTCACTTTTTTTTGTGCTGACCAGGATGATGGTGCCAAAAAGAACATTGAAACAACAGTTTGATGATTCATTTAATACAAGTATGATAACATTTTAAAAATGAAGCTCATTTTTTTATTTTTCCCGTGTTCAGGAGGACATTTGTATTTATAATGTTTAGTTGATGTTTGTTTCTGATAATATTTCGCATATTCTACCACGTCCTATCATAACTTTTTGTCTTTCTAGTTTTTTCATGTTTTCAACAAAGCTTAGAGGCATATTCTGTGACATTACAAAAATTACTGCATATTTGTTTATGCATAAAATATTGAAAAAGTTACTAAAAGGACATTTTTAAAAACGTTCCATAATCCAAGTCAAACTTCCAACCTTGATAGAATTTGAAATGTTCTTTTTTCCAATGCTTTTGAAGATCAAAAATTGGTTTAAAAATGGAATTTTGGCAAATTTTAAGATCTAAGCACGCCTATAGGCCAAATTTGTCGGTTTTCTTTATCTTTAAAAAATTTGCAACATTCCAAGTTAATTTTGACCATCTTTTCAAAGCTCATAATTTTGCATTTTTGTCATGTAAAAAAATACATTTATCTAAAAATAATATTGATAAAATATATTTTATGAAATCATATTTATTGTGTGAAAAGTCAAATAACTATTTTTTCTGAACAGTCCTACAATTTTTACAATTTTTCAAATCGATTAAAAAGTCCGGTTTTTAGATACATATTTTTTAAAATGTTTATGGCATTTTGAATGGACAGCTGCCACAATTGGCAAAATGACTTCTTTGATTTTAGAAAAAAAAATACACACAAAGTTTCAACCTAATAAAAAAAATAAATAAAAAATGAATGGCCAGCACATTACGCATTCTTGAGAGAATTGCCCATTGTTTTATTTTGTTAAAATCTGTGGTCCAAACCTATATTTCATATTGTGAATACGTCCTACCACGTCCTATACTAACCTTTTGTCTTTCAAGTTTTTTCAAGTTTTCAACAAAAGAATGACGCAATTATCATTTAAATTGAATAAAAATCCTTAGAGGCATATTCTGTGACATTACAAAAATTACGGCAATTGATTCATGCATAAAATATTGAAAAAGTTACTAAAAGGACATTTTTAAAAACTTTGCATAATCCAAGTTAAACTTCCAACCTTGATATTTTCAAAACTTTAAAAGTTCTTATTTCCAATACTTTTGAAGATCAAAAATTGGTGTAAAAATGGAATTTTGGCAAATTTTAAGATCAAAGCACGCCTAGAGGCGTGATTTTAAGGGTTGTTAAATATTGCTTATTGAGCAATTCTCTACGAAATCGGCCGATTTCGACCATTTTTATTTTTTGTATTTGTTTGAATTAACTCAAACTTTGTGGGGACCTTCCCTATCACCTGTTCATACAAAAATGGTACGTAGATATTCGAAAATCTGTAACTTTTCAAGGATTTTTTTGATTGATTTGGTGTCTTCGGCAAAGTTGTAGGTATTGATGAGGACTATTCAGAAAAAAATTGGTACAAGGAAAAAAAATGGTGATTTTGGAATTATGTTTTATTTGCAAAAAATCAATTTCTCAAAATCCGTTTTTTTTTTATTTTTTTTTCATATGTTTTAGGGGACAAAACCCCGCATCAGCCATTTAGAAGTATGGACCAAAATTTGGCCAATGAGCTATGATTTTTTTTAAATAGTGATTTTTGCAGAAAATTCAAATTTTGTACATGAAATTTTGTGACCTCATTTTTTCATGTAAAATCGGATTTGCAATCGAATTTATTTTTAATTAAGTGCACCGTATTCAAAATATTGCCATTCAAAGTAAAATTTTGTCTGATATATTCAAGTTTTTTTTACTTTTTAAAATAGTGTCCATGATTGTCCATTCCTGAAAATTTTTTTTTCGAAAAGTTCATTGAAGATTGGACCTCTGGTTGCTGAGATACAGCGGCTTAAAATAAAGAAACAGGAAAATTTATGTGATCTTAGTCTCACACAAAGAACCCTCTTTTTTCTGATGTCGATATCTCAGCAACTCCGATTTTCAATGTTAAAATATCTTTTCCGATCTCTTCGAATCTCTTCAATCAAGACACATTTCAAAAGGGTGTAATATTAAAAGGTTTGGTATACTTTGGTGGAGAAAATAGTTAATTTGGAAGACTGAAAGTTTTGGTGCTTCACTTTTCTAAGGACATAAGGGAAATTCTCCATGACATTCCCTAGTAAGTTGTGCTTGGATTTGTGTGATTTTTGGAAATGTGAGGCCGAGTGGTATTCTTTTTTAAATGCACCTATGAGTTTTGCAATATTGTTAGTCTAAGTATTCAACTTGCATTCAACATGAATCCAATTCCGATTTATGGATTCTATACTGGCAGTGCGTGGCCGAATGGTTACGCTGTCCGCTTTGTAAGCGGATGATTCTGGGTTCGATTCCCATCTGCTCCAACCTTCCATCGGATGAGGAAGTAAAATGTCGGTCCCGGCCTTGGTTGTTATGCCGTTAAGTCATTCCAGGTGTAGGAGTCGTCTCTATGCCCTAAGTACAAACAACACACCAAACCAAGCCTACTCCGGTGGAATCGCTGGCGGCGGTTGGACTCGCAATCCAAAGGTCGTCAGTTCAAACACTGGGGTGGAAGGTTCCTTGGAGTAGAAAGAGATTTGGGTGCTCTCCCCATTCAAGCCTTCGGACTCCTAGGTTCGAGCAGAAACTTGCAATAGAGACCTGGGGGTCGTGAATGTGGATGGTTTGATTTTTTGATACATCAATTAAAGACCTTATAATGCATATTTGCCTCACAAAATCAATAGACCAGATTGTAATTTCCTGATAATATGCATTTGTGTTCGGCCATCTAACATAAGGTATTCTTTCTGTATGTAAGTGTAGGATACCATTTAGATTAAAAAAATGCCTTTTTGCAACTTTATCACTTCTTCAAAGCTTATTAAATGCGTTTTGGTCTTGAAAATGTGTCGTTTACATATAAATTTGAATAGTCAATCAATTTTTATACAAGATTAAGAAAACAAGGAAAAATTATTTATTTGATTGAAATCATTTTGAACATCAAGCAATTTTTTGTGATTTTTGTTTCCACTTATAAGAAATAAAATCCTTGTTTAGTTTCTAATTTTAGATTTATAACTAAAAGGTCCATTTGCTGGTTTGACTGCTAGTGCACTTATGTTCTGAAAACATTTACTATATTGATCAGACATAAAACATCAGAAACATAATAAACTTTTAAACAATTTCGGAGTTTTTTAACAATTAAACAATGCTTCTTTGTGGAATTGACCATTATGTTTATTTTTAAATGCATTTTTTTTCTGCAGGCATAACTTTCATTAGCATTAAAAACAAACAAAAAACACCTCGTCGTCTCGCATATAGTGGACCATTGCAAACATCACCATTTGCAGAGTTTTCCCCTCGGAGACAGTTTTCAAAGCTATGATGAGCTTTATTCGCAAAAGTTTTCCACGGTAAGCTGTCATCGTGATCTGGTCTGAATTGCCAGCACACGGAAGGTGAATTTGCGATGAAATTATGTAATTTTATATTTTTCTGTCAACTTATGTTAAAAAGTAGTAAACAACTGTAAAAATCACATTTTTTTTTCTTTTGAAAAATCCAAATACGGTCCAGAAAATATTTTCACCAGATCTTGCATTGCTAGGACATATGTTGCAAACTGCTGCAAGGCATTTCGAGCACCGGATTTCCTCCAAATTGGCCGTGACAAAACATCCTGTGTGAAGTCAGTGGATGGAAATGTCTGGAGGGAAATCAACCAGCACCAGCTCATGTTGCAACGCTCTTCTGCACTTAAAGCGTCCTTTAAACTGGAAACCGAGATGTTTTCACCAAAATGTTACCCAATTTCACCTCCCAAACTGACAGCAAATCGATCAAATGTCACCGTGTTACGAAGAGTGAAGACCCCAAGTTTCACCCCGGCCGGAAATTCGGTTACGAATTCCAATTTCGGCCCCTTTTCCGCCCGACAAATCGACTTTTGATTGTTATCCTGTTATACCGGGGCTTTGGCGCTTCTACTTGGGTGAAAATCTCGATGTTGGTACCAATTGGAAGTACATTTTTTCTCTCCCCGACAGCATAAAACACTTTTTCACCATCCCCTCCCCCTTTTCCACAAGCAGCAAAGGAAATCCCTGCAGGCATTTTAAAACCCCGCAGATTTAATCTCTTGCGTGGAGGAAGTTTTTCCTGTACTTTTTATTAAATTTAATGCTCGAACACGCCGGTTGCTACCTCCTTCAGCCTAGTTTCTTTTTTTCCACGTGCCTTGTGAGTGTGTGCACGTGGTTTGTGCTCACACAGGAAGGCATCCCGCGGAGAGATTCTCCGGAGTCGGAGCCTAAGTTGGAAAAATTGGTGGAAAATCCGGTGCAAAACGCGAAGAGCATACATTCAGGCGTAATCTAGTAACATTTGTTTCCCTCAAAATAAAAGATTTTCTAAAGTTATTTGATATAAAGTTGCTTCATCACATTACATAAGTTACAATAATGACCCAATAAATCAGCAATAAATACACAGCGATGACGTCCAGATATCCAAATCAAATCGTTACGGACTGTCAACTCCCTTTCTGCGTGATAGTCAATGATAAACTTTCTCTTTTAGGGCATGATAAAGCAAATCTTTTCAACACTCACCCAAACTCGTATGAAAACTCGGTGAAAACCTCAATCAATCATTCGCACCTCTCCCCAATGGCAGGTAGCGGATGTTGGTTCTCACAGTCACCAACAGTGTGGTGATCCCAAAAGATGTCATGTCGTGATTTGGGCTTTTCCGGGTGGGTTTTCGCATCCCTCCGGAGGAAAGAAATATAATCATCGTTATGATAGCATCATTATCGGCATTACTCTCTGGTTGGGATTGTGGCCAACTGGAAGTGGAACTGGATATTGTAGAGTTGAACTATGTAACTAGAGTACGACCCTGGTCAGGGAGAGTAAAGAGCCAACATTGAGAGGGGAGAGACTAGGTGCAACTGCGAGCAAGACCGCTCGTGGCAGTCAAAGATCGTACGTGGAACGAATAAGTGGTGAATAAACAGGTTAAACCTTTCCAAGTGTTTTTCTAGCAGTCTTCCGAAGAAAGCAAGGATCTTACAGATATGTAAAGTTGAATCTAGTTTTAATACTTGGTAATAACTGAGTGAAATAACATAAATCTTTTGTTTGATTGATTTTATTTTAATTTTCTCAGAAATTTTTATAACGTCATTTCAATTCAATATAAAAAAAAAACAAAAAAAAATGTGGCAAAAGGAAGATCGAAAAATTAAGATAAAGAAATTATATTTTTTTTTTCGAAAATTTAACATTGAGCACAAGAAAATGTGATTTAAAAAAGGCAATTTCAAATTGAATATAAAAAACTAAGTATGGAAATTTGAGATTGAGTGTTGATCATTAGATATTAATCGTTGTAGAATCAGAATAAAAAATTAAAATATTGAACAAAAATATTTATGTTCATAATTTTATGAACGTTGAAAAAAAAACTTACATGAATAGAACAAATCATGAAAAAAAATAAATAAAAGATTGAGAATAACACATTAAAATTTAAATTTTATTTATTTATGCAACACTTTTCTCAAAATTTTTAGTGAACATTACCACCTGCAGCATCAAGAGGTTTTAGACGGAATTTGAAATTCAAATAGCTGGTTTTCAGTCAAATATTATCTGATTTTGATGTTTTTTGCTCAATTTGATTCCCTTTGAATTCCAGAATAACCCCTTCTCCATTTTTAATTCTCGAGCAGTTTTAAAAAATGTTTGCTAAATGATTATTATTTTCATGAAACAACCAAACCAAAAATATATCAATCAGTTCAAGAGGCACTTGATCAGCAATTTCTTTGGTTTATATGAGTTTTCATAAAACAACGACAGAAAAATATTTTTTATTAATGAAAATACTCAAAAACCCCTTAAATACAAAAAATTTATTCAACTAAGATTTTTTTTAATTCATATTTCAATTTTCAAATAGGTTTTCGTTTTGATATGTCCTTTAGATACAATTTAGAATAATGACCTGGTTAAAGAAGGGACCATCCATAAACCACGTGGACACTTTAGGGGGAGGGGGTATGGCGATTGTCCACGATCCTTACAAAAAAGTTTTTTTTTGTATGGACAATTGTCCACGAGGGGGGGAGGGGGAACAGATTCCCAAAAAAGTGTCCACGTGGTTTATGGATGGTCCCGAAGGTCTAAATTAAACCATAGTTTCAGAGAAATGAGGTAGATAACTTTAATACCAGCAAAATACCACAATCTGGTATCCAAATATTGCATTGAATATTTTTTTTTTTGGGAAATAACACCATGTTTTTTAAATACATTTGTGAAAATACTCAAATTTTCTAAATTTGGCAACTAAGAATTTTTTAAACGATTTTAAGATATTTTCTTAGGGTATATCAAATATTTTAAAACAATATTGGTATTTTTAATTTTCAAAAAGGATTGTGTTTTGAGATATTTTTTATATGCAAAATTAATGACCTAGTCAAAGAAGGTCGAAATTTATCCATAGTTTCAGATGAATTTTGTAGTCAACTTTAATGTAAACAAAATATAACAATTTGGTTACCGAATTTTGCTCTTGAATAATAATTGAGTCAATTTTCCTAGGGTTTAAGAATACCAAAATTTGGTACTGCTACCAGAGAAAAGTTTTACTATGCTATGAATTTCCTTTGTTATTTACCCCTGCTCGGGTAACTTAGGGTATTTGGATCTATCTGGAGTCCACCAAATTATTAATTGATTGAATTAATGATAGAAGATTGAACATGGTTCATTATTGTTGATGAATAATTGTAAGTTTAAATTTAAAACTTCTAATAAAAAAAATTCAATTGTATTTAAAGCGAAATTTTTTTTGATTGAAAAAGTATTGAAGACTGGAAATTTGAAACTGAATATCAAAAATACAAATTGACAATTGAAAAGTAAAGGCATAAATTTGAAGATAGCAAATCACAGATTGCAAAGTATGATTAAATAATTAAGCTTGAGAATAAAGGACGAAATATTAAAAATTCAAGACAAAAAAAATCAGAGTTTTTCACTCTTGCTGGGGAGATGCAAACACACTTCCGTGCTTCCCGGAACATGGCAGAGCAATGTCAAGCTACTCTTTTTTAAGCAAATTTCAAAGGTAATTCTTTTAGACACAATAAAAAATTTCTGTGTAAAATCGCATGCAAAAGCATGCACATCACCTTTGTGAGAAAAAGCATGTAATATTGTATGAGAAAACGTGTACACAAAAAGCATGTACAAAAGAAAAATAAATAAATTTTGCACACCCCAACAATAACATCAATCTGGTGAAAGTCATATCCAGATTACCAAGTCCGCGCCCCAACCATCTCGGCTATCTCGCCGCTGTGAATTTGTCTGGATCAACACCGATGTAGCTGTACGTTCCCCATACATCGTATACAGTTAATTCAGTATACGACGTACGGGAAACCTACTGCTACATCGGCGTTGAACACAACTTTCATAAGACGGCGAGATAGCCGACCCGGTTGGGGCGCGGACTTCGTATTATGGATATGACTCTCACCAGATCGATGTTATTTTTGGGATGTGCAAAATTTATTTATTTTTCTTTTGTACATGCTTTTTGTGTACACGTTTTCTCATACAATATTACATGCTTTTGCTCACAAAGGTGATGTGCATGCTTTTGCATGCGATTTTACCATCGGATTTTTTGCTTGTTCTTATGCCGACTTAGAAAGTTTTTAAACAATTTCAAGTTATTTCCTTATATCAAGTTTTTATGCGATTTTGAATGAAAGCATTCGTTCTAAATCCAAATTTAAACCCACTTTAAGGTCACCACAAGATTCTCTCCAATTTCATTCATCCTAATTAATAGCATTCACTTGACACTTCCAAGGACTGTGCAATTGCTCATTAACCAACTAGCTGGCTTCCAGTTGTGCAATTTAGCAAACCCACCTTTTCATTGTTTCGCTGAACCGGGCTGTCAGCCGCGCCTTAGAGGATCCTCTTCCTCCAAAATTACCATTCGTGGAAGTGGTAAAGTAGGATACACTTCCGTAGTTTAGGGGAAGGTTGTTAGACTAGGCAACGTGAGAGTTTTTTAAAGTGAAAATTGTTTGATAAAAAATCAAATCAAAATTTCAAATAATGACAACCTTTAAATGTTGGAACAAAATTTCATATTTCCCGTTAAAACTCTATGTAACCCTATAAAAGACACCTCCAAGAAGAAGTTCCTCCTTCTGGACTAGTTTATGCCTTTCGGGTTAGCTGCTTTCCTAGTCTAAATCACTTCACCAGAACTAGGGTGGGATTACGAAGCTGTGACTAAGCAGGGGTGGATGCAGTGTTGCCAGCAGTAATCATTTCAACGTTTTTTCTCCCGCCGCCAACACCACCGCTTGCACCGCAGGCAATAAATCACATTTTCGAAATCAATTAAAGTGCAATTTTCTTTGGGTTTTCCTCCTCCCACCCTCTTTTTCTGAAGAAGATTTTTTCTCCGAGCAGGCAGACAATTCCGGTTGGTAAACACACTTTGGCCGGAGACGATGACAGTGTCAAGCCAGTCGGTAGAGTGTTTGGCTTTGGGGCTAGGACGACAGGAATTTGAAGGGCCACTCAAGGTTCAGGAAATTCGAAGAAGACGACGGTCATCTTCACCCTTAATTGGAATATCGCGCTGGTTTGGCTTCTGGGTTTCGTCTGGATGCTGGGATTAACACCAATTTGCTAGTCGTTCCAAGGTGAAGGATTTAAATTTTCATTTTTTTACAATTTTAGAATGTTTAAGTTTTATCAAATAACCAATTGTACTTAAAATAGTTTATTACCCTAATCCTTACCCCAAAAAACTTGCTACCCTCATAAAGAGCCCCTTTGTAATTCAATTGACGCATTTGACTCTCTCTCTCACAACTCAGATTCACCACACGTAAAAGCGTTTGGCAGCATAACTTTATTTAATTATTCAATTTAACAATCCTTCATGCTTTACAGAAGAGACACACACTAGAGTAAAGTCACTGGAAAACCCGTCCTCGAGAGGGGTCCCGGCATGGCAGCCTAATTGGAATCTTAAATAACCGATTAAATGAACCCAATCGAGGCAGGGCATCGACGGCTAAAACCAGATTCAAAGGTGATAAGCAAGTTAGAGAGCTGATGAACTACCACCCCCCTAGACCTTAAGCTTCAATTGAAAGGAAAATCGGAAAATCGTTCCATTTTGCTGCAAGAAGCAGAAGGGTGCGAGAGTTTTGATTAAAATTTTATAGCTATTGAAGACGACGAAGCGCATATCGAACCAGCAGGTTGACTTCGACCAGGGGTACTTGGACACATCGAAGAGAAACGATCATCATCATTTATGCAATGATGCAATAACAGTAAAGACACACACACCCCTTTCTGCACCCTTTTTGCTCTATCCCTCCCACTCTATAACAAGATAGTTTATATGCAGCACTTTTGCTTGGTGCACGAGTACGTGAGATTATAACCCTCAAATTTGCTGTTAAAAAACAACTTAATTGAAATAAAGAATAAGAAAATTCCCAAACGTTTCTCGGGAATCTGTACACTCTAACATAGAAAATCGAATCGAAAATTTTCAAGATATCGTGTATTTAAAAACAAAAATTGATTTTGTAGCTAATTTTGTTTTCTGTACTAGCAAGCTCGTTGAAAGGAAGTCCATATCTCAGCATAGGAAAACGACTGTTAAAAAGCTGAAACAACGCAGTCTTTTAAATAAAATATGGGGACTAAATGGCTACTTTAAAATAGTAGATAGATATTTTATGACACTTCTGAAAATAGAGAATTCAAAAATTGTCATGTCGAAATAGTTTGCAATTCCAGCACTTGTATCGAAAGCTTCTAATTTTCGGCACTGTTTGGTTTTGGGTTGACCTAACCTTAACACATTGACGCCAAACTAAACCGGTGAAATTATTACGTTATTCTTATTACAATGATATTTGTCATCAAAATAACTGTCAAACTTTAAAACAGCAATAAAAAAGTAATACTTTTTGATACAAATGTTGAAAAGTTGTTCTTTATTGAACTAAAATGAATATTAATATTTTGCGATGAAAAAGTTATGGCATTGGAAAATGACAGCAAATGTAGTTTAAAAACGGAGTGGCAAAAGGGTAGTTCTCTAAAAATTCACAGAAAGAATCTGTTTTTTATTTTGCTTTTTTTTATTTTGATCCCTTTGGTCGACGAAATAAGTCATTGCGTAGATCGAATCGAATGCAAAAAATTAAGTGTAAGTCGTGATTTTGAAACTCTGAAAATGTTTATTTCGAAAGTATGACAAATTACACAGGAGTTGCACATTTTAACATTAAAAATCTCAACAATAATTTCCAGTTAGGTAGCACTCGTAAATAAAAACTCATTTATTGTAATTTAAAATCGATGCCAGGTCTTATCTCAGCAACTGAAGGTCAGATCAACAACGTCCAATATGAAAATAAGAGAATTTTCTAAACTTATCAAATATATTTCTAAGAGCAATAAACGAATATGGACACGTTTTAAAATAAATTAAAACGAGTTATTTTTGGATTTTTTTTGTTCACCTTAAAATGGCTTTAATTCGAAAACGGCGCATTTTTACAAAAAGTCTCAAAAATACATTTTTTGACAAAACTTTTTCTTTCACAAAAAAAAATTTGGCAACACTTAGAAATTTTGGAAACTTATGATAGCAAAACAACAGGACAGTTGTATATTTCAAAACATTTCTTTCATTTAAATGTTGAAACCGTGGCCTGTTATTTTTTAACTTTTTAACAACCTCCTCCCCCCCTCCCTACGACTTTGGTCAGAGTCGTGGGACATAAACTTCAAGAAATATTTGCACCGGCCTAAAACATATAAAAATGAAAAATATCGAAGGGGATAAAGTTTGTCAAAATCGAGTATTAGGGATAATTTAATTTTTTTCAGTGTACCTTTTTTTTCAAATAGTCCTAATTATTACCTACAACTTTCCTGAAGAAAATCTTTTCTTTTAATACAGATATTTTGATATTTGCATAAATTTTGTTATGGAAAGCCCCCAAAATTGTATGGAGACTCTTATGAAACAAAAATCATGTCAAATTACTTATTTAGACCAATAGAATCAATGGACAAAGTTTCATTCAAAGCAAAAAACAACAAAAGGCTATTTATGAAAGCGTAGAAAATTACTCAAAACAAACATTTTAGACATGGGCAATTATGGGAAGCTAACAAAATTCAAGATTTACGCAAAAATCATTCTTAAGGTAAACTTGTTTCGAAAACATTGTACGTTAACAAAATATAAATATCGTAAATTAAAAACTATTTTGTGTTTGTTTTTTTCAAAGATTTCAAAATACCATATTTTTTTCAAAAACAGTTTTCAACACTGTCAGATAGTGTACAGTCATGACCCGGTTTAGCACCGCATAAGGGGGATGCAAAACTGAGACGTGCATAAATGAAGCACAGAGGTTATGGGATTTGGGGTTTATGGGAGACATTGGCTATAATCCTATGAAAAATCATCCAAACTACAAATAATTATGTCGTTTTTGAACCGGGATGGTGTCAGCTATCCATTGCAATTATAATTACATGAATATTTTACAAATATACGTATTTTTCCTATATTTTGTAAATGCTTTTTTTTTTTTGAAAAAACATACTAAAAATTATTGTTCTTGCAATATAGGTATCAAATGATCGAGATTTTTTCAAACATTTCGAAAGTTTTGACACATATTTTTTACCCATATTGTAAAAAACTGAAATTTTTAATACTTTTTCAAAAATACGTTGTTTTGTGAAAAATTTTAGTATTTTCAAAAAAATGTATTATAACTTTCGAAATGTTTGTAAAATTTCCGATCTTTTGATACACATATTGTAATAACAATAGTATTGAGTATTTTTTCGAGAAATATTGCATTTTCAAAGTACAGGAAAAAATACACATTTTTTGAAAATGTTCACATAATTATAATTGCAATGGATAGCTGACATCAATCCGATTCCAAAACACTATATATTTTTTAAAGTTTAGGTGATTTTTCATAGGATTATAGCCAATGTCTCTTATACAGCCCAAATCCCATAAGCTCAGTGCTTCAGCTATGCACTGGGCCGTGCTTAACCGAGTCAGCTGAACGAATCATAACCGGGGCATGACTGTATGCCTTATTCAGTTAACAAATCTGATTTAAAAAAAAACTGTTTTGTGTTCATCGATTTTGTAAATAAGGAGAAATTCAATAAAGTAATATATTTCGACGGTTTCGACGCGAATCAGTTCAATACGGAGCGTCGGATCGAGGGGCTCTTTGGTGCGTTGGGTTCATATAAGCCCAAGGAAGGTTTATACGCTAACTAATTGACACTTTGGCCACTCTGGAACCGATTCCGGAGCATCGGCAAATTGTACGGAGAAAGTCACGTAAAATCAAATTTTGATCACAGGAGGCTGAATAAGCAAAAAATCAAAAAACGTCAACAAACGAAAAAAGGGAGATCGAAGTTTGTCGGGTAAGGCTTGTAAAGTAATAATAATTGTTCAAATTTCAACAAAATTGTTCTGATCGATAGCTACAACTTTGCAGAAAAAAAGTCTACTAGAAATTACGTTCTCGAGCTATATATTTTCAAATTTATGATGCAATTTTTATATGAGCAGCTGCTTTTAAACAAAAACTTGTATGGACGAACCAACGATGTAAATATGCCTTCGTTTGTCATAACAATGAGTCTCACAAAGTTTAAACTGAATCGAAATAAAAATCCATCGCTTTTCTGTAAGTTTTTTGAAAACTTTTTCTTACTCTTGTCTATTCCATAGTTATAAGTAATAATTTTTCGATTGAAATACGATGTAAAACACAGCTGAAAGGAACACCAAAACTCTGTTATGTACCTAAATGAACTCATTGTAACTTGATTATTCACAAATAAAACCGAATTGAAAAAAAAAAATCCATCGTAATTCTGGAGACTTGCTCATGATTTCAATTAAACCCTGAAGAACCTTAAGGGACCATCCATAAACCACGTGGACAATTTTTTGGGAGTCTCGAACCCCCCCCCCCCCCTTCGTGGACAATAGTCCATACTAAAAAAATATGT